>NC_083733.1:4587500-4913333 GCF_028564815.1 Eubalaena glacialis
CAGGCTTTCAGTGCCGTGGCCCAGGTTTCAATCCCTGGTCTGGGGAACTGAGATCCTGCAAGCCGTGCATACAAAAAAAAAAAAGGAAACTTTTAAAAAAACACATGATCCAAGGAGCTCATTATGGAAAAGGGGAGCAAGTGTAGAGAGGAGAAGCTGGACGGGACTGACCTCAGCCAGGTGATCAAGGCCAACACCAGCAGTGAGGAGTCTTGGGGCCCGCGTGTGCCCTTGATACGCCGTGATGAGAGGGCACTGGACCTCTGGGGTCCTCATCCCCCAAATCCCAACCCCAGTATAATGATGAGAAAAACCTCAGACAAATCCCATTAGAGAGACACCTTACAAAACACCTATCCAGGTCATCAATAACCAGGAAAGTCTGAGAAACTGTCATAGCCCAGAGATGCCTAAAGAGATAGGATGAGTAAATGTAATGTGGGATCAGTATTGGTTCATCAATGCTGACAAATGTTCTACACTAATGTAAGACGTTAATCACAGGGGAAGCTCGGTCTGGGACACACAGGAGCTCTTTGTATCCTATTCTCGACGAGCTTGTAAATCTAAAACTATTCTAAAATATTTTTTTGTGACAACAATGACCGGAGCAAATTGTTTTGCAGTGGTCATGAGCGCCACCTTGTGGGCACACGGCTGTATTAGCTGTGTCGGGTCTCCTCAGAAACGCAGGGGCACAGGCTGGGCTTGGGGAATGGGATAGGCCTGCTTCCGGCCCTGCACTGGCTCCACACCCAGTGGGGAACGTGCAAAGCAAACACAGCACTCCTCATCGCAGCCAGCATCTATTTGCACCTTTACCTTGGGCGGGAGACGGAGCTGATCTATCCCATTGTCACTGGTCCGAGCCAGCCCGGCAGGTGCAGCAGCTTTATTTTCTGCTGTCCCTCCAAACTTCTCAGTGTGATGGAGGGAGAGAGCCACCTTCTCATCCTTGGATGAAAAGCCCAGACCTTCCCTGTGATTTTTTCTCTCCATTCTTAGGAAATTAGGTCCTGGGGTCACTTTAGATTGAAAGTGGTCCCAATCCATGAATTAAAACTGTCCAGTCCCAGCTAATAAAGTTTGGGGCTTGATTTAATATTAAATCTCTCTTCTCCCCTGGAGCACTTGCCGTGGGAATCAGGGAGAGGGCAGTTTTCCTCTTCTTTGCTCTTTTCTTCCCCTACAGCTGCTGTTTCTGGCTAGGGTTGCCAGATATAGCCACAATATCCAGTTAAATTTGTATTTCAGATGAAAAACAGATCATTTCTTGTCAGTATAAGTATGTCCCATGCAATATTTGGGACTAGCCATACTAAAAAACTATTCATTGTTTATCTGAAATTCAAAATTAACGGGGCGTCTTGTATCTTTATTTGCTACGTCTGTCCATCCTATTTCTGTCCCCTCCAGGCTCGTGGTGGAGGGAGGAGAGGTGGTAGGTAGGCAGAAAGTTTTTACTTGACGGATGACAGTTTATTCATTTGCCATTGCTGCTGGAGCAAATTACCACAAATTTAGTGGCTCAAGACATTCATTTATTCTCCTACAGTTCAGAAAGTCAGAAGTCTGAAATCAAGAATTCCTTCCCTTTTTCCAGATTCTAGAAATCCTTCATCTTCAAACCAGTAGGCATAGCATCTTCCAATCCCTCCCTCCCACCTTCCTTCTTCTCCCATCCACCCCCATCATCACATCTCTTTGTCTGACTCTGAAACTCCCGCTCTCTCTTTTTTTTTTAATACATTTATTTATTTATTTATTTTTGGCTGCCTTGGGTCTTTGTTGCTGCACGTGGGCTTTCTCTAGTTGTGGAGAGCAGGGGCTACTCTTCGTTGCTGTGCGTGGGCTTCTCATTGCGGTGGCTTCTCTTGTGGCGGAGCATGGGCTCTAGGTGCACAGGCTTCAGTAGTTGTGGCCCACGGGCTCAGTAGTTGTGGCCCACGGGCTCTAGAGTGCAGGCTCAGTAGTTGTGGCACACGGGCTTAGTTGCTCCGCGGCATGTGGGATCTTCCCAGACCAGAGATTGAACCCGTGTCCCCTGCATTGAAAGGCAGATTCTTAACCACTGCGCTACCAGGGAAGTCCCCTCCTGCTCTCTCTTAAAAGGACCTGTGATGACACTGGGCCCACCTGGATAATCCAGGATCATCTCCCATCTCAAGATCCTTAATTTAATCACATCTGCAAAGTTCCCTTTGCCATGTCAGGTCACATATCCCCGCAGGTTCTGGGAATTAGGACCTGGACGTCTTTGGGGGCTGCTGTTTGGCGTCCCACGGGAAGCACGCTGGCTTCAGGTCATCTGGGCCTGGCGCATGTTTTGAGCTGACTTTGATCTCATGGTCACCTCTGCGCATCCTTGGGAGGCCTCCTTGGCCACTGCAACTCCCCTGACTGGGCACTGCCTGCCCTGGGCTGGCTGATGCCCTGCAGCCTGTTGCCGTGGGGCCCTGGGGAGACTCACTGTGATTCCAGGCGGCTGCGCCCAGGGTGTGTCCTGAATCCTGTCCCAGATCCTGCTCCTCTGACGGGCTGCTGGGTGGCAGGGTGGGCACCACCAGGAGCAGACCCCGCTCTGCTGCCCTCTCACCTCAGCTGTGGCATGTGTGACGTGGCCATTGGCTGGAGCTCTCGGAGGGGCACTGTAGCCCCAAACCCCCAGGCCCTGAGGTCGGAGGCAGGCTCCCCCCTCTCCTCCTGGGGAAACAGACTCGGCCCTCCAACAAGTCTCTCCCCAGATCTCCCCTCATCTCCATGACCTTGACCCTTTTACACCTTCCTCCTGTGAGGGGTTGACCCTCCCTGGAGATGTGAGCTCACGGGAGGGAAGACAGAAGGCATGCCAGGCAGTGGGAGGAGCCGTGGAAGAACAGCCCGGTGAGGCTGGGAGAGATGGGGACTGGGCAGAACTTCCCAGAGAAAGCGGAAATACACAGGGGACCAGGGGGTTGCGGGTCCCCGGCCTGCAGGCCAGCTTGATAGAGTGAAGAAGCTGCCTTTGCTGGGTCCATGATGAGCTGAGGGCTCCCCAAACCAAGGTCACAGAGGGACCCTCTGGTCAGAAGGGCCCACTGTATCCACGTAATCTATGACTGGTGATGTCAGCCGTGATCCTCTGCGTGCGGTAGCCTGGTCAGTTTACTGCTCTGGATGGCTCACTCCCATCTCCATTTCCATCCTGGTCTCTCTGGAGGGAAGTCACTAAGGAGAGGGAGTCATGCGCGCTCCGCCTCCTCCGCTTGGGAGCATCTGCATAAATTCCTGGGGTTCTTTGGAAAGGGAGACTGGCCTTCTCTTCCACATTTATTTAATCCATCACATATATATGAACAAGTTTTATCAGCTTTGCTTTCTAGATTGCTTTCATGAAGCAACAGCTGTATGCGTAGGGAAAGCCTTAAGCCTAAGGCTATGTTTGACAGAGATTCACACAAATTGCATTACATACTACAGTCCAGAAACTGAAAAACCATTTATGCCTCAGTTCCTTTGGGATTTATTCTAAAGGCTTTTGGATTGTTCTGTAGTTGAGAATTTTTAACCACAAAAAGTCCAAGTGGTCGTGTAGCATGTCAGCACTGAAGTAGCCCAAGGCCTGTTTCTTGGTCATGCGCCTCACTGTGTTTATGATGTTTATTTCAAATCTGCTCTTTCAGTGCAGGAATATGTCCCACAGGAGGGGCTGGAGACCCAAACTGCACCCTGAGTGACCTCAGAAAATTCCCGGTATTTCAAACTTGCTTTTGAGTTGAATGCCTGTAGCTGTATCCATGTGTGTTGGGACCAGATCTGTAACTGGGTGTTCTCCAAATAAAGCCAGTGTTTTAAAAAAGTCTATTTTTTATTGAAGTATAGTTGATTTACAATATTGTGTTAGTTTCAGGTGTAAAGTGATTCGCTTTTATATATATATGTGTATATGTGTTTTTTCAGATTCTTTTCCATTACAGGTTATTACAACATATTGAATATAGTTCCCTGTGCTATACAGTAGGTCCTTGTTGTTTATTTTATACATGGTGGTGTGTATCTGTTAATCCCATGACCCTCTTTTCCCCTTTGGTAACCATAAATTTGTTTTCCTTGTCTGTGAGTCTGTTTTGTAAATAAGTTCATTTGTATCATTTTTTAAAGATTCCACATATAAGTGATATCATATAATATTTGTCTTTGACTTACTTCACTTAATATGATAATCTCTAGATCCATCCATGTTGCTGCAAATGGCATTCTTTCATTCTTTTTTATGGCTGAGTAATATTCCATTATATATATGTACCACATCTTCTTTATCCATTCATCTGTTGATGGGCACTTAGGTTGCTTCTGTGTCTTGGCTATTGTAAATAGTGCTGCTATGAACCTAAGGGTGCATGTATCTTTTCGAATTATAGTTTTGTCTGGGTATATGCCCAGGAGTGGGATTGCTGGATCATATGGCAACTCTATTTTTAGTTTTTTGAGGGACCTCTGTACTGTTTTCCATAGTGGATGTACCAATTTACATTCCCACCAACAGTGTAGGGGGGTTCCCTATTCTCCATACCCTCTCCAGCGTTTGTTATGTGTAGACTTTTTAGCGATGGCCATTCTGACTGGTGTGAGGTGATACCTCCTTGTAGTTCTGATTTGCATTTCTCTAATAATTAGTGATGTTGAGCATCTTTCCATGTGCCTATTGGCCATCTGTCTGTCTTCTTTAGAGAAATGTCTCCATAGGTCTTCTGCCCATTTTTCGATTGGGTTGTTTGTTTTTTTGTTGTTGAATTGTATGAGCCATTTGTATATTTTGGAAATTAAGCCCTCGTTAGTTGCATCGTTCGTAGAGATTTTTCTCCCATTCTGTAGGTTGTCCTTTCGTCTTGTTTATGGTTTCCTTCGCTGTGCAAAAGCTTGTAAGTTTGATGAGGTCCCATTTATTTATTTTTATTTTTATTTCTATTGCCTTGGGAGACTGACCTAAGAAAACAGTGGTACAATTTATGTCAGAGAATGTTTTGTCTATGCTCTCTTCTAGGAGTTTTATGGTGACATATCTTATGTTTAAGTCTTTAAGCCATTTTGAGTTTATTTTTGTGCATGGTGAGAGGGTGTGTTCTAACTTCACTGATTTACATGTAGCTGTCCAGCTTTCCCAACACCCCTTGCTGAAGGGACTGTCTTTTCTGCATTGTATATTCTTGCCTCCTTTGTTGAAGATTTGTTGACCATAGGTGTGTGGGCTTATTTCTGGGCTCTCTCTTCTGTTCCATTGATCCATATGTCTGTTTTTGTGCCAACACCACACTGTTTTGATTACTGTAGTATTGTCTGAAGTCTGGGAGGGTTATGCCTCTGGCTTTGTTCTTTTTCTTCAGGATGGCTTTGGCAGTTCTGGGTCTTCTGTGGTTCCGTGTCAATTTTAGGATTATTTGTTCTAGTTCTGTGAAAAATGTCATGGGTAATTTGATAGGGGTTGCATTACATCTATAGATTGCTTTGGGTAGTACGCCATTTTAACAATATTAATTCTTCCGATCCAAGAGCATGGGTTATCTTTCCACTTCTTTGAATCATCTTCTATCTCCTTTATCAGTGTTTTATAGTTCTCAGCGTGTAGGTCTTTCATTTCGTTGGTTAAGGTCTTTCATTTCGTTGGTTAGGTTTATTCCTAGGTATTTTATTATTGTTTTTGGTGCAATTTTAAACAGGATTGGTAAACTCAGTTTTTTTTTTTTTTTAAATTTATTTATTTATTTATTTTTATTTTTGGCTATGTTGGGTCTTCGTTTCTGTGCGAGGGCTTTCTCTAGTTGCGGCAAGTGGGGGCCACTCTTCATCGCGGTACGCGGGCCTCTCACTATCGTGGCCTCTCTTGTTGCGGAGCACAGGCTCCAGACGCGCAGGCTCAGTAGTTGTGGCTCACGGGCCTAGTTGCTCCGCGGCATGTGGGATCTTCCCAGACCAGGGCTCGAACCCGTGTCCCCTGCATTAGCAGGCAGATTCTCAACCACTGCACCACCAGGGAAGCCCGGTAAACTCAGTTTTTAAAGAAATGTCATAAACATGTACAATTTGAAGCTTATATAAATATTATAAATATACATGAAAATATATAAATAAAAAATATAAATATTATTAAAACATAAGCTTCTTTGAGCTAATTCTCTCTTCCATATGGTCTGCTCTATTTCCAATGCTTTTTAATGCATTTTTCATCTCATTGAGTTCTTCAGCTCCAGAATTTATTTTGTTCTTTTTTAGAGTTCAGTATCTTTACTAAAGTATTTCTTCTGTTCCTTAATTTTAGTCCTGAGCTCATTGAACTGCCTTTGTGAGTTCTCTTGTAGCTCTTTGAGTTTCTTTATGACAGCTATGTTGAATTCTCTATCAGTCAGATCATAGTATTCCTTGACTTTATGTTTGGTTTCTGGAGGCTTGTCATTTTCCTTTTGTGATACGATGTTATTGTGACTCTTCAGGCTTGATGAGTTGCTCCCCTGCTGGCACATTTGAAGTAGCAAACACCTTTCTTCTTTGGGTAAAGTTTTTTTTTTTTAATTCTAAGAATTCATCATGCTAGTAAAAAACAAACAAACAAACAAAAAACCATAACAGTAACTGCAGTCCGGCCACTGTCTGCTTTTATACAGCCAGTGAGCTAAGAATGACTTTCGCACTTTAAACAGTTGGAAACAAAATCAGAAGAAGAATATTTTATGATGTGTGAAAATTATGTGAAATTCACATTTCTGTGTCCATAAATGTGTGACATAAACAGCCATGTCCAACTGGTTTTCTATTGCCTGTGGCTGTTTTGGTGCCACAAGAGCTGTGAGTAGCTGTGACAGAGATGGTATGGCTTGAAAAATCAAAAATATTTACTGTCGGGCCCTTGACAGAAAAAAGTCTGCCAACCCCTGGTTTCATGCTTAGCCCAATAAAAGGCTTTTTCAGGGAGGAGAATGATATCACTTGATGTTGCTTAGAATTGCTGGCGCTTGGGGATAAAAAGCAGACCGACTTGTAGTTGGTTTTATTGTCGGTATCTCTACAGCCGGGGGGCCCCCCGCTGCCCCCCACTGCCTGCACCTGGGACCACCATAGCCCCCTGGCCCCCTGCCCTGGGCGTGCTCCGGCCTCTGGGAAATTGCCTTTTTGCACAGAATGCCACCACCTCGGATATTCCTGAAAGTATACTCCCGAGGTTTGCGCGTCTAAGTACAGGGGATCTAATCCTTCCACGCCCTTGGCTGCAGGCGGCAGAAACCTGATCGAGCGGAGACGAAGAGCTGGGGTTACTCCCTCGTGTCCAGGAGGGTGAGGGCACCTGGGCTGCGGAACTCTCTGCTCCCACGGGATGGCCTCGGTGCTCAGACCCATCTCTCCACGAGGGCCTGTGCCTTGCGGGCCGGAAGCGTCCAGGCAGGCCCCAGGCAGCAGGCAAGAAGGGGCTCTGGCCAGGAAGCACCCGATTGGCAGGAAGGGCGGGGATGAGGGTGAACAGAAAGAGTCTGGAAGGCAGTGGTCCCTTGACACGAAAAAGGAAAATGTTCAGATGGCCTCTGAGTTCTTTTTTTTTTTTTTAATTGAAGTACAGTTGATTAAAATGTCGTGTTAGTTTCAGGTGTACAGCAAAGTGATTCAGTTATACATATATATATATATATATATGTATTCTTTTTCAGATTCTTTTCCCTTATAGATTATTACAAAATATTGAGTATAGTTCCCTGTGCTATATAGTAGGTCCTTGTTGGTTTTCTATTTTATATATAGTGGTATATATCTGTTAATCCCAAACTCCTAATTTATCCCTCCCCTCCCTTCCCCTTAGGTAACCATAAGTTTGTTTTCTATGTCTGTGTGTCTATTTCTGTTTTGTAAATAAGTTCATTTGTACTTTTTTTTTTTTTTTTAGATTCCACATATAAGCAATATCATATGATATTTGTCTTTCTCTGTGTGGCTTACTTCACTTAGTATGATCATGTCTAGGTCCATCCATGTTGCTGCAAATGGCATTATTTCATTCTTTTTTGTGGCTTAGTAAATTCCATTGTATATGTATGTATATGTATATATATACACTACATCTTCTTTATCCATTCCTCTGTTGATGGACACTTAGGTTGCTTCCATGTCTTGGCTATTGTAAATAGCGCCGTTATGAACGTAGGCATGCATGTATCTTCTCGAATTACAGTTTTCTATGGATATATGCCCAGGAGTGGGATTGCTGGATCACATGGCAACTCTATTTTTAGTTTTTTAAGGAACCTCCATACTGTTCTCCAGCTCTGAATTCCTTTTAAGCCTTGAAGTCTCTGTGTATTTTTAAATATCCTATCTATTTTCCCACCATAGCTTCCCACCGTCCTGGTTTTTCTCCCTCTTACCTTCCCCAGCCTCTCCTCCACAGCCAGAAACCCCCCAACCATCCCCTCCCCTCAATTTAATCATGCTCCTCCCCACTCATTCAGCAGGTGGAACTGAATGATAAAGGACTAGAGGACTGAGGGCGGAGACTGTGATGCTCACTGCTGTATCACCACGCCTGGCATGATGTAGTAGGTGCTCAATACAATCTGGGGACCTGTGACCAGCACTGCCCTTGCCCTTTGGACCTTACAGCTGTCCTAGCCCCACAGGTCCAAGACCACCAAGATCAACCCTGCGGTCTGACAAATCAGGCCTGTTCACCCAGTGGACTGGGAACCCTGGGCAGCTCAAACTGACAAAGGCAAAGAGAGTTTTCATAGGACTTTGTGGAAAGGTGGGGTTTGGGTGAAACTTAAAAGAAGCAGTGTTTCAACAGGCTCAGGGCAAAACAGGGCTGTGTGGGAAGCGGCCAGCATCCAGTCTGGGCTGCAATGGGGACTCGGCTCCCGTTCCCTTGGGAACCACAAAGTTAGGAGGGCAGTGGACCATCATGTCCAGAAACCACTTATCTGGATCTGCACCTGGGTTGGAAATCCAGGCTGCTTCTCCGTCAAAGTTGACTTAAATTCTCAGGCGGGAGCAGGAAGTTTCATTCTGAGTGATAGAATTTCAAACACCCAAGTTTCTGCTCATCTATGATTTTACAGTTCAGAATTCTTTTTGAGTAAAACAGTCACTACACAAAAAAGGGGGTTGTTATGACACTTTACAGCTGCAGCTGAGTGTGCTTGAGAAATGTTGTTCCTCGTGAACTTGAGGACAGCAAAACCCAGCAGCTGGTTTTATCTGTGTCTGTTACTCTGCTTGATCCTGTGATGCCATTTCTCAGTCTTGGGGGCAGGTTAAGGATTTCTGTGCTAACTGTTCCATTGGCTCTGGCTGGGAGATGCGTTGGAGGAGGGAAGGAGGCTGTTATTGGGGTCTGGCCCAGACAGGGGGCCCTGGGGACATGGAGGGAAGTGGGTGGATGCAGGCCAGATCTTGGAGGTAAAACAGATTTAGTAAGTAATGGAACATGGGGAGAAGGAGGAGGAAGCAGCCAGGATGGTTCCAGTTCTCTGACTTGGGCCTGGAAGGTGGTGGCCGGCCCTCAGGAAGGAAGTAAATAGGAGATGCAGTTTTGGAGGGAAGAGTTTGGGTTTGGCTGGGCTGAGTTTGAGATGCAGCCTGATGGGCGTTAGGGGTCAGAGTGCAGTCTAGACCACCAGCTGGACGTGCAGGTTTGGGGGTCAGCAGAGCAGACAGGTGGGAAGTGAAGTCACCAGGAAGACAGTCAGGAGGAAGGAATTAATCTCAGGGAGGATGCGTAGAGTGAAAACTACCAGGGAGGGAGGGGAGAAAAGCCAGGGCTGAGTGACCTAGGTGCCCAGGAAGGAGAGTTTTAATAAGGCAGGAATGCTGACTGTGAACCCCTGCATGTAAGGACTGAAAGTGCCCCATGGATTTAGTGACAGAGCCCCTGGGGCCAGGTTTCAGTGGTTTGGGGAACGAATGGAAGGTGAATAAATCCGGACAACAGTCCTGAGACATTCTGGAGTGAAGCTGGGGCCGAGGGATTGGCGATGGGGTGGGAGAAGCTGGAGAAGGCCTGAGGGTCAAGGTGAGTTTATTTATCAAGACTGGACAGACTTAAGCACGTTTAAATGCCACTGGAAAGGACTGGGAGTCAGAGAATGCAGACAGAAGGAGGGCTCCCAGGAAGACAGAAGGGCTGGGCTGCGAAGGAGCAGAAGCGGGGGTGGGGGGTAGGCAGGAGCCCAGGATGCGAGGCTGTGCCCAGATTAGTTGGGGGAGGAAGAGGGGTGCCAGAGGAGGGTGGCCTGGGTCTTAATCCATGGAGGCTTCAGTAGTGGCGGGTCCCGCGGCTGGGTTACCTGCCTCTCTCGTCTCTCGCTGGGTCTCCCTTAGGCCCGCTCTCCTCTGTCCCAGCTCCGTCCTCATCCCGGCCACACCCCGTGCTCCCAAGGCCCAGCTAGTTTACCCGAGGCCAGACAACCCCTCCCTCCCCAGGTGCTCCTCCCTGGCTCCTCCCATGAATCCTCAGCCACTCTCTTTCCCAGTTCCGCCTCCAGCGTCTTTTCCAGCTCCTCCCTCAGCGGCGCCCCAGGAATCCCACCTCCTTCCTTCCTGCAGCCGGCCCCACCCTCACCCGCCTGCGGCGGCCCGCTCCCCATGAGGTGCATATCCATTGGCTGAATTCGTAATAAGGCTCCGCCCCCTAGACTTCCGCTTCTGCGATTGGGGCAACTAGCCGTCCGTCAGCGCCGTCGCCTGGCAACGGGGTGGGCTGCTCTAGAGGAAAACTTGTGGACTGCAAGCGGAAAGGCAAGTCCGGGGTCGGCTCTGGGGCGGAGGGCGAGGGCCGCGGTTAGCCGGAAGGGTGGGGGTGTGGGAGGGGGAACGTCGTTGGTCAGGAGGCCTGGGGGAGCAGCCTGATGGGGGCGATGATCCTGGTCTTGGGAGCGGATGGTGCCAGAGTGGACCTGGGCCCTGCCCCTCCCTGGCAGCCCGTGCCTCTCTGCCCTGCGGCGGGGTGGGGAGTGGTGGGGGGACAGCTGCGAGGGAGGAAGAGTCTCCCCGCGTGGTCAGTTGGAGCACAGAATCACTCCTCACATTCTGCTTCCCGTGTGGTTGAGATCAGAGGGTTCCGGCAGATTCTTACCCGAGGGTTCTCAGGGTGGAGGCCAGCTGTCAGAAGGGAAAGCGAGAGAGAGCTGTAGAGACGCAGGAAGAACTGGGGAGCATCGGCGGGAGGAGGCGAGACGGGGGGCTGTACTGGAGTGTGTGCCGGGCTGGGGCGGTCTCTCTTCTGACCACAGCCTACTCACTTTGTCCCCGGAGAGTGGAGCTGATGGCTAAATTCAGGGCAGAGGGGAGAGAAGAAAGTGCTCCTAGGCTAACACCCTGCAGATGAGCCACTGGGGCTCCCTGGAGGGAGGGAAGCCAGCATAGGGCAGGAGCGGGACAGGTCCCCTTCTGGCCAGCAGGGACTGCACAGCTGGCGGCTGGCCCAGGCTCAAGCTGACCCTTCGCAGAAGGGCTGCCGGTTCTGGGATGTAAACAAAGCTTGAAGCAGATGAGGCGGTGGGAGTCTTCCCAGAAGGGGCGTACTGAGGGCCAGATTGCTGCTCCCAGGACAGCGGCCCCTTGGAGGTGGAGAGTCCAGGGTGTCCCTCGAGGACAGGAGCCGTCAGAGAGGCTCAGAGAGGCTCTGAAAAGAGGTGCCTGAGCCATGCTAGGATGCCAGCAGGAACTGCGGCCCATTCTGCAGAAAAACAGCTTCTGGCTCCCTCCCTAGCACTGGGGAGTTTGTTCCTTCCGAGCTGGGCTGTTTGTCTTGTTCCAAGGCAAGAAACCTTCTGTTGCCTTGGGCTCATGTGTCTCCTTCTCTGGCCTCCAGAAAGCCGAATTATTGATAAATGCCCTATGTTGCCTCATTTAATCCTTTCCCCCTCGTTACAGGGCTGGTGGTACTTTCCCTGTTTTACTAGGGTTGGAAAAGGCTTCATAACTTGCCCTCAGTCGTAGCACCAACCAGTGTCAGAACTTGAACTCGGATCTGTGCATCTTTGCTTATACCATCTGGATACCAGCACACTTCAGTGCCCATCCTCCCGCTCTGCCCCACGGCCCTGCATCTTTGGAAGCCAGTTTCTCATTCTCAGTCCTACTGACGTTTGGGGCCAGGGACTTCTTTGTTCAGGGGGGCTGTCCTGTGCGTTGTAGGGTATTTAGCAGCACCCCTGGTTGGTATCCACTAGATGCCAGCAGCACCCCTCTCCCTGGTTGTGACAACCAGACATCATTGCCAGCTGTCCCCCGGCAGACAAAACCGCCCCCAGTTGAGAACCACTGGGGTTAGCAATCTTAAAGGAACACTGAGGTGTGTCCTCTTGAAAGAGAACGTGATATACGTAAACCTGCAGGAGACTCAGGCCAGCGTTGGGTTGTTTTATGCACAGCTTGCCCGGAAAAAAAAGCCTGTGGCACATATCGAGGTGCACCCAGGACAGTCCCGTGAGAAAACCATTGCCAGGGACTGAAAGAAAGTTCAGGAATATGCATCTGGGGAGAAGTAAGGACGCATCAAAGGCCTTCAGTTCCTCCCCAAAGTTGATTAAAGAGATTTCAGGCCTGATTAAACGATGGAGTCCAGGCTGGATGAACTTGGGGACGCTGTACCACTGCCATTACGTCATCCTGCCTTGTGGGAGCTCTTTAACAGGAGCGGGGTGTCCTTGAAGCTGTCTAAAGATGTGTCCTCTTACCAGTGCCCTGCGGACACCGAGAATGGTGGGCCTGGGGCCCGGGGCACGGTCTGAGAGGCTGCCCTTCCTTCCGCCTCTTGTTGACTCCAGGCCTGTGGCTCCTGCTTGAGGATGTAGCAGTTCTCCCTCCTCCTAGAAGAAAAACCAGTGTTGCCAACTGCCCTGCTTCTGGGCCTTCCCTGGCATCTCTTCCAGGTGCCGCCCTGAGCCTACCGCATGCCGATGGGCCGCACCTCTCCTGTGCATTTCTGCCCTCCGCTCCTCCCTGTGGGCACCTCGCCCAGCTCTGGTCCTTTCTCGCAGGCATTTGGACCCTGAGGAGGCCAGGCTGCTGTTTCCAGACAACAGTGCAGGAGCCTGTTTCCGGTGGGACAGAGGAGGGGGCTGGGATGGGCTGGAAGTGAGGGGCTGGGTGGAGGCAGACGAGGCCACCTTGCTCTGTAGCCCCCTCTGGCCCCCTCCGCACACCAGACCTCGCCTGGACGATGTCGGTTTCACCCTGCACCTTTGTGTGCACCGTCCCTGCTTCCTGGGCGAACCACCTGTGGGTGCCGAAAAACCCAGCCGGAACATGTCCTTTGGGACATTTTCCACTCTCGCCCCATCCCTGCCGATCCCCGCAGCATTTGCTGGGCAGGATGCTCCTGCAGGCCCTGGGCTTTCTGAGGCTTCTGTCTCCTCTCCCTCCGACGGGGCCTGGCCTAGGAGACGCTGAGTTAGTTATCTGTTGAAGGAATTAGATGCATGTGCTGATGTCAGGAAGGCCAGTGTGCTGGAGGGGGCAGGCCCCATGACCTCTCAGTGGCACTGCCCCTGGCCGCACTGCTTGCTCAGTCATGGAACATCTGGGAATGTCTGAGGAGAGGCATTTACACGTTGGCAGCCTTTTAGCCCCAGACGTCCCCCTAAAAGAGGCTGGTATCCCCCGGTAGGGCGATTCCTTGGTTTTGAGAAGGAAGGATGCTTTCCCAGGATGTGGGAAGTTTGAGGTGCGGCATTTAGATGGAGCCCCCGTCCTTGCTGTCAGCTCTCCCTGGTGGCCCAGGCCTGGTGGGCCATGGGGTACAGAGGTGGGCAGGGGACTGGTCACGGGTGGTGGAGTGAGTGGCACTGATCCAAGGGGCCCTGAGTGCCTGGGGTCTGGGAGTGAGTCCCGTGGGGCCCGAACGTGAGGGACCCAGGCAAGGCCGACCTCCTGGAGTTAGCACACGGGATCTCACGAGGTGGTGAGAGAACAGGCCGTCCACCCGAGGGGTGGGTGGGGAACAACACAGCCGTTGGACCGGCGCGTCCCCGTGCCTGTGTGTGCCAGGCTGGCTCAGGTGCTGGCCAGGTGGCCGTGCGGCAGTCTCTTTAATGGCATTCAGATTCTATGGTGGGTGAGTCAGGCAATGCAGGTGTGGGTGCAGCGCAAAGAGAGTTAGTAAGGAGGGACCTGTGTCCATGTCAGGTAAGGCAGCAGTCGGTTCTAGGAAAGTCAAGAATGCCGGGTAGTCTTGGAACCTGAGGCTGAGTAGATGGTGAGGGGTGCAGAGGTGGACATGAGGGTCCTCTGAGCCAGACAACGGGCAGAAGGGAACTGTCCACAGAGACTGGTGTCTGACGTTCCGAGGGGACCACACGCATCCGCCAGGTTGGCCTTGGGAGCCCACCTGGGTGGGCACGGCTGTCAGCCGGCCTGGAGGGTCCAGCTCTGACATGAAGGTGTGCTGACATCTCAAAAACTTTTCCCCCCAGGTGTTCAGAAGGCTGTCATCTCTTCCAGAGTTTAGGTGAGTCAGGGGCCTTCTCATGTCACAAACCTTAAGGTTTTCTAGATGAAGTGAAAAAGCGTGGTGATCTTTGCTAGGAAGACCCTGAGAACGAAATAGATTTCACTAGGGTACATTTTAATTCATTTACCATTTCCAGGATTTCAGCAGGATAACAAGGTAGGGACGCAGGGAGAGTTGTGTGACTGGTCTTTTGGTGACTTGATAAATTAACACAGATTTTGAGAGAATCTTGAATTTCCCTGGTTGGAAGGGTATGAATCTAAAGATACTTTTGACTAAAGCTATCGTGCTTTATCGCTAATGGAAGTAAAGCTGGGGTGGAACCAAGTGAAAGCAAAATCACGCTGTGTAGACAGATCAGGTCACTGTGCGGGGTCCCAAAATAACCTGCAGCCTGCTTTCTGGTCAACAGAACAATGCAGCATCCTTCTTAATTATTACCCTAGCCCTTCTCTGTTCCTCCTGCATCCTCAATGAGAAGGATTAAGCTACCCAGTCACTGAATGGCACCAACCCCTTTTTTGAGCCTTCCAATAAAGCATCCCCCTTCACATTCTCACCGAGCCCCCCATGCTTCCTCGCTGCCTTGGGTTGGAAATGCAGCTCTGACCACACGCGCACTCCTGCTTGTCTTTAGCCAGGGGGCATCGACCTATTTTCTATTGTGATTTCTCTTAGGCGTTGCTTTCAGACACTTAATACTAAGAGCACTGCTTTGCAGTTGGCAGAATATATTAAGTTAACTGCAGAGTCAGTGATGTTGGTACCTTCTTTCTGCCTTTGCTTGGCACTCTTTCCTACTCTCTTCCGGAAGTGGCGGGTATTTAAAAATCAAATGATGATGGCTCGTCTCCTCATCAAGTCCTACGTGATCAGGTTGTTTCTTGGGGCTCTTAGAAAAGTTGACGAACAGGACGGGTCTGCCTTGGCATGGCCGCTTGGGCTATGCCCCCTGGAGGGGACCAGGCACCCGCTGGTGCCGCTCGCTGTATCTTAGACATGAAGAAAGCCTCACGCAGGCTGGACCTTGAGCCCAGGGCCGGAAGTTTTCCTTCTTGGCTCTTACGCTGCTGAAAAACTTGAGAATTGGAAGCATTTAGATCAGGTGGCCCATGAGTGATAGCCCCAAACTGGGCTGCACAAGCACCCATTTCCAGCAGCCTTTGCAAGTGCGCTACAGCTCCCATCCAAGGAGCCCTCTGCTGGAGGCTTCCTGTTTGGGGCAGATGGGCAGCCCTGCCAGAATGGCTGGATTAAAAAGATGGAAAAATAGCAAGAATGTCAGAGAGGGTATGGAGAAATTGGAACCCTCATGCTTTCCTGCTGGGAATGTAAAACAGAAAATAGTTTGGCAATTCCTCAAAAAGTGAACATCAGATTATACAACCCAGCAATTCCATTCCTAGGTATAGTACCTGCTGCCCCCAAATTTGAAAGCAGGGACTCAAACAAGTACGTGTACACATATGTTCACAGCAGCACTGTTCACAACACCCAGAGGATAGAAGCAGCCCAAATGTCCATCAACAGATGGATGGATAAACCAAAGACGGTATCTCCATCTACCATAAATATTATTCACCCATAAAAAGGAATGAAGTACTGATCATGCTACCATGCAGATGAAATTTTAAAACATTATGCTGACTGAAAAAAGCCAGACCCCAAAGACCATGTACTGGATGATTTCATTTACATGAAATGTTCGAAAGAGGCAAATCCACAGAGAAAGCGCATTAGTGGTTGCCAGGGGCTGAGGGATCGGGGATGGGGGATAACTGCTAATGGGTGTGGGGTGTCTTTTGGGGTGATGGAAATGTTTTAGAACTAGATAAAGGTGGTGGTCTCACAATGTTGTGAATGTCCCAAATGCCACTGAATTGTTCACTTTTTTTTTTTTTTTTTGGTACCTGGAGTTTATTTTTTTTATCCTTTGTTTTTATAAATAGATCTTTATTGGAGTATAATTGCTTTACAATACTGTGTTAGTTTCTGTTGTACACCAAAGTGAATCAGCCATATGCATACATATGTCCCCATATCCCCTCCCTCTTGAGCCTCCCTCCCACCCTCCCTATCCCACCCCTCTAGGTCATCGCAAAGCACTGAGCTGATCTCCCTGTGCTTTGCGGCTGCTTCCCACTAGCTAACTATTTTACATTCGGTAGTGTATATATGTCAGTGCTACTCTCACTTTGCCCCAGCTTCCCTCTCCCACCCCGTGTCCTCAAGTCCATTCTCTATGTCTACCTCTTTATTCCTACCATGCAACTAGGTTCATCAGTACCATTTTTTTTTTTTTTTTTAGATTCCATATATATGCGTTAGAATACAGTATTTGTTTTTCTCTTTCTGACTTACTTCACTCTATGACAGACTTTAGGTCCATCCACCTCACTACAAATATCTCAATTTCGTTTCTTTTTATGGCTAGTATTGCATTGTATCTATGTGCCACATCTTCTTTATCCATTCATCTGTCGATGGACACTTTGGTTGCTTCCATGTCCTGGCTATTATAAATAGGGCTGCAATGAACATTGTGGTACATGTCTCTTTTTGAATCATGGTTTTCTCAGGGTATATGCCCAGTAGTGGGACTGCTGGGTCATATGGTAGTTCGATTTTTAGTGTTTTAAGGAACCTCCATACTGTTTTCCATAGTGGTTGTATCAATTTACATTCCCACCAACAGTGCAGGAGGGTTCCCTTTTCACCAAACCTTTTCCAGCATTTATTGTTTCTAAATTTTTTGTTAACAGCCATTCTGACCGGCATGAGGTGATACCTCATTGTAGTTTTGATTTGCATTTCTCTAATAATTAGTGACGTTGAGCATCTTTTCATGTGCCTCTTGGCCATCTGTATGTCTTCCTTGGTGAAATATCTATTTAGGTCTTCCGTCCATTTTTAAATTGGATTGTTTGTTTTTTTGATATTGAGCTCCATGAGCTATTTGTATATTTGGAGATTAATCCTTTGTCTGTTGTTTCATTTGCAAATATTTTCTCCCATTCTGAAGGTTGTCTTTTTGTCTTGTTTATGGTTTCCTTTGCTGTATAAAAGCTTTTAAGTTTAATTAAGTCCCATTTGTTTATTTTTGTTTTTATTTCTGTTTCTCTAGGAGGTGGGTCAAAAATTATCTTGCTGTGGTTTATGTCAAAGAGTGTTTTTCCTATGTTTTCCTCTGAGAGTTTTATAGTGTCTGGCCTTACTTTTAGGTCTTTAATCCATTTGGAGTTTATTTTTGTGTATGGTGGTAGGGAGTGTATTTCATTCTTTTACATGTAGCTGTCCAATTTTCCCTGCACCACTTATTGACGAGGCTGTCTTTTCTCCATTGTATGTTCTTGCCACCTTTGTCGTAAATTAGGTGCCCATATGTGCGTACCATTGATCTATATTTCTGTTTTTGTGCCAGTACCATACTGTCTTGATTACTGTAGCTTTGTGGTATAGTTTGAAGTCGGGGAGCCTGATCCTTCCAACTCCGTTTTTCTTTCTCAATATTGCTTTGGCTATTCGGGGTCTTTTGTGTTTCCATACGAATTGTAATGGCATTCTAATTCTGTGAAGAACGCCATTGGTAGTTTGATAGGGATTGCATTGAATCTGTAGATTGCTTTGGGTAGTATAGTCATTTTCACAATATTGATTCTTTCAATCCAAGAACATGGTATATTTCCCCATCTGTTTATGTCATCTTTGATTTCTTTCATCAGTGTTTTATAGTTTTCTGAGTACAGATCTTTTGCCTCTTTAGGCAGGTTTATTCCGAGGTACTTTATTCTTTTTGTTGAGATGGTAAATGGGATTGTTTCCTTAATTTCTCTTTCTGATTTTTCGTTGTTGGTGTATAGGAATGCCAGAGATTTCTGTGCATTAATTTTGTATCTTGCAACCTTACCAAATTCATTGATTATTTCTAGTAGTTTTCTGGTGGCATCTTTAGGATTTTCTATGTATAGTATCATGTCATCTGCAAACAGTGACAGTTTTACTTCTTCTTTTCCAATTTATATTCCTTTTATTTCTTTTTCTTCTCTGATTGCCGTGGCTAGGACTTCCAAAACTATGTTGGATAAGAGTGGAGAGAGTGGACATCCTTGTGTTGTTCCTGATCTTAGAGGAAATGCTTTCAGTTTTTCATCATTGAGTTTGATGCTTGCTGTGGGTCTGTCGTATATGGCCTTTATTATGTTGAGGTAGGTTCCCTCTATGCCCATTTTCTGGAGAGTTTTTATCATAAATGGGTGTTGAATTTTGTCAAAAACCTTTTCTGCATCTGTTGAGATTATCATATGGTTTTTATTCCTTAATTTGTTAATGTGGTGTATCACATTGATTGATTTGCATATATTGAAGAATCTTTGCATCTCTAGGATAAATCCCACTTAATCATAGTGTATGATCGTTTTAATGTGTTGTTGGATTCTGTTTGCTAGTATTTTGTTCAGGATTTTTGCATCTGTGTTCATCAGTGATATTGGCCTATAATTTTCTTTTTTTGTGATATCTTTTCCTAATTTTGGTATCAGGGTGAAGGTGGCTTCATAGAATGAATTTGGGAGTGTTTCTCCCTCTGCAATTTTTTAGAAGAGTTTGAGAAGGGTTAGGTGTT
The DNA here is from genome assembly GCF_028564815.1 of Eubalaena glacialis. NCBI lineage: Eukaryota > Metazoa > Chordata > Mammalia > Artiodactyla > Balaenidae > Eubalaena > Eubalaena glacialis. Next base: position 4,606,592 of record NC_083733.1, read on the forward strand.
AGCTCTTCTCTAAATGTTTGTTAGGGCTTCCCTGGTGGTGCAGTGGTTGAGAATCCGCCTGCCAATGCGGGAGACACGGGTTCGAGCCCTGGTCTGGGAAGATCCCACATGCCACGGAGCAGCTAAGCCCGTGTGCCACAACTACTGAGCCTGCGCTCTTAGAGCCTGCGAGCCACAACTACTGAAGCCCGTGCTCCTAGAGCCCGTGCTCCACAACAAGAGAAGCCACCACAATGAGAAGCCTGCGCACCACAACGAATAGTAGCCCCCGCTCGCCACAACTAGAGAAAGCCCACGGGCAGCAACAAAGACCCAACACAGCCAAAAAATAAATTAATTAATTAATAAATTAAAAATAAATAAATAAATAAATGTTTGATAGAATTTGCCTCTGAAGCCATCTAGTCCTGGACCTTTGTTTGTTGGAAGATTTTTAATTACAGTTTCAATTTCATTTCTTGTGATAGGTATGTTTTTTACCAAAAAATATTTATATTTTTTAGGATATATTTTCTAATTCTTCCTGGTTCAGTCTTGGAAAATTGTACCTTTCCAAGAATTTGTCCATTTCTTCGTGGTTGTCCATTTTATTGGCATATAGTTCTTTGTAGTAATCTCTTATAATCCTTTGTATTTCTGCAGTATCAATTGTGATTTCTCCTTTTTCATTTCTAATTTTATTGATTTGCGTCCTCTCCCTTTTTTTCTGATGAGTCTGGCTAAGGGTTTATCAATTTTGTTTACCTTCTCAAAGAACCAGCTTTTAGTTTTATTGATCTTTGCTATTGTTTTCTTTGTTTCTATTTCATTTATTTCTCCTCTGATTTTTATGATTTCTTTCCTTCTACTGACTTTGGGTTTTCTTTGTTCTTCTTTCTCTAGTTGTTTTATGTGTAGGGTTAGATTGTTTATTTGAGATTTTTCTTGTTTCTTGAGGTGAGATTGAATTGCTATAGACTTCTCTCTTAGAACTGGTTTTGCTGTGTCCCATAGGTTTTGGGTCGTCGTGTTTTCATTGTCATTTGTTCCTTTGTATTTTTTTATTTCTTCTTTGATTTCTTCAGTGAGCTCTCGGTTGTTTAGTAGCGCACTGTTTAGTCTCCATGTATTTGTGTTTTTTACAGGTTTTTTCCTGTAATTGATTTCCAATCTCATAGCGTGTGGTCAGGAAAGATGCTTGATACGATTTCAATTTTCTTAAATTTTCTGAGGCTTGATTTGTGATTCAAGATGTGACCTATCCTGCAGAATGTTCCATGTGCACTTGAGAAGAAAGTGTATTCTGCCACTTTTGGGTAGAATGTTCTTTAAATATCAGTTAAATCTATCTGGTCTATTGTGTCATTTAAAGATTGTGTTTCCTTATTTATTTTCTGTTTGGATGATCTGTCCATTGGTGTAAGTGGTGTGTTAAAGTCCCCTACTATTATTGTGTTACTGTTGATTTCTGCTTTCATGGTTGTTAGCATTTGCCTTACGTATTGAGGTGCTCCTGTGTTGGGTGCATAAACATTTATAATTGTTATATCTTCTTCTTGGATTGATCCTTTGATCATTATGTAGTGTCCCTCCTTATCTCTTGTAACAGTCTTTATTTTAAAGTCTATTTTATTGGATACGAGTATTGCTTCTCCAGTTTTCTTTTGATTTCCATTTGCAAGGAATATCCTTTTCCATCCCTTCACCTTCAGTCTGTATGTGTTGCTAAGTCTGAAGTGGGTCTCTTGTAGACAGCATATAGATGGGTCTTGTTTTTGTATCCATTCAACCAGTCTGTATCTTTTGGTTGGGGCATCTAATCCATTTACACTCAAGGTTATTATCGATATGTATGTTCCTATTACCATTTTCTTAATTGTTTTGGGTTTGTTTTTGTAGATCTTTTTCTTCTCTTGTGTTTCCCACTTAGAGAAGTTTCTTTAGCATTTGTTGTAAAGCTGGTTTGGTGGTGCTGAATTCTCTTAGCTTTTGCTTGTCTGAAAAGCTTTTGATTTCTCCATTGAATCTGAATGAGATCCTTGCTGGGTAATCTTGGTTGTAGGTTTTTCTCTTTCATCACTTTAAGTATATCCTGCCACTCCTTTCTGGCCTGCAGTTTCTTTCTTTTTTTTTTTTTTTTTAACAAGAATATAGTGCTTTACCATTTACAAATCTTTCACATACATTCCATTTGACCCTCACAACAACCCTGTGAGGTAGGCAGCACAGATATTATTCCCATTTAACAGATGAGGAAAGTGAATCTCAGAGCAGTTAACTGATGTGCCCAAGGTTCTACAATTAGTAAATAATTTGTATTCATATCAGTCTTTGGCCTAAAAATTCAGCACCCCACCTCCCCTCATACTTGCCTACCTACTTCACAGGGATAATGAGATAAAATGAATTCAAGGCTAGAAAAATACTTTGAGGGGAAAAAAGCACTATATAATTATACCCGCAAACTGTAATTTTCCACGATACATGGCTCATTCCCCTGCTTGTCCCAGCTTGTGCGTGAACGCAGAATTTTATATTGCCTCTGTTCTGTGTTCAGCTAAGCAACAAGTAAGGCAGGGGAACAGTGTGATTCTCTTTAAAGTTATATAGATTACAATCAGGATAACTGCTATTATAGCAAGTTGAAAAACAACACAGAAAGGCCAATGTGCAACTGGGACTCACGGAAGCACACAGCAAAGCAAGGCAACGTTATCAGATAGGGCATGATTGCCTAGAAGGAAACGTGGTGTCAGCGTTCACACTGGCACTCACACAGTTATCTAAGGCAAAGTGGTGGCAAAGAAGAGTCATTTGTTCTACATTATATAAACAAGAGCAGAAGATTTATGAGACCCCATGCAACAGTATCTTATGTCACACAGATCTCTCCAGCTGCCTACAGAGAATATAAACAACACTGTCATCTTCATTTTAAAGAATGACTGTACCTGTGTTCATATCCTGAACTAAACCAAGGAATAGCTCCATGCTAAACTTCCTCGGCTAAAATACAACCAGTACCATCATTCCTAGTCAGACTAATAAACAGAATGTCTTTTAAGGTAATGAATTAGATGGCTGTGTTTAGATTTTTTTCCAGGATTCCCTTTTGATTCTCCTGCTTTTAAGACCCGAAGAAAGTTATATTGAGTTTTTATTGGTGATTCTAAGTATATGTGTTTATAACAGTTAAAGTGTGATAGGTGAATTTAACATATTAAAAGAGTGCTATAGCATCTGTTCGGAAAAGATTATATACTATACAAACTATTCAAGTCGTACAAAACCATTTTTCAGTGTCTTTTCAACTGAGAAGAATCCTATCCAGGATGCTTCTCCTCCTGAGGTGGTTCATACTGAGCGAGCTTTGTTTTCAGTTTTTAATTTTCTTCTACAATAGCTTCATATTTCTCTTTCATTTCTGCCAATTCTAGGCAAAGCAGCTCTATTTCTGGATTTTCTGGGGTAGCAGCTCCTAAGTGATGCTTTAAAAAAATCCAAAGCACTATTAGGTTTCTCTGGTTCTTCATATAAGGCTACCAAAACCTTGGTCAGCGTGTCCAGCACCCTCGACTTCTCCAAGTACCTCCGGAACTGCTCGTGCTTCGAGTCGGCGGCTTTGTAATGGGCCATAGTGACAGCGGCAGCGGCGTAGCTGGCGCCGGAGACCGTGGCGGGCGGGCTCGGAGCAGCCTGGCCTGCAGAGTTTCTGCTGAAAAATCAGCTGATAATGTTATGGGAATTCCTTTGTATGTTATTTATTTATTTATTTTTTAATAAATTAATTTTATTTATTTATTTTTGGCTGCATTGGGTCTTCGTCGCTGCATGTGGGCTTCCTCCAGCAGCGGCGAGCAGGGGCTGCTGTTCGTTGTGGTCTGCGGGCTTCTCATTGTGGTGGCTTCTCTTTTTGTGGAGCGTGGGCTCTAGGTGCACGGGCTTCAGTAGTTGTGGCATGCAGGCTCAGTAGTTGTGGCTCGTGGGCTCTAGAGCGCAGGCTCCGTAGTTGTGGCGCATGGTCTTAGTTGCTCGGCGGCATGTGGGATCTTCCTGTACTAGGGCTCGAACCTGTGTCCCCTGCATTGGCAGGCAGATCCTTAACCACTGCGCCACTAGGGAAGTCCTGATCTCACAGCTTTGGCCAACCATGATCACAGCCATCTGAGGTTGGGCTGTGATTATTCCCATTTTACAAACGAGGAAACTGGCGCACAGAGAGTTTTGGTTGCTTGCCCAAGACCATACAGCCAGCCAGGTGGAGCCAGGATCACAAAAGGAAAAACATGTCTAATAGCACATCTGCTCTGTAGGTGATATTTGCAGGGTGTTGATTTTATTTAAATATGTGTGATCATCCAGCTTTTGATATTTTCAGGGTATTGATTTTATTTAAATATGTGTGATCATCCAGCTTTATAGATTATTTTTTCAACTCAGACTTTTAAAAAATGAATATTTAGATTGAAATCCTGTTTTTTCTACATTTTAGTTACATTAGCTTAGAAACTGTTTTCGAATAAAGAAATCCAGACTGTTGGTTGGCAGTTATGAGCAGGCCTCAGGCAGTGAGAGGAATTAGAATTGGGTTTTCCCACTTTGTGTTGACCATTAATTTCTACCACACTGAAACAACATTACATAGCTCTGATGTGTTGTAGCTGCATTTTGCAAGTAGGTCAATATTGATTACCTTGACCATGTAATTATCGATGTTTATTTTGTATGATTATTACATTTTGATTTCCCTCCTAACTGGGTGTGAACTTTCCTTCTGCAGAGAATCCTGCCGGCTACAAGGACAGATGGGGAATAGCAAGAGCCACCCGGGGCAGAGTTTCTCCTCGCGGTTTCTTCCTGAGGAGCAGGCCGAGATTGACAGATTGTTTGATGCTCTGTCGTCAGAGGAACTCGGCTCCAGTACCTCGCCCAGATCCTTCTCTCTGCAGGCACTGAAGGCAAGAGTAACAGTCAGAAGTTCATGTTTAGTTTCGAGAGGGGTCAGGCCAAAATTGGCTGTCTGTTCCTGTAGGACAGGTGTGGGAACACTGAGGGATGTGTCTTCTGGAAAGGGACAGATAGTACCTACTTTCAGCTTTGTGGCTTCCGTGGTCCGTGTTGCAGCTGCTCTGCTGAGCCTTCGTATCACAGTGTTTTGGGGACTTTTCGCACTTGAGGTTGACTAGAGGGGCTGGCCTCTTCCTGTCTCTTGAACCACTGTCCCTGGTTTCCCTCCCGAGGAGCGACAGGCTACCCTTAGCTGTATTTGTGGGTCCAATGACTGCAAAGTTTCAAGTCCACCTTGGCCTTTAGGATTCGTAAGTATTTGACGCCCTAAGAACTTTGTGGTTTTCCTAACAAAATAACGAAGTTTCAGAGTCAAGGTGCACCTGACAACGAGTGAGAACTGCCCTTTGACCCGTCTTTTGGCCCCGTTCCATGGGACTCTTAGCCACGCGTTTGGGTGATTTGGGTGCTCAGAGCGAGACAGCAGCGAACAGACCTCATCGGCCCACCCCCTGGGCAGGGGGGAGGCGGTGCCACGTGTGACGCCATTTCAGAGCCTCCTCTTTTAAATTTAGTTTTTTATCGAACTATAGTTGATTTACAACGTAGCATTAATTTCTGCTGTACAGCAAAGTGACTCAGCTATACACATATATACGTTCTTTTTTATATTCTTTTCCATTATGGTTTCTCCCAGGATATTGAATATAGTTCCCTGTGCTATACAGTAGGACCTCATTGTTTATCCATCCTATGTACAATAGTTTACATCTGCTAACCTCAAACTCCCAATCCATCCCTCCCTGACTCCCCCTCCCCCTGGCAACCACAGGTCTGTTCCATATGTCTGTGAGTCTGTTTCTGTTTTGTAGATAGGTTCTTTTTTGTGCCATATTTTAGATTCCACATATAAGTGACATCGTATAGTATCTGTCTTTCTCTGTCTGACTTACTTCACTTAGTATGATAATCTCTAGGTCCATCCATGTTGCTGCAAATGGCATTATTTCATTCTTTTTTATGGCTGAGTAATATTCCATTGTGTATATGTACCACATCTTCTTTATCCGTTCCTCTGTCGATGGACACTTAGGTTGTTTCCATGTCTTGGCTATTGTGAGTAGTGCTGCTGTGAACATAGGGGTGCAGGTATCTTTTTGAGTTATAGTTTTGCATGGATGTATGCCCAGGAGTGGGAGTGCAGGATCATATGGTAGCTCTATTTTTAGTTTTCTGAGGAGAGCCTCCTCTTTTAGAACATGCAGAATGGGAGCTGATGGCATTGGGGATCCCCCAACATACTCACCTTATAGTTGAGGAAACTGGCCAGGGAGGATTGGGGTCACAGCTTGTGTGTGTGTGTGTGTGTGTGTGTGTGTGTGTGTGTGTGTGTGTATCATGTGTGTATCTCCACTAGACCAAAAGCACCCCAGTCTGCTGGGTCGCCCAATAAGCTGGAGTAGACAGAACAAGACAGGCCACTTAGGGACTTAACTGCTGAGTTGGTGACAACGTTCACGGGTGTTTATCAAGATAAATAGGGTGGGGCTTCCCTGGTGGTGCAGTGGTTAAGAATCCACCTGCCACGGGCTTTCCTGGTGGCACAGTGGTTAAGAATCCACCTGCCAATGCAGGGGACATGGGTTCGAGCCCTGGCCTGGGAAGATCCCACATGCCGCGGAGCAACTAGGCCCGTGAGCCACAACTACTGAGCCTGCGCGTCTGGAGCCTGTGCTCCGCAACAAGAGAGGCCGCGATAATGAGAGGCCCGCACACTGCGATGAAGAGTGGCCCCCGCTTGCCACGACTGGAGAAAGCCCTCGCACAGAAACGAAGACCCAACACAGCCAAAAACAAATAAATAAAATAAAGAATTATTAAAAAAAAAAAAAGTATATCTAAGTATTAAAAAAAAAAAAAAAAAAAAAGAATCCACCTGCCAGTGAAAGGGACACGGGTTTGAGCCCTGGTCCGGGAAGATCCCACATGCCGTAGAGCAGCTAAGCCCATGTGCCACAACTACTGAGCCTGCGTTCTACAGCTCGCGAGCCACAACTACTGAGCCCGCGTGGCACAACTACTGAAGCCTGCATGCCTAGAGCCTGTGCTCCACCAGAGAAGCCACCACAATGAGAGGCCCGTGCACCGCAACAAAGAGTAGCCCCCGCTCGCCGCAACTAGAGAAAGCCTGCGCACAGCAACGAAGACCCAATGCAGCAAAAAAAAAAGATAAATAGGGTGAAAAGTTGATCAGAAAACCTTGGCAACCAAATAAAGGTTCCTTTGGGAATGAATTAGAGGTTTCTCTTCTAGTAGAACTTTGGAAACACCGACAGAAATAGGAATACTCTTTTTGAGCAATGAGGGTGGGAAACTCCTTTATAAGAAATGCAGAATATCAATGTTGTCACAGACCGTGTAGACACAAGAAGTTGTTTCAGGAGAGTTCAGTTTTCAGACCCCACTGATTTAGTTCATGGTTTGCTTTCTCTCCCCCTGTATTTGTGATCCCTGGACCAAATCAGATTTGATGTTGGAGTGAAAGAGAAAAGGATAGGGCTTCCCTGGTGGTGCAGTGGTTGGGAATCTGCCTGCCAATGCAGGGGACTCAGGTTCGGGCCCTGGTCTGGGAGGATCCCACATGCCACAGAGCAACTAAGCCCATGCTCCACAACTACCAAGCCCGCGTGCCACAACTACTGAAGCCCGCGCGCTTAGAGCCCGTGCTCCGCAACAAGAGAAGCCACCGCAATGAGGAGCCCACGCACCGCAACAAAGAGTGGCCCCCGCTCACCGCAACTAGAGAAAGCCTGCATGCAGCAACGAAGACCCAATGCAGCTAAAGATAAAATTAAATAAAAAATTTAAAAAAAAAAAGAAAAGGATATTTACAGAATGTTACTGGCAAGACAATTAAGAACTAGATTTTTTTTTTTTTTAAATCTTTTGGCCGTGCCGCGTGGCATGTGGGATCTTAGTTCCCTGACCAGAGATTGAACCCATGCCCCCTGCATTGGCAGCTTGGAGTCTTAACCACTGGACCACCAGGGAAGTCCCAAGAACTAGATTTTATTAATTTTTTAAAATTTTTATTGGAGTGTAGTTGATTTACAGTGTTGTGTTAGTTTCTGCTATACAGCAAAGTGAATCAGTTATACATATACATATATCCACTCTTTTTTAGCTTCTTTCCCATATAGGTCATTACAGAGTATTGAGTAGAGTTCCCTGTGCTATACAGTAGGACCTTATTAGTTATCTATTTTATATATGGTAGTATGTATATGTCACTCCCAGTCTCCCAATTTATCCTTCCCCCCCCTTTCCAATGCATATTGAGCACAAAGAACTCGGATTGATAAAGCTAGCTAATATATTTGGAAGTCCATAATATAGAGGAGACCAATTTATCACTACACAGACCATATGTTCCATATGGAAATAAAGTTAGACATGCAAATGACAGCTACTAGAATCTAGAATTGAGGAGATGTTGTAAGCAGAGTGAAGAGCAGACGATGGCCAGAGGCAGGAATGACACGGCCAGTCTGGGGAGACTGGGAAGTCTGGAGGGCAGGATGGGAACAGACGATGGAAGAGTCTGATGGCCAAGCTGAGCCACAAGCCAGGACGCGTTAGGTGTGTGGGTCCTGGGGTGTCATGATGCCCTTAGGTGGGGAGAGATGGTGCATTTGGGGATCTAGGAAGGTTATGTGCTGGTGGCAGTGGTTGGTCTTTCTCCCTTAGCTGTTTTTCCATCATCCTGCCTCATTTGACTGGCACCCTGTCTGACCTTTTCACCTACCTGTCCCCGCAGAGCCACGTGGGGGAAGCTCTTCCCGCAGAGATGGTCACCAGGCTGTTTGAGGGCATGCGGAGGGTGGACGTGACTGGGAACACCAAGGGGCCCAGTGAGCGCATCTCCCAGGAGCAGTTCACAGTGTCCATGTCCCACCTTTTGAAAGGAAATGCCGAGGAGAAGAGTCTCGTGATCCTGAAAATGATTTCTGCCACAGAAGGTCCCGTGAAAGCAAGAGAGGTCCAAAAGGTAAGAGGCCACCAGGCCCTTCGCAGCCATCCCAAGCAGCCTTGGTATCCTTTGGTGGGGGACCTAGGACGATTAAGCAGCTGATGGAGGCATTGTGCACAAGTCCACCCTGGCGGGGGGGTACCTAGACCACGTCACTGGTTGAGGTCAGAACTCCTGGACAAAAAAGCACTGGCAATCTAGACCAGCCAAAGGTATCATTAGAAAAATGAGTAACTACTCAAGTTACATGATCTGTTCCATATTGTGGTCCATCACAGTTGGCCTTAAAGAGATGAGACGCCCTTCCCCATGTTGATATGATGTAGGTCATAGGTCACAACAGAAATGCGATTAATGGTAAAATTGTGGTCTTCAAGTTTACAGAGGATCTGGTTGGCTCTGTGGCACACGTGCTAAACTACAGACAGGAGCTGAGAGGCTGGACTCAGAAGCAAGCCCCAGGCTCCCTTTCCAGGGTGAAGGTGCTGGCTGCTCAGCTGTGCTCCGAGATGAAGCTTCAAGGCAAGTGCCCTGCCTTAGTCCTTAGACCTTGGCCTTGTAGAGTGGTACCACGCCATCTCCATTACTGTAGGCTTGTACTAAAGTTTTGAAACCAGCTAATGTGAGTCTTCCAACTCTGGAGGACTATTTAGATTATTTAATTGTGGGCAATCATTCATAGTATTTCCTTATAATCCTTATTTCTGCAGGGTCAGTAGTGATGTCCCCACTTTCATTTCTGATGTTAGCCATTTGATTCTTCTCCTTTTTTCTTGGTCAGTCTAGCTAATGGTTTGTTCACTTTTTGTTATTTTCAAAGAGCCAACTTTTGGTTTTATGGGTTTTCTCTGTTGTCTAATCTCTATTTCATTTATCTTCATCCAAGTCTTTTATTTCCTTTCTTCTGCTTCTTTTAGATTTAGTTTGGTTTTCTTTCCTTTTTTAAAAAAAATTTTTATTGAAGTATAGTTGATTTACAATGCTGTGTCAATTTCTGCTATACAGCAAAGTGACTCAGTTATATATTATATATGAATATATACATTCTTACTCTTTTTTGAAAAAATATTTATATATTTTTGGCTGCATCAGGTCTTAGTTGCAGCACGCAGGATCTTTCATTGCAGTGTGCGGGCTTCTCTCTAGTTGTGGCACATGGGCTCAGTAGTTGTGGCACATGGGCTCAGTAGTTGTGGCACGCAGGCTTAGTTGCCCCATGGCATGTGGGTTCTTAGTTCCCTGACCAGGGATTGAACCAGAGTCCCCTGCATTGCAAGACGGATTCTTAACCACTGGACCACCAGGGATCTTGAGCATCTCTTCATGTGCCTCTTGGCCATCTGTATGTCTTCTTTGGAGAAATGTCTATTTACGTCTTCTGCCCATTTTTGGATTGGGTTGTTTGGGTTTTTTTTTGTCGTTGAGTTGTATGAGCCATTTGTATATTTTGGAAATTGAGCCCTTGTTGGTCACATCATTTGCAAATATTTTCTCCCAGTCTGTAGGTTGTCTTTTTGTTTTGTTTATGGTTTCCTTTGCTGTGCAAAAGCTTTTAAGTTTGATTAGGTACCATTTGTTTATTTTGGCTTTTATTTCTATTGCCCTGGGAGCCTGACCTAAGAAAACATTGGTATGATTTATGTCAGAGAATGTTTTGCCTATGTTCTCTTCTAGGAGTTTTATGGTGTCTTGTCTTATATTTAGGTCTTTAAGTAATTTTGAGTTTATTTTTGTGCATGGTGAGAGGGTGTGTTCTAACTTCATTGATTTACACGTGGCTGTCCGGCTTTCCCAACACCACTTGCTGAAGGGACTGTCTTTTCTCCATTGTATATTCTTGCCTCCTTTGTTGAAGATTAATTGGCCATAGGTGTGTGGGCTTATTTCTGGGCTCTCTCTTCTGTTCCATTGATCTATATGCCTGTTTTTGTGCCAATATCATGCTGTTTTGATTACTATAACTTGGTAATATTGTCTGAAGTCTGGGAGGGTTAGGTCTCCAGCTTTGCTCTTTTTCCTCAGGATTGCTTTGACAATTCTGGGTCTTTTATGATTCCATATAAATTTTATTATTATTTGTTCAATTTCTGTGCAAAATGTCATGGGTAATTTCATAGGTATTGCATTATACCTATGGATTGCTTTGGGTAGTATGGCCATTTAAACAATATTCTTCCAATCCAAGAGCATGGGATATCTTTCCATTTCTTTGAATCATCTTTTTAAAAATAATTAATTAATTAATTAATTTATGGCTGTGTTGGGTCTTTGTTGCTGCACACGGTCTTTCTCTAGTTGCGGCAAGCAGGGGCTGCTCTTCATTGTGGTGCATGGGCTTCTCATTGTGGTGGCTTCTCTTGTTGCAGAGCACAGGCTCTAGGCACGTGGGCTCAGTAGTTGTGGCCTGCGGGCTCAGTAGTTGTGGCTTGTGGGCTCTAGAGCGCAGGCTCAGTAGTTGTGGCACACGGGCTTAGTTGCTCTGCGGCATGTGAGATCTTCCTGGACCAGGGCTCGAACCCATGTCCCCTGCATTGGCAGGCGGATTCATAACCACTGCGCCACCAGGGAAGTCCTCTTTAAATCGTCTTTAATTTCCTTTATTAATGTTTTATAGTTCTCAGCATATAAGTCTTTCACCTCCTTGGTGAGGTTTATTCCTAAGTATTTTTTTTTTTTGGTGTGATTTTAAAAGGGATTATTTGTTTACATTCCCTTTCTGGTATTTCATTGTTAGTGTAAAGAAATGCAATTGATTTCTTTATGTTAATCTTGTATCCTGCTACCTTGTTGGATTCGTTTATCAGTTCTAGTAGTTTTTGTGTGGAGTCTTGAGGGTTTTCTATATATATTATCATGTCATCTGTGTATAATGATAATTTTACCTCTGCCCTACCAAGTTGAATACCTTTTATTTCTATTTCTTGTCTGATTGCTGTGGCTAGGGTTTCCAATGCTATGTTGAAGAGAAGTGGTGAGAGTGGGCACCCTTGTCTTGTTCCAGATTTTAGCAGGAAGGCTTTTGGTTTTTCACCATTGAGTGTTATGTTGGCTGTGGGTTTGTCATAAATAGCTTTTATTATGTTGAGATACGTTCCCTCTATACCCAATTTTGTAAGGGCTTTTATCATGAATGGGTGTTGAATTTCATCATATGCTTTTTATGCATCTATTAAGATGATCATGTAGTTTTTGTCCTTTCTTTTGTTGATGTGGTATATCATGTAGATTGATTGGAATATGTTGAACCATCCTGGTGATCTTGGGATGAATCCAACTTGGTTGTGGTGTATGACCTTTTTTATGTGTTGTTGGATTCGGTTTGCTAACAATTCGTTGAGAATTTTTGCATCTATATTCATCAAAGATATTGGCCTGTAATTATCTTTTTTGGTAGTGTCTTTGTCTGCTTTTGGTATCAGGGTGACGGTGTCTTCATAGAATGTCTTTGGGAGTGTTCCTTCCTCTTCAGTCTTTTGGAAGAATTTGAGAAAGATCAGTATAAGTTCTTCTTTGTATGTTTGGTAGAATTTGCCTGTGAAGCCATATGGTCCTGGAATTTTATTTTAGGCAGGTTTTGTTTTGTTTGCTGTTTGTTTGTTTGTTTGTTTTAACAGATTTGATTTCTTTTCTAGTGATTGGTCTGTTTAAGTTGTCTCTTTCTTCGTGATTCAGTTTTGGTGGGCTCTATGTTTCTAGGAAGTTGTCCATTTCTTGGAGGTTGTCAAATTTGTTGGCATATAATTTTTCATAGTATTCACTCATGGTTTTTTGTATTTCTGTGGTATCTGTTGTGATTTCTCTGCTTTCATTTCTTATTTTGTTTATTTGGGTCTTCTCTCTTTTCTTTTTGGTGAGCCTGGGCAAAGGTTTGTCAATTTTGTTTACCCTTTCAAAGAAACAGCTCTTGTTTTATTGATTTTTTCGTTTGTTTTTTAATCTCTCTTTTATTTATTTCCTTTCTGATCTTTATTATCTTTCCTTTGCTTTATTATCTTTTCCTTTAGGTTTTGTTTGTTCTTTTTTCTAAATTTTTTAGGTAGTGTGTTAGGTTGTTTATTTGAGCTATTTGTTTCTTAAAGAAGGCCTGAATCACTATGAACTACCCTCTGAGAACTGCTTTTGCTACATCCCATAGTTCTTGTATGGTTGTGTTTTCATTGTCATTTGCTCAAGGTATTTTTTAATTTCTTCTTTGATTTCATCATTGACCCATTGGTTTTTTTTTTATTATTATTTTATTATTTTTATTTTTGGCTGCGTTGGGTCTTCGTTGCTGCGTGCGGGCTTTCTCTAGTTGTGGTGAGTGGGGGCTACTCTTCGTTGCGGTGCACGGGCTTCTCATTATGGTGGCTTCTCTTGTTGCGGAGCAGGGCTCTAGGCTCGTGGGCTTCAGTTGTGGCACGCGGGCTCAGTAGTTGTGGCTTGCGGGCTCTAGAGTGCAGGCTCAGTAGTTGTGGTGCATGGGCTTAGCTGCTCTGCAGCATGTGGGATCTTCCTGGACCAGGGCTCGAACCCGTGTCCCCTGCATTGGCAGGCAGATTCTTAACCACTGCGCCACCAGGGAAGCCTGACCCATTGGTTTTTTAGTAGCATGTTTAGTCTCTATGTAATTGTTTTTTTCTCGTTTCTTTTTCTGTGGTTGATTTTTAGTTTCATGCCGTTGTGGTCAGAAAAGATGCTTGAAATAATTTCTATACTCTTAAGTTTGTTGAGGCTTGTTTTGTGCCCAAGTGTGTGGTCAATCCTAGAAAATGTTCTGTGTGCACTTGAAAAGAATGTATTTTTTTTTAGATGAAATGTCCTGAAGATATCAATTAAGTCTAACTGTTCTAATGTATCATTTGGGACCTCTGTTGCCTTATTGATTTTCAGTCTCAAAGCTCTGTTCATTGATGTGAGAGGGGTGTTAAAGTCTCCTACTATTACTATATTCCTGTCAATTTCTCCCTTTATGTCTGTTAGTATTTGTTTTCTGTATTTGAGTGCTCCTATATTGGGTGCATATATGTTGACAAATGTAATATCCTCTCCTTGTATTGATCCCTTTATTATTATATAGTGTCCTTCTTTATCTTTCTTTATAGCCTTTGTTTTAAAGTCTGTTTTGTCTGATATGAGTATTGCGACCCCTGCTTTCTTTTCATTTCTGTTTGCATGCAGTATCTTTCTCCATCCCCTCACTTTTAACACACGTGTGTCTCTTGTAGGCAGCATATTGTAGACTCTTGTTTTTATATCCAATCTGCCACTCTGTGTCTTTTGATGGGAGCATTTAGTCCATTGACATTAAGGTAATTTTTGATAGATATATATTTATTGCCATTTTAAACCTTGTTTTCCTGTTGATTTTATATTCTTTTGTCCCTTTTTCTTTTTGTTTTTCCTTTTGTGGTTTGATGCTTTTCTTTTGTATTATGCTTATAGTTTTTTCTTTTTGATTTTTGTGAATCTGTTGTATGTTTTTGATTTGTGGTTGCCCTGTTTTTCAAGTATGTTAACCCCTTCCTTTATCTACTTGCTTTAGACTGGTAGTCACTTAGGCTCAAACACATTCTAGAAAAATAATTGTGATCTTCTCTTTCCTATAGATTCTTACTACTTTTCTATTTAGAGAAGACCTTTCACTATTTCTTTTAGGATAGGTTTAGGATTGCTGTATTTTTTTAGTTTTTGCTTGTCTGAGAAATTCTTTTTTTCTCCTTCTATTCTAAATGATAATCTTGCCGGGTAGAGTGTCCTAGGTTGCAGATATTTCCCTTTCAGGACTTTGAATATATCTTGCCACTCCCTTCTGGCCTGCGACGTTTCTGTAGAGAAATCAGCTGATAGCCTTATGGGGATTCCCTTGTCATTAGCTCTGTGTTTTTCTCTTGCTACCTTTAGAATCCTCTTTTTATGTTTAACTTTTGACATTTTTATTATACTATGTCTTGGTGTAGGCCTTTTTGGGTTTATCTTGTTCAGGACCCTCTGTGTTTCCTGTATCTGGATATCTGTTTCCTTCTTTAGCTTTGGGAAGTTTTAAGCCATAATTTCTTCAAATACATTTTCGATCCCCTTTTCTCTTTCTTCTCCTTCTGGGATACCTATTATGTGTAGATTGGCATGCTTTATATTCTCCCATAGGTCTCTTATATTGCTTTCATTTTTTTCACTTGACGTTCTGTCTGATGTCCTGATTGGGTGATTTCCTTTACTCTATCTTCCAGATCACTTATTCGTTCTTCTGCATTACTTATTCTGCTATTCATAGCCTTTGGTTCTGCTTTCGTCTCAGCAAATGAATCTTCGAATGTTTCTTGACTCCTCATTATAGTTTCTAGTTCCTTTTTACAGTAATCTGCATTTCTATCGATAGAAATTTCATTTCTATCAGTATATCATTATTTCAGTATTTTCATTATCTCCTTTTTGAACTTGGTATCTATTAGACTGAAGAGGCCCATTTCATGTTTGTTCTTTCAGGGGAATTCTCTCGATATTTTAATTGGGAGTGGTCCCTCTCCTGCTTCATTTTACTTATATTTCTCTTGCTCTGTGAGTATAGGAGAAACAATTATCTACTGTGGTCTTGGAGGGCTGTTTTTATGTGGGAGTGTCCCTGTGTAGCCTGCATGGGTTTAATATTTTTTTGGTGCAAGGGCTGTTTTTAGTATGGATGCCTGCTGCCTCTTTCCTCAGTGTGTGCTGGCTGTTATCCCCTTGATAGGAGGTGCGACTGGTGTTGCGGTGAGCAGAGCCTACACTGGACAGTGAGTGGGGGCCCCTCTTCCCTCTGTGGTTATCACTGCTCTGTCCAGGGCAGGGTCTGCTCTCTAGTTGTTGGTGTAGAAGCCCCTAGCTCTGTTTCTGAGCTGCGTTTCTGATCTGCAGTGCAAGAATAGGCGGGATTGGAGCGTTCCCACTGGGAGAGGAGCCACTGAGTATTACTCTGCTGGAGCTGTTCACCTGTGAGTGTGTCACCTTTCACCTGCTGTGCGGGCTCACGAAGTGCACTGTTGTTGGCACTGCCCTCGGCCCCACCTCAACTGTGGGTGTGCCGGCAGTCAGCCCTGGGGCCTCTCAGGCTTTGTTTTCACAAGGCCACCAGCACAGATCCACTGAAGTCAGGTCCCAGGACTGCAGTAGTTACACACCTGGACCCACTGTGGGAGCCATGGATGCAGCTCAGACCCCGGCCCAGCCCAGCCCCTGCATGTACGTGCCCACAAAGCCCACAACTGCTAAGGCCAGACCCGTCCCAGCTGCGAGAGCACCAGTTGTCCGTTTGGATGTTCCACAGGCACTGAATTTACAAAGTCGGCCATGGAGGTATAAATCCAAGGTTCACGCAGCCGTGGGGAGAGATTTCAGCTCTGCTTCCTAAGTCACACGGCCTGTGGGCCTCAGCTGTGATTTCAGCCCCACCTCTGCGCATGGACAACCCACTGGTGTCTGCTTCTGGGGGCACCAGGGCAGTGGCTGGGGCACACGAGCCTGCCCAGGCAGGAGGGGACCGGGGTGGCTGGGGTGTGTGAGCCTGCCTGGGCGGGAGCCTGTCCTGGAGCCTGCATAGGCAGGAGCCGGCGGGTGGGGAAAGAGGCTGCGATGGCAGCCCTGCCTCTACCTTGGCATGCCACTTAACAATGGCGCTTCGCTTCTATGGCGGCCCGGGGTTCTTCCGCAAACACTCCTGGTTGCTGCACCCCACACTCCAGCCCCTTCAGGCTGTCTCCGCACAGCCAACAGCAGTCCTCTCCCTGGGTCTGTCCTCTAAACCCCGTGTTACAGCACCCAGCCCCCACCCATACCAGCGGATGCGCGTCTTAGGCTGGGGCACACAGGGCGGTGGCACAACCGTCCGTGTAGGTCTCTCTCTGTCCTGCCTGCCACTAACTGGTTGCTGTGCTCTCCTCCAAGCCTCTGAAGCTCCCTTTTCTGTCCCAGATGATCTCCCCACCGGTGAGGCTTCCCTGGGTGTGGGAACCTCTCCTCTGCTTCAGCTCCACCCCCCCAGGGGCACAGGTCTCATCCCACTTCCTTTATTTTTTTTTTCCTTTGTCCTACCCAGTTACATGGAGATCTTTCTTGTCCTTTGAGGTGTTTGAGGTCTTCTGCTAGTTTTCTGAGAGCATTGTTCCATTCATAGATGTATTCTTGATGTTTTTGTGGGAAGAGGTGAATTCCACGTCCTACGACTGACCATCTTGATTCTGATCACTAGTTTGATTTTCTTTTTCTCGTTTCTCAAGTTAGAAGGTTAGGTTATTGATTTGAGATCTCTCTTCTTTTTCATATAGGCATTTATGACTATAAATATCCCTCTAAGCACTGCTTTAGCTGAATCCCATAAGTTTTGGTATATTGTGTTTTTGTTTTCATTCATCTCAGTAGTTTCTTTCTTTCCAAAAAAATATTTATTTATTTATATATGTGGTCGTTCTAGGTCTTAGTTGTGGCAGGCGGGGTCCTTAGTTGCGGCTCACCGGCTCCTTAGTTCTGGCATGTGAACTCTTAGTTGTGGCATGCATGTGGGATCTAGTTCCCTGACCAGAGATCGAACCCGTGTCCCCTGAATTGGGAGCGTGGAGTCTTATCCACTGCGCCACCAGGGAAGTCCCCATCTCAGTATTTTCTAACTTCCCTCGTGATTTCTTCTTTGGCCTGTTGGTTGTTTAGAGGTATATTCTTTAATTTCTATGTGTTTGTGAAATCCCCAAATTGCCTTGTTACTGATTTGTAATTTCATTACATTGTGGTTGAAGAACATACATTACATGATTTCAGTTCTTTTCAATTTATTGAGGCATGTTTTATGGCCTAACATATGATCTGTTCTGGAGAATATTCCAGGTACACTTGAGAAGAATATATATTCTGCTATTGTTGGCTGAGAAACAGTATATAATTAAATTTATTTGGGATTTAAAAATACCTTGTGGTGAATCTCTTTGCAAAGTAGATTCGTTTTATAAAAGTGTTACTGTTTTATTATAAAGCTGGATTTTTAAACACAGTTTGAAAAATTAAGTGAGGTATTTGGAACTTGGAAAGAATAATGACATAATATACTGTATAATACTGTTTTTTATATATATGTATATCTATATATGAATGAAGTACCAATAGCTTGTCTTTTGGTATCACCTCCATGTCACCTCTGTTCTTAATAGGTAAGAGATGGAAATTAGAATGATGGCTGCTGGTCGGAAACAATTAAGTATAATTTGTAGTTAATGAAACCCGTTCTCCCCAGATAAACTAGAGGGGTGCCCAGGAAGTAACCAACCACTACCCTGCCATAGCTGGAGGACAGCACACTTTCTAAATCCTTTCCAAATGATTTTGTTAGGACTAGTGGCTTTTGGTGTAGCCCTCTCAGGAGGGATCGCTGGGGAGTCTTGGGGCCCTGGGGTGAGGGTGTAGCTGTCTCCTGTGTCTCTGAAATGCAGCTTGGAGCAGAGAGAAAAGATAAGAGTGTCGATGTTGAATTGTTTAGATGAGCACTGTCCGACAGAGACAGAACGTGAACTCCAAAGCCAACCACATATGAAATTTTACATATTTCAGTAACCACATGGAAATACCGAAAAGGAACAAGCAAAATTAATTTTAAGAATTTGTCCAAAATATACTTTAACATTGGCAATCAATGTAAAAAAAAGTGAGATATTTTACGTTCTTTTTCTTTTTCACGCCAAGCCTTTGAAATGGGGTGTGCATTTTACACTCACTGTGCATCTCGATGCAGACGAACCGCGCGTGGCTCCCCCGCTGCACAGAGCAGGTTTAGGTAAGTAGATAAAGGGCGACGTCATCGCCCACTAATACCGTTCTCTCCTCCGCTAGACGGTGAGAAGCTTCTGGGGCCTCAGCGGCTTGACTGTGACCGAACCACGGTTGAGGACTGGGTGTTCAGGGCCCCCCACGTGGCCACGTTCCTGAGCGTGGTCATCCAGCAAGGCTTTCTCCTCCTGTGCTCGTCCCTCGATCTGGCCACCCTGGTCCCCGAGCGCCAAGTCGACCAGGAGCGGGAGTTTGCGAGCGTCCTGGATGTCCTGTCCGTCATCTACATCAACTCCCACCTGCCCAGGGAGCAGCGACACCCCTGGCGCCTGCTCTTCTCATCCGAGCTCCACGGGCACAGCTTCGCCCAGCTCTGTGGGCGCATCGCACACTGGGGGCCCTGCGTGGTGCTGCTCGAGGACCGTGACGGCCACGTGTTCGGTGGCTTTGCTTCCTGCTCCTGGGAGGTCAAACCTCAGTTTCAAGGTAAGTCTCGGCCACCAGAACCCCACGTGGTAGCACCAGTGCTCGTTGCAAGTTCTGGTCGGACGGCTGCTGTGTGGAGACCTCCGAGCCCCGCCAGCGGACGTGCGGGTTTCTTCCATCTCCTTCCGCAAGCGTTTTGCTAGACGTGTTTGGGAGGAGAATGAAACGTGGTGTTTCTTTACGATGGTTTAACTTCATGGATTTCTTTATAGATTCTGGCTGCAGGGTCAGGTAAGCAGGACAGCTGTCCTCACCCCTGGATTTCAGGTGAGGAAACAGCAGATCAGCATCATTAAGCGATGCCAGGTCCTGACCACGGGCGAGGCTGGGCCGTAGGTGCTGCATAGGGGACTGGGAGATACCGGCTCTTGCAGGTGGGTTTTTTTTTCTCGGGGGACCGTCTTCCTTTCCTGGAACCCCCTGTGTGTGTCTGCTTTGCTGCTTCTGCCCGTAGTTTTTCGGTTTTGTGATTTTGCTGGAGATTGGAAGCTCTTTGCTAGACCTTGAATGCCGTGGATGAGAGGCCCTGATGAAATACTTCCCTTCCTCAAAGAACTACTCTGATAAACGCTCTTAAAGGACTCTTTTTGAAAACGCTCATCTCCTGGCAGTGGGCTGTTCTCGTACTCAGAGGTGAACCTGTCTTCCCAGGATTGATGTCACTGTGTGTCCCCTGGGACCTGCCCTGGGCTGCCCGAGTCTGTGTTCTCAGAAGGTCTCCTGGGGGCCAACATCTGTGAGATGGAGGGCTTTTCCTAGTGGCTCTGAGCAGCCAGATACAGGCCTGTCCTCACTCCCCTCAGCTAAATGGGGCAGCCTGGCTGACACAGTTCCGGGGAGGGTCCCTCCCATTGAGGGGGCGAGGCTAACACCCTCCCTGGCTGGGTCAGTGGAAGGGAGAACCCAGGGTCCTGAGTTGCGAAATATGGGGGAGAAAGGCCACGTGCTCCTTTGGGATGGGGGCTGCACATCGTAGCCAGACAGCTGTCAGGTGCATCCACGCTGCCTGCGTCCCCACTCCCCCTTCTCTCCACCCCACTCTCACCTGCGTCGCTGCAGGTGCCTTCTGCCTGGCCCTCGGCTCCTGGTCTCACCCGTCCAGTTCATTTGCCACATCCCAGCCCACCTGCCATGGTGCTTGTCCCCTGGAGACCCTTGGACAGACCCCCAGTGCACTCAGAATGGTGAATCCTTTATCTCCAGCCTCACGACCTCTACTGTGCCCTGTGCTCTGGGCTCCGTCTCGCTGAATTCCCCAAAGTTTACAGAACAGGCTGCGCTCTCATCTCAGGACTTGGCACATGCTGCTTTTTCTCCCTCTTCCACCTGTTTGCATAGTCAGCTCCTTGTCGGGACTCAGTCCAGGGTCACCTCCTTCAGGAAGCCTTCCCGACCACACGAGTGCCAGCTACTCCCTGTGGTCCTCTATGGGACTGCACGCTTCTGGAATTGTTCCCATCTTCCTTGCACCAGGGAAGCTTCTGCTGATTGGGGAGCCGTGTCCAGGTGCAGAGGTGCCATTACGGGAGAGGTTTTAGCAGTGGTGGGGTGGCCCTTGTCTGGGGTGGGTGGAAGGGATCATGGTGTGAAGGCTGGGTGCTTCCATCCCCGAGATCCTGTTGTTTCCAGGATTTGGTTTTCTCTAGGTTTTAGATTGTTCTAGATCTTTAATCCAGCTCTTGCTACCAGCCCTTCCCCACTGTGTCAGGGTCCCTAAGACCACCCACGTGTCAGTGAGTCGCTGGGAGGACTCGGGGACTCAGCACAGAGCTGTCATCACAGCTGATCTATTACAGTGAGAGGCTGCAGAGCACGATCAGCCCAGGGACTGGGTAGGGGTTCGGAGGGTGAAGTCCAGGGGAACCAGGCTCCAGCATCTTCTCTAGTGGGGTCGCACAGGACGCGCTGAATTCCCCCAGCCGCGAGCTGTGACAGCACGTGTGCAGTGTTGTCCGTCAGGGACGCGTTAGAGCTTCAGCGCGCGGGGTCTTTATTGCGGGGGCCGTTCACACAAGCACCCTCTGCCTGACACGCACCCAAACCCCAGACTCGCAGGAGGACAGCAGGAGTCCGGCCCCAACCCCCCTGTCTGTTCACATGGCTTAGGCACAGGGAGCCGCTCCTCAGTCCTGGGAGTGGGGGGACCCTCCCCAAATCCACCTTCCCAGACGCCAGCCGAGGGCCGACCCTGGAAGGTGGCCCTTCTGGGGACCCCAGGCTCAGGTCTGGGCTTCCACACACCCACGTCTCTCTGTCATGGTGTCACGGGGAGGGGCTCTGGGGGGGTGACGGGCTGGGTCTCTGTCTGGTTGGAGGATGTGGAAAAACCCTGAGAATCATTATTATAGACGGAACTTCCGCTTCTTCCAGCTCCTTTAGTATTAACTCCAGGTCAGCTCTGCTGCGTCTTCATGTTTTATTAACAAGCAGAATTCATCTTCTTGAAGAAAGGTGGAAAAATGTGATTACCAAGTTTTCAAACTTGAACTCATTCTGTTCTGAAGCGTGAGGACGGAATTCCAGCAGGGGGCAGCCTAGCATCACAGATTCCAGTCAAGTTCAGGGCGTTCCTGTCCATTTGTCCCGGGAAACAGTCACTTTGAGTATTTGAGCCTTGAGATGATGTGACAGCCGCTGGGTCACTTCGTTTTCGCCTCTGTCGTCCATGGGGCAGCTACAGGCCCACAGCTCTGGGCTGAGTCCGGCTCTGTCCTGGGCAAGTTGCTTACCCTCTCTGGGCCTCCGTTCCCCAGAACCACAGGAATGGCAGCTTGTAACCCACTGGGCGCTGGGTGGTGGTGTCACTGTGAGAGCTGGGTGAGGAGCCCCTCTGTGGGGCTGATGCTTTTACGGGTCATGTGACTCCTTGGTCCTTGCCCTGCACCCTCGAGGGTCATCTTCCCCACGGGGCCCTTCTCTCTGGGCACAGACCCCAGGATGGACTAGAGTGGGGTCCGTTGTAGCCAAGGGGCCCACGCTTTGTGGCCCCATCACCTCACTTAGCATCCGGGATGCAGTAAATGTTGGTTCAAAGGCAGCCTTCAGATGGCAAGGCAAAGTGATGCTTAGGCCCAGTGCCCGGGGCCACAGGTGGGACCAGGCAATTCCTTGAGGCTAAACCCAACCTTCTGAGGCACATGGACTCAAGCTGGAGTCTTTAGCCTGGAGGGGAGCCCTGTGCCACCTGGTCCCGGTGACCTCCCCAGGCTCACCTCCCCCTTTCCCCCACCAGGGCTCACACCCTGCGCTATAGCCGAGGGCCCTGCTGTTCCCCGCATGCCCTGCCATGTCCCTGTGGGGTCTGTCCTCCGTGGAGTGGCTCTCACCCAAGCGTCTCCACCTCAGGGCGTCCTTCCCGACTTTGGAGGAGCTAAGTCCCCACAGAGGCCCCCTGGGGTCCATCTTGATCGGAGGCCCGAGCGTCACTGGTCCTGACTCTGCAGGTCTCAGGCCCATCCGTGGCCGCGGGCTGTCCTCCCCAAGGCCCCTCTGGGGCTCAAAGCCCCCTTCCTGTCCGCCCTCCACATTCGGGCTCCCTGTCTGCTTCCTGGAGCTTCCTTCCCACCTTCCCACCTGAGGAATGGCCCGACCCCCAAGTACCTGAGCTCGGTCCTGTGTCAGGTGCCCTCACGCTGTCACCGTGAAGGGGCAGTCCTTCCGGCCAAGGTCTCACAGCTGTGGGGAGCATCCCTGGTTTGGCTCTCGCCTAGCCGGGAGCTCCCTTGGTGAGGTGCAGCCTCCATCCCCTGCCTAGTGAGTGCCTCAGGGCGGGGGGGAGTCTCTGAGATGGAGGGTGCCGTTCATTTCCAGGATTTTGACCGGTACCTTCTCTGAGTGGTGGCATGCCCACTCCTGTGCCCGGGCAAAGGTAGAAGGTCACCTTTCCCTGTGTGTCCCCTCCCCTCCCCTCCCTGTGGGCAGCTGTGTCTGCAGGTACCCTGCCCTCTCCCCTCTGGATGGTGTGCCTACCTGGGGCCGTGTGAGTGCCCAGCCAGTACCTGGAGTGACCGCCGGCCCCTTGCTCCTCAGTTGGGACGAGGCTGCTCTTTCTGACTCCGGGGCGGTGGGGCAGGGCTCCCATCTCACCGGGCGAGCGCTAACAGGTGTCCCCAGCAAGCAGATGTCACATTCCTTTCTAACGGTCACTCTCACCCTGCACCCGCAGCTCATCCCACGGTCCCGGGCGGCCGCGGGGTCCGGGATCCGCCCGCTGGTCCGCCGGCCCCGCCCCCGATGCGCAGTAGCCCCGCGCACGCTGAGGACCCGAGTGAGGCTCTTCCTGCTCAGCCAGCCGAGCCAGGGCCCGTTTCCGTTTCCTGCTTCTCCCTGCGCCCAGCTCCGATGGGTGATCTTGCTTCTTTTTGCTCTGATCAATTTCAGGGGATGACAGGTGCTTCCTGTTCTCCATCTCCCCCCGCATGGCCGTGTACACCTGCACGGGCTACAACGACCACTACATGTACCTGAATCAAGGGCAGCAGACCATCCCGAATGGACTGGTAAGGACTTGGGAGGGCAGGGCACGTCCCCCCCGTGGTGATGTCCATCCCGATGGCACTGACCCCGACGTGCCCGGGGACACTCCGCCCTGTGTCAGGGCAAGCCGTACGCGGTCAGTTCGTTCTGCCCGAGTCTCAGGGTGGTGATGCGATGAGCGACAACGAGGACAGAATTTCTCTCGTGGAAAAAAGGGGCCCCTGTTGGGGCATTTCCGGGGTTTGTGTGCAAATGACGGAGTCGGCCGGTTTTCCTGGCCATCAGATGGTTGGTCTGTGGCCTTCGTGGCTGGAGATGCTGCCCTGCCTGGGGCACGACCCGGGCGCGGGGCCGGGGCTGTGCTCCCCAGACCGTTTGGACCCATTGGGGGTTGTCTGCTCTGTGCTCCAGCTGGGACTCGGCCACAGGAAGAAGAGGACGCGGGGGAAGGCCGGGGGCGGCGGTGGGGACAGGGCTGGGGTGAGGCGCGGGGACGGGCGCCCGCACAGATGCTTAGCTTGGGTGAGAAATGTGTCTCCTAGCAGCACCAGCCTACTTCTTTCCCCTGCTTCTTAACAAAAAGCCCCTCTTGGGAAATTCCAGCCCTGTGTCTGCAAAGCCAAGGGCCGGGGAGGCTGGTCCATCTTGTCGGTGTGGAGAGGGCCCCGTGCTCCTTCCCAGGCTCACTCTGAGGCTCCCACGGGGCCACCTGATGACCCCGGACGCCTTTCAGAAAGGACAGTTTGGTGATGACAGGGGCGAGGGCCTTGGCCTCAGGAGCAGCCCCCAGTGGGTCCCGGTGGTGGTCAGTAATCGGCCCGAAGCGAGAAGCAGCCCCGAGGTTAGCTGCGTTTCCTGCCCTGGACTCTTGCTCAGCGTTAGCTCCAGGCTCCCCGAGCCCGGGGGGTGAGGCGCTGGTGGAGGGCGCACCTAGAGAAAGGGATCAGAGAGGTTGAACAGCAGTCTGTTCCCATCGGCCGCCAGCTCAGAGCCGGCAGTGTGCCGAGTGGTTCCCGCCTTCCCGGGGCTGCTTCCTCCTTCCCCCCCCTGCTGTGCTGAGTGAACGACCTTCCTGCTCCAGCACCTGGTCCTGGGCCGGGTGAGGATTAGCATCCCTGTCTGGGAAGCGCTGTGTAGACCTCTCCCCTTATTTGACCGATTGGGGTCTCTAGGCCTGAGGACCTGTATTCTTTTGTCCTCTGTTGTCACTTGTGTTTCCTGCCAGTGCAGCCCCGGGAGAAAGGGCCATGGGGTAGGAGTCAGGACACCTTGATGAGTGTCCTAGGAACTTGTCATGGGATACTTAAATTGTATCAGTCTGTGAATATGTATTTCACAGTTAAAAAAAAAAAAAGAAAGGAAGAAAATGGCCTTCACTTCTCATACGCCCTGGTGGCGTGACGGCTGGGGTGGGCTTCAGGTGTCTGATGCTCCAGACTGAAGCGGTGCTATGCCCCTCCCTCCGCAGGGCATGGGAGGGCAGCACGATTATTTTGGCCTGTGGATCGATGTCGATTTCGGGAAAGGACACAGCAAGGCCAAGCCCACGTGCACCACGTACAACAGCCCTCAGCTCTCGGCCCAGGAGGACTTCCGGTTCGAGAAGATGGAGGTGTGGGCGGTGGGAGATGCTTCGGTGACACAGCTGGTGAGCATGGGGGCGTTTCTCCCCTTTCTCGGCTTTGTCCCTTTTACTCCTCCATCTGGAGGTGGTTTATTCCAATTTGTTTCCAGCAGCCGTTGCTGGCCAGAGGGATGCCAGGGGGTGCACAGCAGAGCAGAGGATCCTGTCTGGGGTCTGTGGAGGTTTAGTAGAGAGAACCACCCCAGGGAGGTGGGATCCCGGGGGGGTGGGGGCTTGTCTGCAAGATGAGGAGGGTCTGGGGTTCCTTCTAGTTCCGGGGTTCGACGATGAGTCGCCGTTGGGCCCTCTGCGCCTCGTCACCTCCCAACGATGGCATCCCGGGGTGGGGGGACTCAGTAGGGGTCAGGGGAGAGCCTCTACCACATTTCCCTTGTGGCAACAGTAGGAAATTCCCCTCTGATAAACTTGACAGCAGCAGGACGTCACTGCCTGGTTTGGTCACTGTACACATCCATCCTTCCCTTCTTCCCAAGGCCAAGAACACCAAGAGCGTTCTGGACGTGGACCCCGCGGCCCGGGCCCTGCTGGAAGTCAGTGGGCGGATTCGCCACAGCGAAGGGCTCCGGGAGGTGCCTGATGACCAGTGAGGAGGAGCCCCCAGCACGGGCCTTCCTGGAGCTGGAGCACGGCCTGCAAACTGTGCTTTACTTTAGCCCAGAGCGTGCTGGTCACGTCTAGGTGGTCCTGGAGGTGCCTAATTGAAACAGAGCACACTTCCTCTGATGCCGTATGTCGATTGCTGGGTGTGTCTCCCCCGAAATCCTGAGTGTCCAATTACCAACTTGATTCTTAGACTTTGCTCGTTTTGTACAGATGAAATCCAAAGACGATCCTGAGATGTTTGAGGCCGACTGGAATTAGCAGTGGCTGGAGATTTGAGTTCTTGCTGTAGGGGAGGGGGGGGGGTCCACTCACTGAGGGTCACTTGGCCTCTGCTCAGGCCTCCCAGTTAAAAGCCTCGATGTCCCATTTCGACTGGTAAAGGGCATAGGTGCTCGGATGGGGATCTCGACGCTTTGGGGAACAGCTTCCTCTGACGTGGAATTTCTGTATTTTGGGGGAAAAAAAAAAAAAAGCACAAGAGTGTACTAACGGGGGTAATAGCTGGAGATTTTGAAGACAACAGTGACATGGGTCTTCAGTAAGGTTCAGTATTTGCCTTTCTCAGCTGTTTTTAACGCATTACTGACCAGAGGCGTATTAATACATCTTTTGTTACCCAAACATCATTGACTGGAGACGTTTCAATATTCATTTACATAACAAATTGCCATCCACAGGCGTTAGTTTCTGCAAAAATCCCCCGGTCAATGATGAGTTAAGTGAATCTGTGCTATGAGCAAATGGGAAAACCAGGAGGTCTACAGAGAAGCAAAATTGTGCTTCTCTTACTAATTTAAACATGGGGACATTCGGGGCCCTGAGGCTAAGAGTCCTGTTAATACACGTATGGCCTGTCGCAGGAATTAGTGGTGAGTAACTTGAGAGGACTGGCCCGGGCTCCTGACCTCCCAGCATCACCCCCCGTGCTGCTTCCCGAGGGGATGTTGGGTACTTTGACAGCGTGGACTTGCTTTAAACGAACAGTGATGCTGAAGTGCTAGCAAAGATGTTGGTGGGCTGGACCTCAGGCAGAGCTGCCGTGTCCCTTGCAGTCCCTGCATCCCTCGGAGGCGGCCTGAAGAATCTCTGGACACACGGAGAATCCCGCTCAGCGGAACTTTCTCCTTTGCTACACATTGCCCTTCTGCAGATCTGACAAAAATGCCGCCTTGTTATTGAGTTGCCCCCAATTATAAGCCATAGTAAACCGAGCTGTTTGCATTTTGCAGGTTCTGCATTTTCTACCGGGAGGGTCATCAAACTTTGCGCTGAGCCCTGAGCAGAGGGCCTTCGGAAGAGAAGTGCGCGCTCAGACAGTGACATGCACACTCGGGCATGATTGATGTTCCTTATAAAAAGCCAGTTTTTAATAGCTTCTCAGGTACATTTTGTGACTTCTTAATTGATGGGAAGCAGATCAGGATATTAGGATCCTCAGATATCCTTACCGTAATCTGAAGAATTAGGCCCCGGGTCTTCAGTGTGTTACAGAATATTTTTTTAGAAAAATGCAGTGAAATAATACCTCACTAATAAAAGGTCCGTTGAAGACCACTTACTGCCGCCTCTCTCTGTGGCTGTCAGAGAGGCTGGATGTGTCTGCCGGCCTGTTTTCTGCCTCGTGCCTCTTCTAACAAGAGTGCAGGTCATACCTGGGGGCCTGACGGTTTCCTAAGACAGCACACCTCCACGAGGGGAGCTGGGTGCCCAGCCCAGGCGCTTGGTAACCTGGGGTGTTCGGCCCTCGCAGGGGGTGTGGGGCAGCCGTGGGATTCCCCAGCACCTGTGGTTCCGAGCACACAGACCAGTTGGGTGTCAGCCATGCCCTGGGCCACAGGACCCGAGGAACCACGCTCCTCCTGGACCTGAGAAACCCGTGATGCTAGTCTTAACATGTGATGGGTTTGTTCTTTGATAGAATGGGAATAAGAATTCAGGTTGTAAGGACTAGCGGTCTCCCTGGAGGTGAAGACACATAAGGGCCCCTGATAAGCGCTGGACGGAAGGGGTGAAAAAGCGCTGTTCATGGTACAGCGTGGCTGTTGTTACTTTTTTCCCCACCATATTTTTTTCTGGAAATTTTTTTCTTTTATTGAATGAAAGAGTCTTTCAATTCTCCAGTGCTTTACACTTTTAAAAGGTTTCACACACATGATCTTATATAATCTCATAATTTCCCCCCCCCCCATGTTGCCCCTCCCCACTGGTAACCACTAGTTTGGTCTCTGTATTTGTGAGTCTGCTTCTTTTTTGTTTTATTCACTAGTTTGTTGTATTTTTTAGATTTCACATATAAGTGATATCAGACAGTATTTGTCCTTCTCTGTCTGACTTACTTCATTTAGCATAATGCCCTCCAAGTCCATCCATGTTGCTGCAAATGGCAAAATTTCATTCTTTTTTATGGCTGAGTAATATTCCATTATATATATATGTACACACACACCACATATTCATATGTATGTATATATATGGACACCACATATTCTTTATCCATTCATCTGTTGATAGATCCACCATACTTTTTTTTAAATTAAAAAATTAGCTTATGCATACACAGCAAAAAAGGTCAAAATACAAAAGGATATAACTTGAAAGCTAAGCCTTCCTCCTGCCTCCACTCTAGCATTTTGTTCCCAAGAGGTAATGTGTTGTACACACTGGTCTGTCCCTCACCTTTTTTTGGGGTGGAAATTGCTCTGTATCTACCCATTTATTCTCATTGTCTATGTAATGTCCCATGAGATGGATGCCCCATCCTTTCTGGTGTTCAGCCATCCCCGGCTGGGGAACGGTCTGTTTGTAGCTCACTGTTACTGGAATGAATATCGTTTATATACATCTTGGTGTGGTTTTGTCTGGCAGATAAACTCTTTGAAGCTGAATTGCTGGATCAAAAGGTACATGCTTTTTTATTTAGATATTAACAAATGAACCTCTTTTAAGCTAGATTTATACTTTTGAGACCTGGAATGCCTGTTTGCCATGTTTTCACCAATACTATATTAAAATTTAGTTTTTGTTTACCTGATGCTTGAAAACTGTAATTTTTTTTCTATTTCTCTTATGAATGACAGTGAAGAGCTTCATTTTTCAAGAACGGTGTGTGTCCTGTCCCTCACCTGGTTTCCTAGGGTGTGGGTATTATTGGTTTGCAAGAGTGCTCATTTTTTTTTTTTAAATAAATTTTATTAATTAATTAATTAATTTATTTTTGGCTGTGTTGGGTCTTCATTGCTGCACGCGCAGGCTTTCTCTAGTTGTGGTGAGCGGGGGCTACTCTTCGTTGCAGTGTGCGGACTTCTCATTGCGGTGGCTTCTCTTGTTGCAGAGCGTGGGCTCTAGGCGTGCGGGCTTCAGTAGTCGTGGCACGCGGGCTGTGTAGTTGTGGCTCGCGGGCTCTAGAGCGCAGGCTCAGTGGTTGTGGCGCACGGGCTTAGTTGCCCCGCGGCATGTGGGATCTTCCCGGACCAGGGCTCGAACCTGTGTCCCCTGCATTGGCAGGCGGATTTTTAACCACTGTGCCACCAGGGAATTCCAAGAGTGCTCTTTTGAATTAAGCAAAATGGCATTGGCCGCGTGTGGTAAATGTTTTTTCTGGTTTGTCTGCCTTTATTTTTCCGTACATAAATTTTGCATTTGATGTCATCATATTTGCCAGCTTCTGAGATCTGTGGTTTGCTTAGGAAGTTTTTCTCCACTCTGAGATTAAACAAAAAGAAATATCATGTTTTCTTCTACTACTACTGTGCTTTCCACTTATACTTCTGAATCTTTGATCCATTCAAAATGTATTTTAATTTTTTATTTATTGTTTTGATTCTCTTTTAAAAAATTTTTTTATTTTATATTGAACTATAGTTGATTTACAATGTTGTGTTAGTTTCAGGTGTACAGCAAAGTGATTCGGTTATACATATACATATATCTGTTCTTTTCCAACTTCTTTTCACATTTATGTTATTATAGAATATTGAGTAGAGTTCCCTGTGCTGTACAGTAGGTCCTTGTTGGTTATCTATTTTACATATAGTAGTGTGTACATGTCAATCCTAAACTTCCAGTTTATCCCCCCCCACTGCCTTTCCCCTTTGGCAACCATAAGTTTGTTTTCAAAGTCTGTGAGTCTGTTTCTGTTTTGTAAATAAATTCATTTGTATCATTTTTTCAAGATTCCTCATATAAGTGATATATGATATTTGTCTTTCTCTGTCTGGCTTACTTCACTTAGTATGATAGTCTCCAGGTCCATCCATGTTGTTCCAAATGGCATTATTTCATTTTTTTTAATGGCTGAGTAATATTCCATTGTATGTATGTACCACATCTTCTTTATCCATTCCTCTGTCGATGGACATTTAGGTTGCTTCCATGTCTTGGCTTCTGTAAATAGTGCTGCAATGAACATTGGGGTGCATGTATCCTTCCGAACCATGGTTTTCCCCTATATATGCCCAGTAGTGGGATTGTTGGATCATATAGCAAGTCTATTTTTAGTTTTTTAAGGAACCTCCATACTGTTCTCCATAGTGGCTCTACCAGTTTACATTCCCACCAACAGTGTAGGAAGGTTCCCTTTTCTCCACACCCTCTCCAGCATTTATTGTTTGTAGGCTTTTTGATGATGGCCATTCTGACCTGTGTGAGGTGGTACCTCATTGTAGTTTTGATTTGCATTTCTCTAATAATTAGCAATGTTGAGCATCTTTTCATGTGCCTGTTGGCCATCTGTATGTCTTCTTTGGAGAAATGTCTATTTAGGTCTTCTGCCCATGTTTTGATTGGGTTGTTCATTTTTTTGATATTGAGCTTCATGAGCTGTTTGTATGTTTTGGAGATTAAGCCCTTGTCGGTTGCTTCATTTGCAAATATTTTCTCCCATTCTGTGGGTTGTCTTTTCATTTTGTTTATGGTTTCCTTTGCTGTGCAAAAGCTTTTGAGTTTAATTAGGTCCCATTTGTTTATTTTTGTTTTTATTTCTATTACTCTAGGAGACAGATCAAAAAAGATATTGCTGCGATTTATGTCAAAGAGTGTCCTGCCTATGTTTTCCTCTAAGAGTTTTATAGTATCCGGTATTACATTTAGGTCTTTAATCCATTTTGAGTTTATTTTTGTGAATGGTGTTAGAGAATGTTCTAATTTCATTCTTTTACGTGTAGCTGTCCAGGTTTCCCAGCACCACTTATTGAAGAGACTGTCTTTTCTCCATTGTATAGTCTTGCCTCCTTTGTCATAGATTAATTCACCATAGATGCGTGGGCTTTCTATCCTGTTCCATTGATCTACATTTCTGTTTTTTATGCCAGTACCATACTGTTTTGATTACTGTAGCTTTGAAGTATAGTCTGAAGTCATGGGGCCTGATTCCTCCAGTTCTGTTTTTCTTTCTCAAGATTGCTTTGGCTCAAACTGTATTTTAGAATATACCTCTATCTTACCCCCAAATAAATTCCAGTACATTTTATATTAAATGGTGTGTCTCTTTCCCACTGACTTAAAATGCTACTTTCTCACTGAAGGTCTCTGTCTCATGTTTTAATTATCAGAGTTTTATGATAAAAAGATGTAAGAGCTATTCCTTTATTACTACTGGGTTTTTTTGTTTGTTTTGTTTTGTTTTTCCTTCAAATGCTTGCCTGCTTATTTTGTCTGATCTTTGGTAGCACTTTGACTACTTCTAAGAAGTTTGATAATATTTTCTTTTTCTTTTTCTTTTTTTTTGGATAGTATTTTCAAGATGGCATTAAATATCGATGAACGTAGGCAGAACTGACATTGGCTAATGCTGATTCTTCCTATCCAAGAACAGGAACATCTCAGTTTGCTATGTAAATTTTTGTTGTCATTGCTGGCACTGTGAGTGGACTTCCCCCCCGCCCCCCACAACACCAACTGATGATTCTCTGAACATTGGAAAGCTCTTGATTTTTCTACATAGTGTTGTACCCAGTTACCTTGCTGAATTCTTTTATCCAGTGGTTCTCGACCTTGAGCCCGCATCAGAATCACCTAGAGGGCTTTTTAAAGTACAGACTGGGGACCTCCACTCCCAGAGTTTGATTCAGTAGTTCTGGGGAGGGACTAGAGAATTTATTTGCTAATAAATTCCCAGGTGATGCTGCTGTGGCTGATCTGGGGACCTCATACAGAGAACCACTGCTGTTCATTGTTTCTGATTATCTATGAATTCTCTGGGAGTTTGCAGCTATTATGATTCTTTTTGTCTGAAAAAAAATTTTTGCCTTTTTTTTTTTGGCTGCGTTGGGTTTTCGTTGCTGCGCACGGCTTTCTCTAGTTGCTGTGAACGGGGGCTACTCTTTGATGTGGGCTTCTCATTGCGGCGGCTTCTCTTGTTGTGGAGGACGGACTCTAGGCACACGGGCTCAGTAGTTGCGGCGTGTGGGCTCTAGGGCACATGGGCTTCAGTAGTTGCGATGTGTGGGCTCAGTAGTTGTGGTGCACGGGCTTAGTTGCTCTGTGACATGTGGGATCTTCCCGGACCAGGGATCAAACCCGTGTCCCTTGCATTGGCAGGCGGATTCTTAACCACTGCGCCACCAGGGAAGTCCTTGCCTTTATTTCTGAAGGATTGTTGCTTTTTTTTTTTTTTTTTAAAGATATTTTGACATTTTTCCCCTGGTACTTTAAAGCATCTTTCTGTTACGTTTTGGCTTGTGTGATTTCTTTTTTTTCCCCCCCAGCTTTATTGAGGTATAATTGACACATAAGATTGTATAGTTTAAGGTGTACACTGTGTTGATTGCAGCTATTATGATGGCATACCTGGAAATAAGGATAATTTCCCTACCTGATTTCTAGACCTTTCATTTCTTCCTCTTGATTAACTGTATCAGCAAATACTTTCCGAATTTTAACAATAACGATGCATCCTTCTTATTCCTGACTTGAATGGAAATGCATCTAGTCTTTTATACAGTAAGTGTGATGCTGGCTTTTGTTTTGAGATGTTTTATATATATATAAGTATACACTTTTCATGCAAAGAAAGTACCCATTTGTATTTGTTATTAAGAGTGTCAAGAGTAGATGTTCAATTTTATAAAAAGCTGTTTTTTTAGCATCCATGTTTTTCTTCAGAGTTATTAATAAGAAATACCAAATTCTTCCAAATATTAAGGTTCCAAATACTGAGCCATCTTTGTGCTTTAAAAAACAATTTTTTTTTTAAATTTAATTAATTGATTAATTTATTTACGGCTGCGTTGGGTCTTCATTGCTGTGCATGGGCTTTCTCTAGTTGCAGCAAGCAGGGGCTACTCTTTGTTGCGGTGTGCAGACTTCTTATTGCGGTGGCTTCTCTTGTTGCAGAGGATGGGCTTCAGTAGTTGTGGCACGCAGGCTCAGTAGTTGTGGTGCACGGGCTTGGTTGCTCCGCGGCATGTGGGATCTTCCCGGACCAGGGCTTGAACCCGTGTCTCCTGCATTGGCAGGTGGATTATTAACCACTGTGCCACCAGGGAAGTCCCCATCTTTGTGCTTGAAACTGTCACTCTTAATGTGTTCATTCAGTTGGCCCATGTTTAGTGTTTTTGTGGCAGTGTGTATAAATGAGTTGGTCTGTGGTTTCTTGTTTTGTTTTGGTCAGATTTTATGTAAGTCACGCTTTAAAATTGTGCTGCCCTTACAAAAATAATTTAGAATCTTTCTTTCTTCCAGGTTCTAGAAAATGCAAATGAAAGGAATTCCTTAAAGTTTGGGTAGAATTCATCTGGTATTTCTTGGTTTGGTGATGGAGGGAAGGGGTTAACTATTGATAACCTTATCCTTTTTTTTTTTTTTTTTTTTTCAATCATCTGGGTTGTCTGAAATCTCTGCTGGGATCAGTTTTGTTGATTTTTTATATTTCTTAGTAAATTTTCCACATCATTTAAGTCTTCAAATTAATTTACATAGATTGACTGAAATATTTGAAATTTTTCGTAGTTGTAGATTTTTTTCTGTGTTTTCCTTTCATTTTTTTTTCCTAGATTAGGTTCTACCAATTTTGTTTTGTAGCTAATATTGTTTTTATATTATTTTTGCTGCTTTTTTATATTTATTTTTCATTTTCATTTTTTTGAGTTGATTATTAAATGACTAAATAAAAAGAGAGAGTAAATGAGAATATATAGGGCTACTACTTTTTTTCTGTGAGCTCTGCTTTACATTGCGGTGTGATCATTGCATTTACAGATTCTGATTGGCGTGTGCGTGATGAGCTTCCAGGTTTTCTGCAGTTCCATTTTGATTTTCTCTTGGGCTCAAGAGTTTTACAATTTTGGTATGCTAGAGAATTTCTCCACAGCTTCTTTTGTGGTTTTGTTGAACAGTGATTAGAGAGGTCAGCTGTATCACATCTACTTCCTGGAATCAATCGAGGTTTCAGTGTTGTCCTTACATGGCAGGTTAGTGATGAGCGAGGTCACCTGTATCTACTTTTTGAGATCAATTTGTTTCCTTGCTTGTGGTCAGTTAAGAGTCTCCTAGTGAAGTTTCTGTGTTTTTCCTAAATTTCCTCTACTGTGCTCTATGAATTTGGAAGTTGTGTTGGTACATACCCAGGCCTATTAGATTTTCGGTGGTGGTTATATCTTATTAAATTCCCTTCTTTGTCTCACTGAATGCTTTTGGCCTGGATTTTTAAAATCTCATCTGACATTAATAGTGTCACCCCTGTTGCGTGAGTTGTTGTCTGCATTTGCCTGGTATATTTTTGCTCAATTTTTTTGAGTCTTTTTTTTCCTTGAACTTTATTTTGAAATAATTTTAGATTGACATAGAAGTTGTAAAAATAGTGCAGAGAATTCCTGTGTACCCATCACCCAGCTTCCCCCAATGAAAACATCTTAAATAACCACAGACCAAATAATCAAAACCAGGAAATCAGAGTTAATGCAATACTATGAACTAAACAGCTCGAACCTTATGTGAATTTCACCAGTTTTTCCATAGTACCTGATTTGAGGCCTACTTGAAGTTAAGGGCACAGTCCTCCAGATGGCAAAGTCTACCCAAGACTTCTGAAACCAATTGCAAGTTCAGGGAATTCCCCAAACCACCCTCAGGTTGGATAATTTGCTTAAAAAAAAAAAAAAACTCATGGAAACCTATCATGCTGATGGTCATATTTATTACAGGGAAAGGATACAAATGAGAACCAAAGGGAAGAATCTGGGAGGGTTCAAAACACAGAGCCTCTGGTTGTCCTCTTCCTGTGAGTCCTTCTAGAGAATCACTGAGCCTGCGGGTAGTCTTGGGGACCCCTGCCACAAGTTATATGAAATTTTATTACACGTGTAGATCAGTGAAACCACCACTACAATTGGGATACAGAACTGTCCCGTCACCCCCAAACTCCTTCAGGTTCTCCCTCTGCAGTCACACCCTCTTAATCCTACCCTTAGCAACCTCAAATCCATTTTCCATCATTATAATTTTGTCACCTTGGGGATCTATGTAAATGGAACCATTTAGTATGTAACCTTTTAAGACTGGATACTGTCACTCAGCATAATACCCATGAGATCCATCCAAGTTGTTCTGTGTATGTTCCTTCTCATTGCTGGGGAGAATTCCAGTGTATGGTTGTACCAGTTTCTTTATCTCTTCACCCTCTTAAGGACATTTGGGTTATTTCTAAGATTTGGCTCTTGTAAATAAACCTGCCATGAACTTTCATGCACAGATTTTTGTGTGATAAGTCATCTTTAGGATCAGTACCTAGGAGTAGGATTGATGGGTCACGTGCTAGGTGTATGTTAAAGTTTACAGGATGTTGCCAAGTTCTCCAGAGAGGCTGTAGCATTTACATCCCCATCAGCAACATGTAAGAGTTCCAGATGCTTTGCATCCTTGTCATCACTTAGTATTGTCAGTATTTTATTTTAGCCACTTTAATAGGTGTGTAGTGTATCTCATTGTGGGTTAAGGTTGCCTTTCCCTACTGGTTAATGATGTTGAACATCTTTTCTTGTGCTTATTTACCATGGGTGTGTCCTCTTTGGTGAAGACTCAGTTCAAGACTTCTGCCCTTTTTCTAAAGTTTAACTGTTAAGTTTTGAGATTTAAAAAATATTCTGGCTCCAAGTCCTTTGTTAGATATGTGATTTGAAAATGTTTTTCTTTCAGTGTGTAGGTTTTAAAAAATTCTCTTAATTGTAACTTTAATGAGTAAAAATTTTTAAATTTGTGAAATTCAATTTATCAATTTTTCTTTTCTTTTACGGATAGTACTTTTGGTGTCATGTCTAAGAACTCTTTGCCTAATCCTCAATTCCAAAGATTTTCTCTTTTGATTTCTTCTATGGTTTGGTCTATTGCCCATTTTCGGTTAATTTTTGTAGAAAGCGTAAGAGGTTCTTTTTTGCTATGGATGTCCAGTTGTTCCAGCACCATTTGTTGAAATGAATATTTTTTCTCCCTTGAATTGCTGTTGGCTTTTTGTCAAAAATAAATTGGCTATACTTGTGTGGGACTGTTTCTGGACTCTATTCTGACATTGATCTGTGCATCTATTACTTTACCAGTATTGCCCTGTCTTGATTACTGTAGCTATATACTAAGTCTTAAAACCAGGAAGTATGTTTCTTCCAACTTTTTGCCTCTTTTTCAGAATTGTTTTAGCTATTTTATAGATCCTTTGTCTTTTCATGTAAATTTTAGAATAAGATTGTCTATGTCTTAAAAAAAGATCCTGCTGAGATTTTGACAGAAATTTTGTTAAATCTATAGACCAATTTAGGGAGAACTGATATCTTTACTATATTGAGCCTTCCAAGGCACGAACACAGTTTGTCTCCCCATTTTTTTAGGTTTTCTCTGATTTCTCTCATTGGCATTTTGTAGTTTGCAGCACACAAACACATCCTAAACATGTTTTGTTAGTTTATACTTAAGTATTTCAATTTGCTTCATTGTAAATGGTGTATTACATTTAAAATTTCAGTTTCCAATTGTTCATTGCTAGTATATAGAAA
This sequence comes from Eubalaena glacialis, assembly GCF_028564815.1. Classification (NCBI taxonomy): domain Eukaryota; kingdom Metazoa; phylum Chordata; class Mammalia; order Artiodactyla; family Balaenidae; genus Eubalaena; species Eubalaena glacialis. The sequence goes on from NC_083733.1 coordinate 4,643,562, forward strand.
TACCAATGATTTTTTGTTTGTTAACCTTGTATCTGTGGCTTCCCTAGACTCACTTATTGGTTCTGGAAAGGTTTTTGTGTTTAGATTCCTTGGGAGTTTCTACATACACAGTGTCATGTGAATAGGGACAGTTTTATTTTCCCCTTTTAAACTATTATTTTTATATAGACTCATTTCGTTTAATACTTTTCTTCATTATCTGGTTTAATTCCCATTATTCATTCAAGAAACCTTTATGTCAGGTACTCCGTTAAGCATTAGTTTAAATTTATTTATTTATTTATTTTTGGCTGTGTTGGGTCTTCGTTTCTGTGCGAGGGCTTTCTCTAGTTGCGGCAAGCGGGGGCCACTCTTCATCGCGGTGCGCGGGCCTCTCACTATCGCGGCCTCTCGTTGCAGAGCACAGGCTCCAGACACGCAGGCTCAGTAGTTGTGGCTCACGGGCCTACTTGCTCTGCGGCATGTGGGATCTTCCCAGACCAGGGCTCGAACCCGTGTCCCCTGCATTGGCAGGCAGATTCTCAACCACTGCGCCACCAGGGAAGCCCTATTTTCCCCTTTTAAATCTCTTTTCCAGTGCCTTTTAATTTTCTTTTCTTGCCGTATTGCACTGACTAGGAATTCCAGTATTATGCTGAATAGGAGTGGTGAGGCTGGACATCTTTGCTTTGCTCTTAATGTTATGGGGAAAGCATTCAGTCTTTCATCATTAAGTATGATGTTGACTATAGGGTCTTTGGTTTTTTATTTTTTCTAGATACTTTTCATTTGGTTCAAGAAGTTTCCTTCTATTTCTAGTTCATTGAGTTTTTATCATGAATGGGGTTTGAATGTTATGAATGCTTTTCCTGCTTCAATTGATATGACCATGTGGTTTTCCTTCTCTAGACTATTAATATGGTGGATTGCATTGATTATTGAATATTGACCTAGCTTTTCATTCTTGGATTAACCCCACTTGCTCATGGTGTCTTGTACTCTTTATATATGGCTGGATCCAATTTGCTAATATTTCATTGAGGATTCTTGTCTCTGTGTTCATGAGGGATGTTGGTCTATGGTACTGTTTGTATGGTTTTGATATCAGGGTAATGTTGGCTTCATAAAATGAGTTAAGTGTTCCCTCCTCTTAACAATCCTGGCACAATCCCTTCCAGGAAATATTTCTTTAAACGTTTAGTAAAATTTACTAGTGAAACCATCTGGCTTTGGTGATTTCCTTTTTGGGGGACGGTTTTAATGATAACTTCAGTGTCTTGCTAGTTATACGACTACTCAGATTATGTATTATTTCATCTTCAGTGAGTTTTAGTAGTTTGTGGTTTTCAAGGAATTGGTTTATTTCATCTAACTTGTTGAGTTTAAGTGCATGAAGTTGTTTTAGTGTTCCTTTATTTTTGGAATATCTTGAGGGATCTGTATGATGTACCATCTCTCATTCCTAATATTGGTAGTTTGTATCTTCTTTTTCCTTTGATGAACCTCTAGCAAGACTGACACTTCCATTGATTTTTTTCAAAGAACTGGCTTTTTTTTTTTTTTTTTTTCCTATTTTTGCCTTTGACTTCATTGTTTTCTGCTCTTTCTTGACTGTTTTTTTTTTGGTGAACCGCCCCCTGCTGTTGATGGGTGGAGTTCTATAAAAATAAATGGAGCTAAGCTGCTTAATGGTCCTGTTCTATTACATCCTTGATGAGAAGAGGGTCTTCACTTGCATGTAGTCCAATCGATCCAGTATATATAACACTTAGTGGCTAGCTCTTTGTGTCTTATTTGGTAAAAATTTACCTATCCCTATTTTTTCTTTCAAAAGCTTTACTGTTTTACCTTTTACATTTGCAGTTTATCCTGGCTTGTTCTGTATGGTATAAGTAAGGGTTAAGAATACTTTTTTGTTGTTTCTATTGCAAGTATCAATCGACCCTAGTTATTTTTATTATTATTATTTTTTTAATGAGAAACCTATTGCTTGGGCCAGCAATTTGCTGAAGAATCCTGAAAAGGGAGGGAGCAGCAGGGAGTGTCCCTGACTCAGAGAGAAGCCCCATAGCAGGCTGTGTGTGTGTGACATGATTTGGCCTTTACGTCTAGGCAGTCGCTAAAGGTTGGTAGCTGTGGGCAGATATCACCCCTGGCCCAAAGGGGTCTTCTCCAGCCAGCCCCCTCCCTCTTCTTGTGGGGATGGCTTATGTGTGTGTCTCCTCATTTAGCTCTGGTGTCACTTGGGGCCAAGGAGCCTAGTGAGGCTGTGAATCTTACTTTGGAGGAATGTGGGCTTTGCCTGGGAGCTTCAGGGGTCCACTTTGACCTTCTTCGCCCTGTCTGGCCTGGTGTTACCACCTGGGGCAGCCTGTCTCACAGCTCCTGTGGCTGGGTGTAATGATTCACTTTTGTGTGTCAGTTTGGCTAGGCCATGGTGCCTAGATGTCTCTGGGATTTTTTAGATGTGATTAACATTTAAACTAGTAGACTCTGAATGAAGCAGATGACCTTCATCATGTGGACGGGCCTCATCCAATCAGTTGAAGGCTAGAAGACTGAGGTCCCCGAGAAGAAAGGAACCCAGACCCGAGCCCTGCAGTACGAACTCCTTCCCGAGTCTCCAGCCTGTCGGCCAGCCTGAGAAATGTCGGACTCCCTGGCCCCGACAATCACGTAAGCCAACTCCTTAACACAAATGTCCTTCTCTTTCTCTCCTCTCCATCCTGTTGGTTCGATTTCTCTGGAAAACCCTGCGTCGGGGGGTTATAGCTGTGGCCTCATTTCATGGAAGATGGAGTTGCATTTCTGGTTCTCCGTGGTTGTTTTTGCCTGGCTGCAGACCTCCCTGCTCTGCCATCTTTCAGCTGGAAGGGCGGACACATGTTAAGAACGGTCTTGGGGCCAGTGGGAAACAAGCCTCAGGCTGGGGGGACATATTCTGGTTCCTGATTCTGAAGGGAAAGGCCACGTCCTGTTCAGCCTCAAAAGCCGAGGCCTTTGTTTAGGCTGTTCAGGATGTGACTGCCTCTCCCCACATACGTGGTCATGAACATGAGGTTGTGCATTTCCCACCTGGCCACGTGTAGGAAAGGGCTGATTAAATCCATCAAAATAATCATCAGGCCCCAGGCATCGCACTTAAAAATACCCAAAGTCCCCCTTTTATGGATGAGGAGATGGGGCCTCAGTTGGGCAGTGTGACCAGAAGCCTGGGTCCTGCCCTCTCCCCTGCCCGTCTTCCCATCCTACCAGGGGCTGCATGGCACCAAGCTAGGGCACAAATACGTAGCCAGACGTGGTTAATAAAAATCATTGTGATTTAATAAATAGTGAGGTGTTTGTTTTCTGTGCAGGTCCTTCACTGTTTGTCCCAGGGCCTGGCGGGACAGAATGGTGGATGGATGCAAGGCTGGGCCCAAGCTCCCCGCCGGCTTCCCAGGAATAGCCAGGTGAGTGACCTGACGCCACGGTGTCCTGAAAGCACCTCTCGGAAGAGGCAGGGCAGGGGGAGGGCCACAGTCACATAAAAATATAGATTTAGGGGATTTTACATGGGTCGGGGTCCACTATACATCTTCCTGGTGGATCTGGGCTTTCTTGGCTCTGGAGCAGAATTTTTCACATAGTTTGAAGAGCTCTGACAAAATGAACACGGAGGAGGCCAATCCGGTTAAAAGCAATAGATCTGCCAACAGGGGAAGAGAGAAAAAGGTCAGAGAGCGCAAGCTGGCCCCTCTGGTCCCCAGCCCCGTGCTGCCCAGCACTGGAGCCCAGGGGGCCGCGGAGTGCTGTTGCCCGTGCTTGGCTCGTTCTGAGTTACGGAGGTGAGGGGCCAGGACCCGGGAGCTGAGGACCAGACTTTCCACTCCCCTGATGGGGCAGAGATTTCCCCAGCCCAGCATCCAAAACCCTGCAGCGCCAGCTCCACAAGGACCAGCTGGTCTTTGCAGGCGGCTCAGAGCTGGGGGGCGGGCATGATGCAAGCTTCTGCTGTAAGGAGACCCTTCCTGGGGCAGATGCCCCCGACCACGGCTCGGGCTCCGAGTCCAGCCCCCCTCCGGCTCGTTCTGGAGGGCTGACCCCTGAATTCTCCCCCTGAGCCTTTTCTTGGCTCCCTGCTGTCAACGATTCGTGACAGACATGGTGCCCGGCGCAGGCCCTGCACCTCCTTTAGACTTGGTAAGCTTCCTGAATTCCCAGTGGATGGAGACATCAGTAAGAAAACATTTTTAGGTTTTTTTCTTTTCTCCGTACCCACAGGGACCCTGCTCTTTAGATCTTGGGGAAGAAAAAGCTGAGGGTTCCCAGTCTTGCCCGAAGGTTTTCAGTGCCCTGGTCTCCACCACCTCGGATGCTGCTGACCGTTTCATGATCCTGGGGTGCACCCCACCCGGTGCTCTGCCTTGGGGGCTGCCTCACCAGCCCCCTTACCCTCGGCTCCCCGGTGGGGTCTGGGAATGCCGGTCACCCTGGTGCCCTCCCTGCAGCTCTCCAGGCCGCCTCCTCCCACTTCGGTCCCTGTCACCACCGTTTCAGGCACAGGAGGCCAAGCCACCCGGCGCAGCTTCCGAAGAGAGACCGTGGATCTGCCAGAAGCCTGCTGAAGAGGCAGGGGAGTCCCCGGGGTCCCCCACGTGGCATGTGTGCTTGGGGCCCAGAGAGCTGTGGTCATTGCGTGTGGCCCTTTCAGTAGGAACTGCCAGCTGGCCCACTCCTACCTCCAGGTAAGTGGGGTCCCAGTGACACAGGCCCTGTTAAAACCCCCAACAGGGTAAACTCACTCCTAAGCTGGGGCAGCACATCACAGGCTGAGCCCAGACTGTGGTCGATCCTGGCGCCGCCCCTGGGCCTCACCGTACCTGCTCTGAGCCTCCCGCTCTGGGGCAGGGAGGGGGTGGGCCGGGACGCTGGGACCCCTGTGCCCTCCCCTGACTCCTAGCAGGTACGCCCGTGTTTCCCGCCTTCTCCACTCCCCCCATCACGTCGCCCCCTCCTACCCCGTGCAGATGTCCAGGAACGAGCCCAGTCCTTTGCAGAAAGGATGGCCCCATGCGCGGACTTGACGCCCCGGAAAGGTCTGCAGCTGCCCCGCGCGTGCGGCGAGGACGGCTGCGGTCCCGGGTGACCCCGCCCACTCACCGAGCGCCCCCAGGTTCTCCGTCTGGAAGACCTTCTGCAGGGGCGGCAGGTATATCACCGCCAGCTGCCCCAGGACAGACCCGAGCACGGAGTAGAGGAACGTGCGGTTCCTGAGGAAGCCGATCTCGAATATCAGCTTGGTCTGCGGAGAAGAAGGGCACAGTTGGGGCACAGGAGCCGCCCCGAGACTAGGGCCGGGAAAGCATGAGCCGGTGCTGCCGGGGGCAGCGGGGCCTCACCTGGGAGCGGCAGGTCAAGGCGTTGAAGAGGTCGAAGAGCACGAAACAGGTGAAGGTCATGGTCGTGGTGCGCGGGGTGCTTGCCTTGTCTTCGGGCATCTGGAACACGAGTGCACCGGGTGAGAAGGTGCAGGGGGGGCGGGGACCCCGCCCTCAGGACCCCTGTGTCAGAGCAGACAGATCTGTGCCTCTCCCACTTCCGGGCCGTTGAGGATGCAAGAAAGAGCCCAGCTGCTCCGCGGGGGTGGCGTGGGGGACACCCCTGAGAAAAACTGAGACCTGGGGGTTGTCCGGCGCCCCATCCCCCCTCCCGCACATGGGCGAGCTGGGGTTTAAACGCCTCGACGGTCACCCGCCTAATTCTCTCTCCAGCTCACTGGCCGTCTCAGCACAGGGGCTGCCTGAACCTGCAGGCCATGGAAAGGTGACCCATAATAAGATCCCCTACAGTGAGAACAGACGGCCTCTTCAATAAGTGGTGCTGGGAACACTGGACAGCTACATGTAGAAGAACGAAATTAGAACACTCCCTAACACCATCCACAAAAATACACTCCAGATGGATTAAAGACCTAAATGTAAGGCCGGACACTGTAAAACCCCTAGAGGAAAACACAGGCAGAACACTCTGACATAAATCAGAGAAATATCTTCTTTGATCCACCTCCTAGAGTAATGAAAATAAAAACAAAGACAACCCACAGAATGGGAGAAAATATCTGCAAATGAGGCGACTGACAAGGGCTTAATCTCCAAAATATACAAACAGCTCAATATCAACAAAACAACCCAGTCAAAAAATGGGCAGAAGACCTAAATAGACATTTCTCCAAAGAGGACATACAGATGGCCAAAAAGCACATAAAAAAACTGCTCAACATCACTAATTATTAGAGAAATGCAAATCAAAACTACAATGAGGTATCACCTCACACAGGTCAGAAGGGCCATCATCAAAAAGCCTACAAACAAATGCTGGAGAGGGTGTGGAGAAAAGGGAACCCTCTTGAACTGTTGGTGGGAATGTAAATTGATGCAGCCGCTATGGAGAATAGTATGGCGGTTCCTTAAAAAACTAAAAATAGAATTACCCAGACAAAGCTATAATTCTAAAAGAAAGATACCTGCACCCCTATGTTCACAGCAGCACTACTCACAAAAGCCAAGACATGGAAGCAGCCTTAACGTACATCAACAGAGGAATGCATAAAGAAGATGTGGTACATATATACAATGGAATATTACTCAGCCATAAAAAAAGAATGAAATAATAATGCTATTTGCAGCAACATGGATGGACCTGGAGATTATCAACTAAGTGAAGTAAGCCAGACAGAGACAAATATCATATGATATCACTTATATGTGGAATCAAAAAAAAAATGATACAAATGAACTTATTTACAAAACAGAGATTCACAGACTTTGAAAACAAACTTACGGTTACCAAAGGGGAATCGGTGGGGAAGATAGATTGGGAGTTTGGGATTAATTTATACACACTACTACTACATGTAAATAATCAACAAGGACCTACTGTGTAGCACAGGGAACTCAGTATTCTGTAATAACCTATAAGGAAAAAGATTCTGAAAAAGAATGGATACATGTATACGTATACCTGAATCACTTGGCTGTACACCTGAAACTAACACAACATTGTAAATCAACTCTACCCCAATATAAAATACAAATTAAATAAAAAATAAGATCTCCCAAATAGTCACCTCCTGGGAATAAGACAGGAGTTTCTTTTAGTAGATGTCAGATTGTTTCCTGGGGATAATAGAAAGCAGGAGAGGCACTGTGTCCCATTTAGGAAGGAATCTGCCGCCTTTTCTCTGCCTGTGAGGCCTCACCGTCCCCTCCGCCCGGTCCCACCTCTGCAGAGTCGGCTCCCACTCCCTCCCCGCCCTCTGCTGCCCCCTCCCCTGCACGTGTATGTGTGTCTCCCCCAGCCACGGCGCCTACGCCCCTGGGGGCCGGGACCACACCCCTGCCCTGCGTCTGCCACCACACAGACCCACTGGCCAAGCCCATGAGGACTCCCCCACCTCTTTCCAGAAGATGAAGAGGGTCCCGCTGATGATAGTGGCGGCCGACAGGAGGATCTTCAGGATGAGGGCTCTGCCGAGTATCACGTCCTTGATGTTACGTGGCGGCTGCCTGAGGGTGTCCCTGTCGACCGGCTCTACCCCCAAGCTGCTCGGAACAAAAAAAACCGGACGCTTTGAAATAAACCACTGAAGAGACGTGCAGTGGTTAAATGCGCGAGGCCACCCGGCGAAGTGACGCACAAAGGTCCACATCGAAGGCTTGGACGGGCGTGGGCAGTGCCTCCAGGTTGTCCCCGGCCCCTCCTGCCTCACGTCCTCTGCTCCTTCCTGCGGGCCCGCCGCCACAGCCTGGACCCCACCGGCAGCCCGGCAGCTCCGCCGCCCTCCCGCATCCCCAGCCATGAGTGCGGCGACAGAAGACCATGCCTGTGGCCGACCACGTGGTCCTGAATGGTGCCCGGTCGTTCCCCGTCACCTCGGAGACCCCCGCCCCCAGGTCGGGCCTGGCCTCGTCCCAGCTGGCCTGGAGAAATGGGATCCAGGCCCTGCCCACTGAAGAGCCCCCCAGCAACTGAGGGGACCTGCCTTCAGCCAACTCCAAGGCAGCGGGATCGGGGCGAGGCCCGCAGTGGATGGTGTGGGGCACCAAGGAGGGCGCAGGCTGGGGACGCCCACGCTGGGCGGATACGGCTGGGGTCCGGCTTTGCTCGCGGCCCCGTTCCCAGGGAGAGCACGTATAAGAGGTGGCCCTCTCGCTGGGCGTGGGGGGGAGCAAAGCCGTCACCGGTGGTGATTCGATTAATAACAGTTCAGCTGCACTGAGAGCAACACCCGCCATGTGCTCAGACACGGTGAGGTGCCTCGCTTGCTCACACCGGCCTCCCTGCCTCCAGAGCCCATCCTTCCTCCGGCATCATTCATTCCGCTAGCCTCACGCTCCCTCCTCATGCATTCAGCCAATAATGTCCTGAGCACCTAGTGCGTGCCAGGCACCATTGTAGGAGTCGGGGATCCTGCAGGGAACAAAACAAAAACCTTGCCCCAGGAAGCTGACATCCTAAAGGGGAGATGGATTATGATCAGATAAACAAGGAAATATGTTCCCCTCTAGGCAAAAATAAAGCAGGGTAAGGTGACGGGGAGGGAGGAGGCTGCTGCTAGAGAAATCAGGGAGGACTTCTCGGAGGCAGTGACCCGAATGAAGAGAGGGCTCGAGCCATGCAGGTAGCTCAGGAAGAGCATTCCAGGCAGAGGAGCAGAAAGTTCGTCGTCCCCCTGCCCGCCCACCAGACGCCTCCTCCTGCGCCTGGTGCATTCCCCTCGCCGTCTCCCCTGCATGCTCCCGCCAGCCCGCTGCCTTACCTCTGCGCCGGCGGCCCATCCATGATGATGTTGATCCACAGGATCTGCATGGCATTGAGGGGGCTGGGCAGGTTGCACACGGTGGACAGAGTGATGAGGCTCAAGGCCGAGATGCTCCTGCAGGGCACACACAGGGCACTGTCACCAGCTGCTCCCAGACCTGGCACACGGGGGGACGCCGGCCTCGACTTACGTGCTCAGCTGAAATCGGACAAAGTTCTTGATGTTATGAAAAATCCCCTTGCCTTCCTCCACCGCATTCCTGCAAGAGAGGAGAAAGCATTTATTCACAAAGAGGGCCGGGCGAGAACGGTCAGCCAGCCCCGTCACCTGCTAAAAGAAGCGACGGTGTCACCAGAGGTCACGTTTCTCCTTGCTGGCATTCTCGGGGAATCACCAGTAGAGGGTGCTGATGTCCTAACAGGTGCCATCAGCCTATGGGGACTGGTCCCCAAGCCACGATTGCCCTTCTGTCCAAAGACTGTAGACCATTCTGTCGTCCGTGCCCTGGGACCCCAGCCCTCACCCAAGGCTCCCGAAGTGCCTCCTGCCCCTCGGTGATCCACCAAGGAGAAGGGGCCCCCGTGGCCCTGCTTTCCATGAGGGGGGGGTGGGCCTGGGGACACCGTGTATATCCACCATAGCAGAGCAGGGGGCTGCCACCCCAGGCATTTTTGCCACTAAAAAAACACCTAAAGAGCAGCTTACATGATGGCTGAGAAGTCATCGTCCACCAGGATCATGTTGGCGGCCTCCTTGCTGACGTCCGTCCCTGTCTGCCCCATGGCAATCCCAATGTCCGCTGACTTCAGGGCGACCGCATCGTTCACCCCGTCCCCCGTCATGGCCACGATCGCCCCCGACTCCTGCAAAGCCTTTGGAAAGAGAAGGCCAGTGGGGGCCTGCAGCCTGAGGACCTTCCTTCCAGATCCTTCCCTCCTCGTGCCCCGCCTCTCACACTGAGTGGTCCACGGCAAAGGCCCCTCTCTAGAGGGTAGTGGGGTCAGCTGGCCCGGGTCTGAATCCCAGTTCCCCCCATGTGAGCTGTGGGCACTGGGCAAGCCCTGAACCTAACCTCAGCTTCTCTATCTGCAAAGTGGGAGCACGGTCCCTCCTTATCAGGGCTATTGTGAGCCCCAAACTAAGAACACAGAGGGGACAGTGCCCGGCCCAGAGCAAAGGCATGAATGTGTTATCCGTCACCATGCCACCTAAAAACTGTCGCTTGCCATCTGGTTCTACAAGGATGAAGTCACTGGCCACTGCAGCCGCTGACCTTCCACACCCCCTGAAAGGAGTTCAGGGCGGAGATCAGGAATGAAGGGAAAACTGGCAGAACAAGCCTTCAGATAGTTAGCTGTTTTCAGGAGCAGATTTTATGAGCCCAGATTCTTACAACTTTTCACACCTAGAAAAGCACTAAAGTCACTAACGGAGACGTCTGCTCCTCGTGGCCAGGGGCAACCTTCTGCCAAAATGTGTGCGTGACTGCAGGCACCCCCTTCACGGAAGTCACATACACAGCCCGCCCCCACCCCTTCGGAGTGGCTCCTCAGAGCTCTCTGAGACGCCGTCTCCCCAGCTGTAGTCCTCATTTTGCCCCCAGTAAAACTTAACTCTCACGGTGTGCTTTTTTTTCTTCAGTCAACAACCATTAACAAATAATAATCAACTCGTCTCCTGAATCCATGTGGTACCCAATAAGTATTAATATTTTCTTTGAGGAATGACTGGCACAGAGATTTACTCTGTAGAACTAAAAAACCCCAAAATGACACAAAAGAAAAAACACAAGTGTTAAAGAGCAACTTTTCAAAGCATCCGTGTGCGGGAAAACCACACAGGAGTCTCTCGTTCTAGCACTTTCGTTTTTGATGCACCATCAGAAGGCACCTGTGGTGGGCCAGGCAGCTGCCAAGGGCTTCACAGGCCCAGCTTCGTTTCTTTCTTTTTTTTTTTGGCTGTGCCATGCAGCACGTGGGATCTTAGTTCCCTGACCGGGGATTGAACTCGCACCCGCTGCATTGGAAGCATGGAGCCTTAACCACTGGACCGCCAGTTAAGTCCCCTGGCTTCGTTTCATCCTCTCCTGCCTTGTGAATTAGCTGGTATCATTCTGTCATTCACATTATCCCCATTTTACAGATGAGGAAACTAAGGCCTGGAGTTAAATAACAGGAATACGCCAAGAAGCACCTGACTAACGAAGGCTGGCCTCTGCGTTTCTCCCTTGGCACCGCCCAATTCCCGCTCCCCGCTTTTGGTATACATGGCAGGGGGCCCCCAGTTCTCCGCTCCCCAGAGGCCAGTGCAGAGGAGGCGGCCACCGGACCACCTTGTGAGCAGAGCCGCCACTGCCCTGGGCTGTGCCCTGAGGGACCAGAGAGGCACACAACTGACCTTGATGATTTTGAGTTTGTGCTTTGGGCTGGTCCTGAAGAAGACAGACACCTGGATACGGAGACGGGAGAGGGCCAAGCATCAGTGAATGAGGAGGTGGCACCTTCACCCCACGCCCCTCGGCGGCGAGCCTCGGGAGGACCCCACCTTCCCGACGCGCTCGGCCAGCTCGCCCTGCTGGGCACTTTCCACCTCTTCCCCGGACATGGCGCTCAGCTTCCCGTTGCACAGGCCGATGTTTCTTCCTGCAAGGTGTGGACAGTCCCTTCTGAGGGCCTGAGACTGTGGTCCCTGCACCTGCCCCTCACTCCACCTACCTGACATCAGGCCCCGCCTTGGCCACAGGGAAAAACAAAACCACGGTGGCCCCAATCAGAGAGCACCTGCTATGGTATCTGACCTTAATTCCATCCACAGAATGAACTGGCAACAAAGGCCTCTTATCCCCACTCTAAAGATGAGGAAACTGAGAGAGCGGTGACTTTCCCAAGGCCATAGGGCTAGTAAATGCTAATACTGGACCTGACATGGTTCTTTCTGTCTGATTCCAGAGTCTGTGATCTTTCCATGGTGCCAGGCTGCCTCAAGACAGAGGGGCAAAGAAAACCAAGGTGTGGCAACCCTGCTAACAGTAATAAAAAGAGGAGGAGGAGGAAAGTTGCTAGCCCTCTGCTGATGAAAAGCCTGAGGGTCAGAGTGGCTCAATGATTTGCCAAGGGCACACCGCTACTGGCAGAAGCCAGACTGAAGTGTGCACTGGCAATGCTGCTGCCTGTGGAGATGAGGTGAGATCATGGATGGAAGGCCCCAGGACAGAGAATGTTCTCGGTGCACACGAGGTCTTTTCCTCTTTAGGAGAACCTGCCAACGTTTTAGAGACAAACACCCACTCGGAAGGTGGGATGCTGGTCCTCGAACCTCAGAATCTCTTCTAAGCACGTGGAAGGTAGGTGTGAGCTCTCCTGACCAGGTCCCTTGAGGAATAAGCACTGGTAGCGACCCTCACCCTCCACCCCGTTCTCTGATTACCTATCGCCAAGGCCGTCTCCAGAGCATCTCCCGTTATCATTTTCACGGACAAGCCCGAATCAGAGAGAACGTGGACCGCTTCTTCCACGCCAGCCCTCGGAGGGTCGATGATTCCGATGAGACCCAGAAATGTCAGCTTCCCCAGCTCGGGCCCAGAAGCCAGGGCCAGCACTGCGGACAGAGCAAGACCCACAGGAGGTTCAGAAGATTTTCGTCCCCAGTCAGCCCCAGCCCCACCGTGTCCCAGACCCTCTTCTGTCTGCGAGGGGCTTGGGCACTAAGTCCCTGGACCGCAAAGGGAATGGACGATCTTTCCGGTGGTCGTCAGGCCCGTGCAGGGCAGCGGCTCTCGACGGCTCACCCACGATGGAGAGCAGGGCAAGCAGCAACAACTTGCCCAGCGGGAGATGGGCCTCCGTCCACTGGTGGTGCAGTCCCCAAGGGGAGTGGCCACGAGAGCACCTGCGGGCTGGCACATAAGGGCGCATTTCTGACGGCCTGCCTGTCTGTCATGGCTCTGCCCTCCTCTGTCATTGCCAGCAGACTCAGGGCAACAGCTACCAAGGTCAAGAAAAATGTGCAGGAGGCAACACGGGTCAGAGGGCTCTGTGTCAGTGGCAGAGAAGCCAGACCCGGCTCTCTGGGACAGGTGCTCTGAGGGGGTGGTGTGGGAACTGACCTTACTTTGTCACCTTACTGATACTGGAGGGGAGCTATGGCCAGCAAGTTCTAGCTGTGACCCCTCAGTCATGACACTGTACCAGTGATGCAGGGGGCGTGTGCCAGCGATGCGGGTACCATTCCCCCCTTTCTCAAAGCGACCCTCCCTGCCCTGCTCAGCTAAGCTCAGCTCTGTCCTGACGTCCTCACCTTAAAGGCTTGTCAGTTTATAATTACTGTTCCCTGAAGGGGAAAACTAGGGCAATTGAAACCAATACAGCAAGCCAACGCTTCTCACTTTCCCCTGAGGGAATACACGTGTTCCAGAGTGTTTTTAGACATTTTCTCTGAAAACGGACAGGCTGACATATGACACTACAGGAAACACGAGGTTTAATGTTCAGCCCATCGGGGAAGGCGTTGGCCCTGGTGCAGAAAATTGGAAATGGCCAAGGAATGAAATGTCTGTATTAATTTACAAGAGCTTTGGGTTTTGCTGATAGCGAGCCGTGAGCAATACGACCAATCGGGAAAATCATTGTTTCAGGGGCGGCCCGTTCACCTGTCTTAGAAAACTCGGAACCTCTTCTTGCACACATGAGCGGCGTCTGGGATAACGGGTGTCATCCGGCGGCTGAGATGGGTGGGGGGCTCCCTATCTTTCATCTGCCCAAGAGCCCACCCTGGCTTTGCTTGCATTAGCATCCTGCCTGACACCACTCTGACCATCACTGCGTTGACTCGGGACCCTGCGTTAATACACTTGAGAAGTCAGTGTTATGTGCAAACTTAGAGCTTGGGGCTGGGACCACAGGCACTGACCCCGCAGGCCGAGCGACCCCATCATCTTCTCCTCCTGCTGGCAGAAGGCTCGCTGCTGGGGCGTCAGCGGCAGGGGGATACCCCCATGGTTGTACATGGTACAGTAACGAATCACTTCCTCGAAGGCCCCCTTCATGAAGTAGATGTCTTCCCGCTCCTTGCAAAAGACAAGAGGAAAAAAATCGGCTGACACTGGCTGCTTCAGCTCTTGGTGACCGTCACCTCATCCACACAGAGATGTTCACGGCGGGGTTATTTATCCCGGACCGTCATTGTTCACCAATACAGGACAGGTTAGAGAAGTTACAGGAAATCCACGTGATGGAATACCTTGCAGCCCAGAGAGGGGTGAGGCCGATCTCTGACCCAAAGCAGGCCTGTCCTACATCGGGCTCCCTGGTTAATGTCACTCAGAGCATCCGCACGTTTCACGAACTGGTCATATCCCAGCCAGTGCTTGTGCCTTTAAGTGTGTGACTGACCACTAGGTATCTATTTCAGGGAGACTTCCAAGCAAGGCAGGCACCATGAACTTGGCTGTTAAGAATGAACCCAAATGAGCAGCTGACCCGTTTCCCGTGTATTTGTTAAGCTCCGTCTCCCCTAGACCGTTAGCTCCAGGTGCCTTGTCAGTGTGGGTCACACTATACTCCCCGGCACAAGCACAGCGCCTTCCTGTTCACGGTGGGCAGTGAATGAACTTGTGCAAACTGACACGGAAAGCTGTCCAAGACATCACTTAAGGGAAAAGAGCAAATTTTACACACACTGTATACGGCATGACCTTCTTTTGAAACTACCACCCCACATGTTGCATTTGCACATTTAGAATCTGGAACACTCTATCTCTGACTGCTAAGGGGTGTTAGCATGGGTGGGGAGTGGGTAGGGGGAAAAGAGGGACAGAATTGTTGGGAGCTTCCATTTTTTTTTTTTTTTTTTTTTTGGGAGCTTCCATTTTTGAAGTTACACTTCTATAATTTTTTTCAATGAAAATATATTACCATTGCCTTTGGGGGGAAAATAAGATTTGAAGGTATTAAAATATTAAAAAAAAAAAATCCAAAACCCCTGTTAAGCACCCGGAATTTATATGCCTGTCCACTCATGGCAAAGACCCGGGATAAGCTGGCCGAGCTACCCGCCACTGTGAATGAGATGGGAAATCTCAGCACGGGCAAGACGTGACAGACTCCAGAAAGAGCAGAAAGTTTGGAGAAAAAGGTAGAAGGCAATAAAAATCTCTTTAAAAAAAAAAGTTTTCTCATTGTAGAAAATCTGAAAAGCTACAGAAAATTTAAAAAGAAAAAAGTGGGGGAAAAACGTGGGCTGAATCCCCACCCAGGCACAGCCAGTAAGAATTTGGTACCTGTTCCCCTGGTGGCCTAGAACCTATGTGTGCGCACACATGCAAGCTCACTGTCTACACCGTCTACGGTGGATGCTGGGGTGTGTGTCCTGGATCCCCCTTCGGGGTGAAGGCTCGTTCCCCCGTTGTGACAGTTACATGAGATCATATGTGTAAAGAACTCAGCACAGGGATGCGAAAAAAGGACCTTAAGTTAGCAACGGGGTCAGTGTCATGAGTAGGAACATGTGGTCCCTCCACTAGTAATTACTCAGTCATTGTGCTGTAGGCCAGGGAGTCTCACACGTGAACTTGCATCAGAATCCCCAGCAGACACAGATGACCGGGTCCCAGCCCTGGAATTTCTGATTCAGTGGGTCTGGGGTGGAGCCTGAGAATCTGCATTTCAAACAAATTCCAAGGTGATGCTCCTGCGGGTTCAGGGACCCCACTTTGAGAACCAGAGATTCAGATGGCAATCTCAGAAGAGGACCCAAGGTAATCAAAGGTTTAATTGCCATCAACTGTATTTTCACATATTTGGAAGCTCAGAGAAGTGGCCAGGAACTTTAAACTCTTCTGATGTCTGCACTTTGCTTTGCTGGAAAGGGGCAGAGAGGCACACTCACTTCATTCTTGGGGCTGCATTGGACCGCCATCCACTTCTGCTCCGAACTGAATGGAATCTCTTTTTTTCGCATGTATGAATCTTTAATATCACTTAAGCCCATCTAGGAAAATAAAATGGGACGTTTTCAGTGAGTTATCCTAAACCAATCTCTATGCAAAGCTCAGTCCATTTAAATTATTCATTATTCAAACCACCTCAGGCAGATGGGAAATCCAAGCGTTTAGCTCACAGAGAAAAGCCATTTGCTTTCAAACATCCCACCCGAAAAGAAATCTCTCTTTTCTCTTGTCCCAGGGGCAGAGCCTGATGGCCTCTGCCACAGCTTCTAGCTGGAACCTGCGGGGTTTCTGCCGGAACGAATGTTTCAGACTTGAAGAGGCGGCAAAAGGAGCCCTGGGAAGTGGGGTGCCTGCGGTCACCACCTGGGGTCCCTGCCAGGCCTCACATTCACTCGCTCTTTGATGGTTTTCAGGCCAGTTCCTTGACAGCTCTGAGCCTTGGTTTCCCCAGTTGTAAACCAATCCTAACCCGTGCATCCCATCGCCCCCCCCCCAAGGGGTGAAAATGGGTTCTTAGGGGGTGAATAAAAATCTACTCCTTTTATGTATAAAGCACAGACACCCAGACAGTACAGGAACAGATGCATACTATCGGGCTGACAAAAAAGTTCGTTTGGGTCTTTCCGTAACATCTGCGGTATTAAAATCTCATGGGGGGAGTGATTAGGGAAAAAAACATCTAAAAAGTCTCCTTAGGGGAGTGTCATCGCTTGCACCGTGTCCCTCAAAGACATACGGAAGGTGTAATTCCCCAGTGCCTGCGAACAGGATCTGATTTGGAAATAGGGTCTTTGGAGGTGTAACGAAGCTCAGATGAGGTGGTGAGGGGGAGCCCACGCCGGTATGACCGGTGTCCTTCTAAGAAGAGGACAAGGCCACGTGAGGACCTCCCCCACGCAGACAGGACCTCGAATTCTGCTGCCAGTGTAGCTCCGAGTGAAAGAATTCCCCACGCAGACATCACAGACCTCCTACCTTCATGGCCAGAGCCATCAAGGCGCCCTCCGTGGGCTGCCCCATCACGGCGTTTTTTCTGATGATGGCGTTGTTGGCGACACAGCCTGCCTGGAAGGAGAGGTTTCAGAAGGTCGTTTGTTAGTATTTGGAGCTGCACCCGCCGGGGTCCCGGGCTTACCCAGGCACGTGAAAAGGTGCAGTCCTGAACGCTGGACCCATTTTCTGAGCTGGGGCTGGCATGGGGGCCAGGGACAAGTTTACTCTTCAAAATACATCAGTCCCCGATCTTCAAAATCCACACGATTAATATTTACTGACTCTGCTGAACGTTGGTCGTCACAAAGCTGTCATGAGGAACTACAGTGGGAAGGCAGGCAGACTTGGGGGGTCACGCACGTGGAGTGATGGCCAGTGCCCGCTAGTGGGGACGGGGTTTCTGACTGGGGCGACGAAGCGTCCTGGAATTAGAGAGCGGTGACGGCTGCACAACCTTGTGAGGACACTAAAACCCACTGAACTGTACACTTTAAAAGGGTGAATTCTGTGGTGTGCGACCTGCATCTCAATTTAAAATAATAACTGAAAAAAGGAGTAGAAACAAATGGACAGAAAGAGCACGGGGGTGAATCCCGGCTCCCTCCCACTCACTGGGGGACCTTGGGCACTCACGCTACCTCTTTGAGCCCCCGTTTCTTTTTTTTTTTTTGGCCGGCGCTGTGCATGCCGGCATGCCGTATCTTAGCTCTCCAACCAGGGACCGAACCTGTGCCCCCTGCATTGGGAGCGCGGCGGCTTAACCACTGGACCGCCAGGGAAGTCCCGAGCTCCCCGTTTCTTAATCTGCACAACTGAGATAATGGGACGGCCCTCTCAGGGCTGTGTTAATTGTCACTGCGGAGGTGGGACCTGCGCGGAGGGGATGGTGGTCAAACTTCCCGTGGGGAGGGGACGTGAGCTCCTGCGAGGATGGGTATGGCTCACATTACAAGTACTGATGGTCACAACGGGCAGCGTTCATCTCATGCTTGTTTCCCAACATTCACGGAGCCCCTTCCCTGTCCAGCAAGCAAGCGGGGAGGAAGGGGCTCCCAGCTCTTCCCTTACGTCCCATATTTCCATCTGTATCTGGGCCGCCGTGACAACCTGACCCCTGGGGCGTGGCCCGGTCATCACCGAGAACCAGTTGGTCCAACTGCTGTCTCTCTTTCTGGAGAGAATCCCCATTAGCTCTGTTTTAAATGCATGTTTACTTCCACGGTGGCGCTTTTGACACTTACCTCCACTAATTTCCCCACTGAGACGTTGGAAAACTGCTTAATGACTTCCTTTGAGGGTAAAAGACAGACAGTCCCTTGGCCGTTGTAGCCAACTCCGCTGACCTACGGGGCAAAGGCAAAAAACTGGGTGTCACTAGGAGGCGAAAAGACGCTTCCCCGGTTGACCCATATCCCTTTCTGGGGATCCATCCCCAAGGACATGGTCCCACCACGAACACGTCTTCAAGCATGAAATGTCCCCCGCAGGATTACGTATTAATCAGATACCTCAGCGAGTACCGTGCTTCAGTAAATTACAACAGGGCATTCCTCAGCCAGTAAAAATTATGGTTATGAAAACCAAGTATTAGCATACAAGGGTGCTTATGTTCTAGAACCGGGGCGGGCAAGCTCTTTCTTGTAGAGCCGATGGCAAATATCGTAGCCTTTGCAGTAATCTCTGCTGCGATTACTCTGTGGCTGTGATATGACAGGAAACACGGACAACGTGAAAACACAGGGTGTAGCATCGTGCCAACCAGAGGGTGGCTGCCTTCCATCAGTCACGTTCCTCGCTGCTATTTGTAGCAAGGAGATTGTCCAATAACCCATATTTGTTTCTTCCTTACTGTTCTCTGGAAGACTCCGTGTGCTTTCCCTGGGAAGGAAGGGGTCTGGCAGGGCACAGCCTGGACCTGAACCTTATAAATTCACACGGGCTCACCTCAGCGTGGAGCCCGTCAGACGTCACAAGTTGGGTGACAGTCATTTCATTGGCAGTCAGAGTTCCCGTCTTATCAGAACAGATGACATTGCAGCAACCTGGCACAAGAAGACACCAGAGTTTATAGGAACAAGAAGTCGTCACCACCAGCTCTCAGGCTTAGGAAACACCCAGGTTGAATTATCACGGCACTAAAATGCCCATGCAGTCCAATTTGTAAGAATCCAAGCAGCTGGATTCCCTCACCTAAAGTCTCCACGATCGGCAGCTTCTTCACAATGACCCGCTTCCTGGCCATCCGCAGCACTCCCAGGACCAGCGTAACTGTGACGACGATGGGCAGACCCTCGGGAATGGCGGCCACAGCCAGGCTGGATCGAAAAGGCCAGGCGGATCACCTCTAGCACGCACTTAACGGTGACGTGAATCCCAACTGGCGTTGGCAACGTGTTTACCCGGTGAAGCTTGTCCGTGGTTTCCCCACCTTCTCTGTTCTATTCTGTGCTCCCAGTCCCATGACACACCTGCCTCCTTCTTCAGCATCCACTGCTCTGAGCTTTCCCCCTGCAAAACCCTGCTTTCCTACCAGACATCCACACTTTAGTGTGAATTAGTCTGTCCGTTGTTTTGCCTATTTAAGTGCTTTTGCATTTAAATTGTTGTCATCTATCAGAGACAAAAGTCTTGGGCCCTATGAAAGCAATTTCCGGAATCAGGCACTAAGTGGGAAGTGGAATTATTAGGTTCAGAGGGTCCTCCCTGGGTCCCCTGAATTTTCCTTTAAATTGGTCTAATGGTTTAGACACTTCCTGTGAGAAAACCAGACAAGGAAACGAAAGTTGGGGGAGGTGCAGTGGCACGGCGACGCCTTTGCCTAAGCAGGTTGTTGTGTTGTCTGCTCATCTGCTTAGGACCCCCCCCCAACCCCCCCCAACTCTTTCTGTACCACGTGGCCCCGCCCTCCCACAGCCAAGGTTGATTGGGTTAGAGGAGAACATGTGACTCGAGCTGACCCAATGAGCTTCTCCCTTGGGAATCTGCATTGGGACTGAGCACAGGATCCCCTTCCTGTGGGCAGGGTTTGTGTCTTGCCAGTGACCTCAGGCCGATGGGGGAGGCTGGAGAGTGGGGGGCAGACTGTGCAGAGCTGTGGGGTGAGCATTACCATGCCACACCCCACCGTGGTTCACCCTTTGCACAGTCCCGCAGGTAGTCAGTAAATATTTGCTGAGTGAACACACAGCAATGAGTGAATACGTGGCAAGTGCAAGAGCCCGGACCCACCCTGGCCTAGTACATAGTGAGCGCTCTACATAGGTTGGTTAATAATCAGAAAGCCCGGCCACTGAGGATGACCATTCAACCGAAGCCACGCACGGCTACCGTATTTCATCAGATCTAAGGCGCTGCTGATTGGGAAGGGCACCATTATCCTGTGCACCTCTCAGAAAGGAAAAACATGCTGCCCATTAACGGTGCCGGGATGCTTTCTTATCACCTCACTTGTGAGAAGCAGTCTGACTTCAGAGAAGGTAGAAGGTGAAAAAGAATGTGTGTCTCAGAATCAAAGAAATATGGTATATGAATGGCGGCCTTTCACCTAGAGACCATACAGCATTCAGGGGTGAGTTATATAAACCAAGGTGACGGAATTTGGTCAAGGGACTGTGCCCGGTTTCTACGGTGACAGCAAGAAGGCTTCCTTGGTTTTATGGCACAGGCGGACAAGGCCAGCTAAGCAAACATTTGCAAAGGGTTCTCACGGGCACTTTCCTCCTACATGGCATGAGAAGGGCATTGTGTGTGCCTGGAGGTTTTCATAATAATAAAAAATTAATTGGCAAACTAATAAAGATTACAATAGACCAGGAAAAGCAAGTAGACCTTGGGTCAACTTGAATGTCACTCAAGGCAGAGGGAAGTAGGATCAAGTTTTTAAAAGAATGATTCTCATGCTATTTATTTTGGAGAATCTCTTCCTCACCAGCTTTCCTGCCATTTCTGCCTTATGACTGAGAGGTTTTGAGTGATTTTCTTCTGCTAAAAACTGAAGAGGGCTTCCCTGGTGGCGCAGTGGTTGAGAATCTGCCTGCCAATGCAGGGGACACGGGTTCGAGCCCTGGTCTGGGAGGATCCCACATGCCGCGGAGCAACTAGGCCCGTGAGCCACAAATACTGAGCCTGCGAGTCTGAAGCCTGTGCTCCGCAACAAGAGAGGCCGCGATAGTGAGAGGCCCGCGCACCGCGATGAAGAGTGGGCCCCCCTTGCCGCAACTAGAGAAAGCCCTCGCACAGAAACGGAGACCCAACACAGCCAAAAATAAATAAATTAATTAAATAATTAAAAAAAAGAAGTGTGAGTGTTCATTAAAAAAACAAACAAAAAAAACCCTGAAGAACCCCATCCTTTCAAAGTCACAAGTGAAATGACCAGAGTCAGTTTTCTTTCCATTGCAAGTTTCCCATGGACCGAGTGGGATGAGAGAGATGAAAGGGGCTGTTAGACAAGAAATCAGAAATGACCTTGGGGAAGTAGGGATGCGGTGGACACATCTTTTCTCTTACTGACCTGGAAATATTTCACCGTCTTTTTGCCTCATGGAACTTTCTGTGGTTTACAAGATGGGATGGAACGCATCCTTATTTGGGGGAGGTTCTCATGCATCATGGCCTCTGAGAGCTCTGCTTTTTCGGGGAGCCCCTCGTGGCTGAGGCTCCACCCTCTGCCACCCTTCCTACCTCTGAAGACCTAGTCACCTGAGCCTTCTTTTCGGGGCTCCACCTTCTTCCCTAGCCCCGGCCTCTTGCTAGAGCCCCGACCAGGGTAATTGTAGCCATGGCCTCACTGCTCAGTGATGCTTCCTGAAGCGGCAGCATCAGCGTTCCTGGGGAGCATGTTAGGAATGCAGAATCTCGGGCCCCCCCACCCCAGACCCACTGAGTCAGAGCCCCGGCAATCTGTGTGGGACAAGCTCTCCCAGGGACCCTTGTATGGTGAGGTTAGTTATGGTCAAGTCCAAGACTCCCTGCTCTACGGCATCCTCCTCTTGTAGGAGGCCCCGCCCTCACCTCAAACTCCGCCGCCCACAGCGCAGCCAGCTGCCCACTCCCCTACTCCCTCTTCCCACTCCTCAGAACAAGCCAGGGTTCACACCTCCCATCACCATCCCAAGAATGGCCAACACTTTTCATCTCTGCTCCAAAAGAATAGCAGAGATGGCCTGGCACGGCGTGTTGAGAAGGGTTCTGAGGATGTGATTAGAATTCAGAGAAAAAGGGGCCCGTGAGTTTCCACGTGATCAGCCCCCTAATCTACCCCACCGTCTGGTCTTATCACCCAGCCCGACCACAGCCTCCCCCCGGCTTCCGCAGATGCGCTAGGCTCGCTCCGCCTCCACGCCTTTGCCCCTGCCATTCCTCTGCCTGAAAGCCCTGCCCACCCTTAGCAGCATCTCTCCAGCTTCAACTCCTCAGAGAAACCTTCCCCGGCCACCTTTTCTGGCCACATCCCTTCCCGCCTCCCTTTTAATCTGTCTCTCAACCATCGTTTCCTCTGTAGCTTTGATTATATGTTGTGATTATTTTGCTAACATTCACTTAAACTGTTCACGTTTACTTTCCCCACCAGCCTGCAGACTCCGTGGTCCAGCTCCATCAGCACTGGACGATGCAAGTACATAGTAAACAGTTGCTCAAGAAACATGTGTGGGGCAAATAAGCAAACCAAGTGCCATGGCCGGGGAGGGTAGGGAGAGGGAGGAGAGTCCCTGCCCTGCCCAGGAGGTGGCCAGGGGCACTGAGCCGGACCCTGGCTTTGGATCAGAATGCATGGGGTTTGCAGTCTGTCTCCTCCACTCCCTGATCCTGTAACTACAGGCAAATGTGTCGGCCTAACCCTCAGCTTCTCCATCTGTGAAATGGAGATCGGCCTGCCTCACGGAGCTGTGCCTCGATGCACGAGGTCACGTGCTCCTCCCGAGCCCTCCCCCCTCCTCCACACGGCAGCAACAGACCCTGGCTACGCCCCCTTCACTTTCTCGAAGATTCTAGAACCTCCTCACCTAGGTGGTCAACACTCCGACACTGACATGGAAGGATAAACGGCCATCGAAAGCTCTGGGTTCTATTTTCTTTTATACCATTCACGGCACGTAGCTCAGGATATAAAGTTAGGAAACCCCACTCGACTTGAGATCATGACCTCGTCCACTCAAAAGAGCACCTTGGGCTCTGTATCTAGAGCTCTGCAAGCCGTCTGCTGTGGCCACCACCCAAATGTGACGATGATGATCCGGGTGTGTTTCAGGGAAAAGGCCTGAAATCCAGCAGGAACATCTGTACAGCACAATGGCCTGATTTTCATGGTTCCAAAGAGTTTGGGGGGAAAACCCAAGCCCTGGTATCAATCCATTTATTTATAGCTTATTTAAGGTGAAAACCTAAAGACAATTGCTGTTAGGGTATCTTTTCTTTTTATACTCAGAATTAGTCTGAGATGGCGTTTTCCAAATGTTTGCCATTTGTATTTTGCTTTTATGGTTTTTGTCACATAATATTCTAACTGCATAATATTCTTTAAACCAACTTTTCCTTTTTCTTTTTCATGTCCCCAGGATTTGGCATTAATGAGATTTTGTTTGTTAAGGAATGGCAAAGCTTCTAAAAGCAGACACAGACTTTTCCAGCTTCCATTCATTCACAAAATAGTCACTGAATACTATTATAATAGGATACACACCTGCCCACAGGTGGATTTTGCTGGCCTGCCTCTCAATGCACACAGGGCAGTGTGATTCAAAAATGAGGCATTTGAAAGAATGTATATATATATGTATAACTGAATCACTTTGCTGTACAGCAGAAATTAACACAACATTGTAAATCAACTATACTTCAATTTAAAAAAGTGAGGCATTTGGAATTTTAAAAGACCTGCATTTGAATTTTCTATTGCTAATTGCCAGGTAATGGTGTCCACTCATTTTTACACAGACAGACTTGACTCTGTACCAGAGACGTGTACACTCAACCCCCTAAAGCAAGGTTCTCTTGCCCACACTGGCCAGCGCTGGGGGAAGCAGCACCCCACAGCCTCCGTCCCGCACTGGGATGCCCCGATCCACTGTGAGGTGCGTCACTGTAATTTACTGTAATGACAGTTACAACGTGGCTGTTTGCAAACAGTTTACTTTTTATATATAAATTAGAAAGGTTCCAAGGATCCTTGTAATAACAGCTTTCCTAATTACCTGCTTTATGTTTTCTTTATTGAGATGTAATTCACGTACCATAAAATTCATCCTTTTAAAGTATATAATTCAGTGGTTTTATATTCAGAGTTGTATAACTATCACTACAATCACTTTTAGAGCCTTTTCATCACGCCCAGAAGAAACCCCATAACTGTTGGGGTCCCTCCTCATTCCCCGACCCCAGCCCCTGGCAGCCACTAATCTACGTTCTGTCTGTATGGATTTGCCTATTTGGGGCATTTCACAGAAACAAAGTCATATGGTATGTGACCATTTGTGTCTGGTTTCCTTCTCTTAGCCTCATGTATCTACGGCATCCACACTGTAGCATGTGTCAGTGCTTCACTCTTTTTTTTTTTTAACATCTTTATTGGAGTATAATTGCTTTACAATGTTGTGTTAGTTTCTGCCGTACAACAAAGTGAATCAGCTATATGTATACATATATCCCCATATCCCCTCTCTCTTGCACCTCCCTCCCACCCTCCCTATCCCACCTCTCTAGGTCATCGCAAAGCACGGAGCTGATCTCCCTGTGCTATGCGGCTGCTTCCCACTAGCCATCCATTTTCCATTTGGTAGTGTATATATGTCCATCCCACTCTCTCACTTCGTCCTAGCTTACCCTTCCCCCACTGGCTTCACTCCTTCTTGTGGCTGAATAATACTCCACTGTATGCTGTTTATCTGTTCACTACTTGACGGGCATCTAAGTTTGTTTACATTGTGGATTTGATGTACTAAGTATATATTTTTGCTCACTGACATTACAGTAATCTTCCACGTAACACCTGAACCATCTTACAGACAACAACACAAGGGGGGGGTCACCCTAAGGAAACCGTGAGGGGCCTGACGTGGCTCCCCCACGTCCCCGATTACCAGCTGCCCTTCCGCTGGGACATGCCGCATTAGGGACAATCCCCAGCACCCCGTGTCCCCGAGCAGCCGTGGAAAAGCTGTGGCAACTTCACGCCCCTGCATAGAGCCTGCCTTCTCCTGTCTGCCTCTGCTTCTCCACTGGGACCCAGGGTGGGGCGGTCGCTTATGAGCATCACCAGGTGGGGGAAGGGCAGGTTCCCTGGGCTTAAAGTCAAGGCCCCGATCCCCAGCCCTGCAGTCAGCCGTGTGGCCTCGGCTACAAGTTCTCTGTCCTCTCCTGCAGCCGCCTCCATAAATCAAGGGCCGAGTTCCCAATGTGTAACGAGAACACGCACCCTCTGCGCGCTCCGCGTGGCTGCAGGCACCTGCGCAGGGCACCCAGGGCATCCTCACCGCACCCCTCGGAGGGCTGACATCACACCCGTTTACAGAGGAGGAAAAGGAGGACCAGTAAATGAAGACGCTGGGCCGGGGTCGCATGGCTAGCAAGTGGCAAAGGCAGAATCTAAACCTGGGTGGGCTGGCTCTGGAGTCCGCGCTCAGCCAGGAAGACCCAAACCCACGGGCCAGAGGGGCAGGGACTCCGAATCGTCAGCTTTCATTCCTTTTGCAGACATTCGCTGGGCACCCACCTGCCAGACAACGTGCTACGGGGAGACTGTGGCTTAGGGGGAAGGGCTGCATCTGCCCCACGCCACTCCTGCCCCCCAATCTCCCCACCTTCTCTTGTGCACAGACGAGGGGGGATGGCCCAGCGCCCTTACCTGACCCCGATGGTGAACATGTTGAGGAGATGCTTCCCTTGCAGCCAGCCCGTGAACATGATCAGGCCTGGGAGGAGATAAAAACATACATGTATGTACACACGCACACACGCACGCACATGTCCTCCAAAGGACGAAGGCATTCCAAACTCATTTCCTTAAAGAGTTTCCGGTAATATAGACACAGGACGATCATGAATAACCTCAAACACGTGCCACCTCCCCCCTTTTCCAAGGAAGAAAGTCCCCTGCCTACGAGAAAGAGGATGCTTTTACTTTTTCAGGAGAGGATCAAGCCAGCTCACGTAAAAGAAAGAAACAGCCAACCAGTTTATTTGGGGCTGTTGTCAACATTTCTGTATTATTCCACAAGTTCCCATGGGCTGCACGCCCCTAGGACTTGCCCCAAGGTGCTCCCATGACGCACAGATGGGCCGCTGTCTCTTGACTACTTTATCCTGCGTGTTCATGATTAAATACATTCCTTTTTCCATTTTTCTCCTTCGTCAATCGTTGACCCAACGTTTCCTAAACGCCGGGCACTGTGCTATGCATGGGACACACAGTCGGTCAGAGATGGACCCTCCAAGCACAGGAGTGGCATGAGTCACGCTGGGACCCGTGAAAATGCTGAGATGTTCTGATAATGGGGAAAAGTTCAGGGGCCGCCAGGCGTGGCCTCAGTTTCCTCATCTGTAAAGTGGGGACAATGACCACGTCTTCCTCGAGGACTTGTTTCAGGATGTAAGATGTGACAATGCACTTGGAGTGCTTAGCACGGCTCCTGGCCCACAGTAACATCCAGTCGTGAACTGCTAGGGCCACGGTTACCGGACAGGTGAAGGGAAAAATGTGTGAGGTGAGAGGAGTCACCTGTTGACGCGTCCTGGGAGACTTGCTGAAAAGCATCAGCTTTGTTTTGCAGGGAAAGGGGAGCCGGGGCAAGTTTTCTGCTGGGTAGTAGCGGTGTGCGTGTGTGCGTGTGTGTTGGGAGTAGGGAGGTCAGAAGATCTGATTTATTAGGGGCTATTTTCATACTATGTATCTTTCTAATTAATTAATTAACTTATTTTCGGCTGCATTGGGTCTTTGTTGCGGTGCGGTGGCTTTCATTGAGGTGGCTTCTCTTGTTGCGGAGCACGGGCTCTAGGCGCACGGGCTTCAGTAGCTGTGGCTCGCGGGCTCTAGAGCACAGGCTCAGTAGTTGTGGCGCATGGGCTTAGTTGCTCCATGGCATGTGGGATCTTCCCGGACCAGGGCTTCAACCTATGTCCCCTGCATCGGCAGGCAGATTCTTAACCGCTGCACCACCAGGGAAGTCCCTATTTTCATACTATGATTAGCAACAGGATTCAGTAGTCAAATAAAATCTTAGCTGCAATCCAAATGAACCCAGATGCAAAAGACTAGGGGGTGGGGAGGGAACTCTATTAAAAATAGGGACAGGGCTGCACCCACCACGACCCGCCCCTACCCTGGGGGCCTCCCTGCAGTAGGAGGCTGAGTTTGTTCACCGGGGCTCACAAGAGCTAACTGTGCTCATTTCTTCCCAAATCCACGTTCAGTAACTTTGCACTGGTAGCTTGAAATAGGCGGCTGTGAGTATTGACACCATGGAAAGTGGCAAACACCGCTTTCCGCTGGAGCCCGCTGTTCCCCTGAATCTCCTCCTTGGACCCTCTGAGGGTTCAAAATTCCCACTCTGCCAGAGCAATTCTTAAAATATTTATTAAAAAGAAAAAACGTCTGAATGGTATCATGGGCCTGGCCATGGACATGCTAATTTACTTTCTAATTTAACTTGAGGAATAATGGCTTATACGAGGCAATGACCTTGCAGGACCTCTGACTTGGATTTTTTTTTTTAAAAACAAATTTCATCTTGTGGAAAGGCCTGCTAAGAGCATCTATTTGACAATGTGCCTTGAAGCACATCTACTTGGTATTTGCTCTTGGGGCCATTATTACGGCCCAGTCTCCTTCTGGCAACCCCAATGTCTAGAGCAGGTGGTGGAAAGCTTTTCATATAACAGATCAGATAGTAAATAGCATCGGCTTTATGGGCCATATGGTCTGTTACAACTCGGCCGTTGCAGTGTGCAAGCAGCTATAGATAATACGTGAATGGGTGTGGCCATGTGCCCATAAAACAGATTTGTGAACACTGAAATTTGAATTTCATATAACTTTAGTGTCATAACATATTCTTCTTCTTTCTATTTTTTTCAGTCATTTAAAAATGTAAAAAAAATTCTTGGCTTGTGAGCCACATAAAAACAGGTGGCAAACCCGATCTGGCCTGGGAGTCACAGTTTCCATCCCCTGCTCCAGAGTGTAAAAGGGTCCTCTGGCCAGCTGGGGCCGCGTGGGCATCCATTCTACCCCAGAAGCCTGATCAATGTAACCCCGAGGATGGCAGGTGAATGGCGATGCAGAGCCACTTTCCCCTCCTGCGTCCATGACAGACATCACTAATCCATCACAGTTCTCTGCCACCAAGCCTGAGCATGGACTCCAAATCCTCTCACAAGCACAGAGCCCCCTTAGCTGTGATCAGACTTGGCAGGTTAAGATAAAACCCATTTTCCATAACTGCTCCAGGACAAAATAGGGTGGAGAGGAGGGAAGAGGACATAGAGCTACTTGAAAACAGTAAAACTACTGACTGAGCAAAGTCTGAGCACTAAATCCAAAGTTGACATTTGGACAGGAGACTGGATACTAGAAGGTTGGGATGGGGTGGCCAGGGAGGAAAGGGTGGGCAGGTCTGTCCCCAGCATGACAGAATAGAGAGCTTTGACTTCAGACCATATCCTCTTAACACTTTGCTAAATTTACCACCTCTTACAAGTTGTGAAGGAGTGGAGATACTTTCCATGCCTTTGAATCTACCCTTTCTTCTGTCTGGAATTCCCAATCTCTTCTTTTTTTTTTTTCACTTGGCAAACTCCTACCCATCCTGCAAGACCCAACTTAATGTCACCTCCTCCTGGGAGCCTTCCCAACTCTTCCATGCAAAATTAACTGCTGCCTTCACATTTCGTATTTGTTCAGGTGTCTCTCTCCTATTTCCCTGGGGTCCTTCAAAGGGCAGAAGCTGTGTTTGACTCATCTTGGTGGCCCCAGAACCTATCATAGGGTCTAGCATGTCATAAGATACTCACTAAATGAATGAATGCATCTAGATGCCCAGAAGCACAACAAAACTGCTGCTAGGAGGGACAGAAGTTTCTCCCAGGAACTTTATCGGCTCTGCAGTTTAGCCAGATTCTCTAGTACTTCCTCCCATCACTGCTCGTGCTATGAGCAGTGGTTGGTTGGTTTGTTCCTTTATTCACTCGTTCATTCAACCAACATTTATTGAGAATCTACAGTGGCCCAGGCACTGGTTGATCCTGAAAGCTGGGATCGAAGGACACAGACTCAAAACCAGAGCTGGAGACAGCAGGAAGCAGCAGGTGAAGGGACCAGGGCAGCCCCATGGGGATCTTCAGGAGTAAGACCTGAATTTAGCTCTGCAGCATCCTGTGGATGCTGTTTGGTGTGTTGCCAAAGGCCAGGACGCACAAGCCCAGGCACAACCTGCTTAGTAGAATAGAAACATGGCTGGGTGCACCACCAGACTACATTTCCCAGTCTCCTCTGCAGTTAGGTAGGCCATGTGACTTCATTCCAGCCAATCGAGAATAGGCAAAATTGATGACATCACTTCCTGGTCCCTGCCTTAAAAATTTCCCCCCACAAGCCTCCATATTCTCTCTTTCCCTACCTGCTGGCTACATAGAATTATGGCCCACCTCCCAGGACCTGCAGGAAGGCAGAGCAACAATATGGTAGGGGCCTGGGCCCCCGAGTCAGTGTTTGGAGGTGAGCTATCCAGGAAAGCCATTTCACCAGGAACATGCCCATGGACTGTGGTGTGGGCAAGAAATAGATTTTGACCATGTTAGGCCATTAAAATGCGGGGGCTGCTTGTTACAGCCATTAGCTTGTTCTGATAGAGAAACCTCTTGTTACTGTCCAAGAACCTCTGATCCCAAACCCCAATTCTCACCCAGGTGAGTAGCAGGGTATTTGAGAAACAGCTGTGGGTGCTCAGGACGGCTCCCTCCACACACCCCACCCCCTCTGGGACCCCGTGCAGAAACTGCTTCACCCACCAATTATGCCGAATGAGAAAAGTGTCAATTGCTTCCCCAGTTTGTCCATGCTTTTTTGTAGAGGAGTTTTAGGCGTCTGAAAGGATGAGAACAATGGGTTTGTTAGATGAGATCCCAGCAGTATCCCCCGGCTTCTGCCTGGATTTTTTAATGTCTTAAGCTGAGTGACGATTACACAAGGACACATATATAAAAATTCGTTGACTGCTACATTTCAGATCTGTGCATGTCACCGCAAGTTATATCTTGACAAAAACCCGAATAAATGTTTTAAAATAAAAATTTTGAAAAAGTGTACTCACATTAATCATATCATCCTTATTCCTAAGAAGTAGGCGGGGCTGGTGTCACCAGCTGAGAATCATCTCAAACCCCAGCTTACAAAAACCCAAAGCCCCACTGCCCTCACCTCTTCAGCCTGCATCATCTTAAACACTTCTCCGAACTGGGATCTTTCTCCTGTTCCGATCACGACGCCCTGTGTTTAGGAGAGAGGAGCCTGAGTTCTGAGGCTGAAAGCCTGCAGGTGAGGGAGGCCAGGGCCCCCAGGCACCCGGGGCTTACCTGTCCCTTCCCGTACTGCACCAGGGTCCCCATGAAGACAATGTTGCTCAGGGAGGTGAGGTCGCCCGCGCCCGTCAGCGGGGTGTCCGTCTTACTGCTCGGCTCGGCTTCTCCCGTGAAACTGGACTCGTCCACCAGGAGGTCTGTGACCTGGGGGAGCAAAGTGAGAAGGCGTGGCATCCGCCCTCCCATCTGTGAGCTGGTTTTCAAAGCCCAGAACGGTGTCTAGCACCTTAGCGTCATTGCCAACAGACAGCAAACAGGAACGTGCTGAAAGCAGGAAACGAGTATCAGGACACAGCCTCAGATGCCTCCAGGAAACAGAAAAGCTTTGAATGTACGGCCCCTTTCAGAAAGCATGAAGGTCTCATATCCTATTTAAACATTATTTTAAATTTTAATAAAATATTTTTTTAAAACGTCGGCAATGGTTAAATTAGAACATCCCTTTCAGAGCATCCTGTCTTTCCCCTAACACTCCACATCCCACCCACCTTGGAAGGTCCCGTACAATGTGTGTAGTCTGAGCCGCAGGGAGCCGGGTTATGCAGTGACCGCCTAAGGTCATGTCAACACCCAAAACACATACGCGGGCACAGATACGCACACACACCCAGACGTTTCCAGGGTGACACTTCCAGAGCACCTACCATGCGCCAGGCCCGGCGCGGAACACTTCACAAGGCTTATTTTTAAAATTTATTTTTTAATCTTTGGCCGCATTGGGTCTTTGTTGCTGCGCGCAGGCTTTCTCTAGTTGCAGCGAGTGGGGTCTACTCTTCGTTGCGGTGAGCGGGCTTCTCATTGCGGCGGCTTCTCTTGTTGCGGAGCACGGGCTCTAGGCGCGCAGGCTCAGTCGTTGTGGCTCACAAGCTCGGTAGTTGTGGCGCACGGGCCCAGCCGCTCCGCGGCATGTGGGATCTTCCCGGACCAGGGCTCAAACCCGTGTCCCCTGCATTGGCAGGCGGATTCTTAATCACTGTGCCACCAGGGAAGTCCCACACAAGGCTTATCTCTCAATCCTCACAGCCTCCATGAAAGATGCTATTATTTTCTCCTCTCTACATTTGGGGTAACTGAGGCATGGAGTGATTAAGAAATGTGCTCAAGTTGACACAGCTAGTTAGTGGCAGAGCAGAGGTCTGAACCAAGGCGATGGCTCCAGAAACTGCACTCTTAACCACCTTGCAAAACTGACCACAGGCCCAGGAGGTATCATTCAAGAGGTGAGTCTCCTGTGGCCAGAACTGTGCCAGGTACCACGGAGGACATGCAAGGCATCAGGGTGGGCTCTGCCCCTAAGGACCTTCTCATTTAAGCAAAAAAGAGCAACTGAGAGAGAGAAGCCACCTTTCTGCAAACTCACAAGAGAACAGTTAGATCAGTGTTTCTCAAATAGGGGTCGGTGAGTTCTCTGTAATTTCGAAATTTTACAATTCAATAACAGTCTTTAAAAAATAGTCACACTGCCACGGGACCCCAGTCCCCAAGGTTGACAGGGGCCACCACCTGCCTAGTAATGCCCATCTCCCCTTCCCCCTTCCTAACAGAACCCCATGGTGCTGGGAGTGATGATGTGCCCCCCAGCGCACCCCCAACCCTGTTTCCCAGCTTCCCTGGCAGCTCACGGTGTCTCCCCGTCTGGACAATGGGATGAATGGTCTTGGGGAAGATCTTTGAAGGTGGCTGAGCTGACAGGCCCTCTTTGCCCTCCCTCACCTTTCTCCTTCTCTCCGCCTGGGCCATCGTTTTCATGGCTGGAGCTCCAGAAGCTCTCTTACAAGCATGAAAAGGATGACCACACCCCCAAGAGCGCAGAGTCGGGGGCTGGGAGAAACCCAGGTCCTTCGTTCCATGGTGGAGCTGCCTTATTGTCTCTGGACACTCCACTTGCGGGCTCTCATCATGTGAGAGAGGAATAAATCCCCGTTCAAGTCCTTCTATCTGCCTTAATCTGTTACCACAAACACAACTACAAACTGATCTAGAGTTTGTGTTTGTGTTTTTTATCCCCAGGACATCAAATGAGCTCGTGGGGCAGCTCCTAACCCACAATGAAAGAAGAAATGGGAGAAGTGAGTCACCCAGCACCACCCGCTGCTGACTCCACAGGCCCCGGACAGCGGAAACTGGCACATCTCCACGGCAAGCAGAGATTTAGTTTCCAAGACACTGTCTAATGGGACACGATAACAACACGAATAAGTTGTAACTTACTTACTTTGAAGCACAAGGCATTTGTACCTAACTTGATGTTTGTTACCTTTAAGTAACACTGTAATAAAAATAATAGACAACACTGGAAGGGAACCCCTCCACTGGCTGAGTTTGAGCGACGTAGTTAGAACAACCTGCTGTCCTAATCAGATCTAATCTGCCGCAGGAGGTTTGGGAAACAAGAGGGCGGAGTGGCTGGTGTGGGGAGGATGAGCTGGAGAGCTTCCTGGAGGGTCTGGGACGTGAAACAGGCCTTGAAGGATGAGCAGACATTTGGTGGGAGAATCAGGCAGGTCTTTAGGGATGGAAAAGAAGTTGGAGAACTGCTGGTGGGTGAACTTAGTAATAACAAGCTTCATCAGAGCAATGGAGAGATGGGGGGAGGTAAAGAAAAGACCGCTCATTTCCCAGCAACCCACCAGCACTAAAAGGACAGAAGCCCAGCGCGCTGAGCACTGGCGCCAATTCACCCTCTCTGGGGACAGGTTCTTGGGAGTAGACAGAGGTGGGCACTGTCCCAGGTGCTGAAGCCACAGTGGGAAGGAGAGCTGGCCCTGCTCTCAAGGGGCAGTGATTGGAAGAGGGCACAGGCAAAGAGACAGGAGGTTTGGTCCACCTCGGGACCCGTGTGGGGGCCAGCATGACTGAAGCAAGGATGTATGGAAGGTGTGGTTGGAACCCAGTTGTGTTTGGCGTTGGTTAAGAAATTTGTATAATTACCTTGTAAGGAATGAGGAGCCATGAAAAGTCTTGAGCAGAGAAGGATGGACATGGGGGAGATATAAAAAAACGATGTTAGACGTTGGAAGAGGGAGGCCAGTTGCATTGGGAGGGGAAGCATACAGTCCAAGGAATAAAGGCCAAGTGAAGCATAGCAGGGCTCTCAACGAGGGGGCGGGAGTGGGCATGGACAGAAGAGCCAGACAGAAAGAACAAGGAGACAACGGGCAGCAAGTGGAACTAAGCAGACAGTTTTATTTGTTCTGTTTTTAATTCCAGTCTTTACACTTGTACAAGACTATCTGAATGCTAACTGCATGCCCAAGAGCCCCCCTGTACCTCCATTCTGGTTTCCCAGTGGACCCACGAGGGCTAGAGACTTCTTAAAGTTATTTTTTTTTAAATCATATTTGCATATCTGTGATTTGGGAAGCTTTAGTTTTTCCGTTTATAAAATGGATGAATGAGTTGTTAGAACATCATTTTCCCACTTGTGTCTTGGGGAACCCTCTTTCACAGGGAGTTAATTGGTGCGCTATGGAGAAAGGGTTCCATGGTGAAAAACATTTTGGGAAACATGGAGTTAAAGCCAGTGAACTGGTTCTCCTTAGTGCGGGACTTTTCAGGGCCTTTACTATGCAAATAGGTGCTGAGACTCTCCAAGTGGGGGAGGTAGTATGTAGACCATCTTGTGGGGTAAGTTTTGGGAGACACTGGGCTGGAAGGTCGCCAAGTCTCTTCTAGTTCCAACCCTAACCCCTCCAAACACACAGAGAACCACATAAGCAGAACTCATTTTAACCAACGGTTTTTGCTGGTTAAAGAAAGACCAATTAGAATATAACCTGCTCGCCCAGTTTCTCAATTGGTCAAGTCAACAAGACTTTAGTGGATGCCTATTATACACCCAAAGAATTTTAAGTCAGACTCTATTCCAAGAACTTTGGAAATCAAGTTCTTGAAACAAACAGAGGGTGATTAAGTGCTAAACAGGATGGTGCTAAGTTAGAGTACAAGAGAAATTCAGAGAAGAAATACTGCTGCTGATGGTACGCTAATGCTAATAAACGTTTGCTGAGTGCTTGTATTTTCTCATGAAACATTCACAATTATCCCATGGAAAAGATGCTGCTCTGATCCCACTTCACAGATGAGAAAACTGAGGCTCTGAGAGCTTAAGAAACTTGCCCAAGGTCCCAAAGGCTAGGTTGTCTCAGAGATGAATTCTAGTGCATTTTCTTAGCTCAGGCTTCCGTTCTCTCAGCAGAGTTAGGGATGGGGCAGTGGGGCAGGCCAGGCTGTGAAGAGTCAGAGGGCGGAGTTTAGTCTTGAGCCATGTGGCATGGGGGCCACTGCAGCTTCCAGGGTAGTAGGAGGCCCATGAACACAGAGCCTGGGGAGAGGACCCTATGAGGGGATGCTGGAATGGATAAGATGGGGGGAGGTTCCAGCTGGAGTGACAGCAGCGGTTGCCCAAGCATGAGGATCTTTCACGTAAAGAACCCCATTAATTGCCAACACATTAGAACGTGAGGAAACAGACCTCAGCCAGCTGATCAAGGTCAACATCAGCAGTGACGGATCATGGTGACAGCATGCACCCTTGATGGGACGTGAAGAGAAGGCCCCGGTATCTCTAGGGTCTTCTTCCCCCAAACCCAAGTCTAAGCATGAAAAAAGTCTAATCAGACAAGTCCCGGTTGAGGCACATTCTACAAAATACCTGACCAGCCCTCCTCAAAACTGTCAAGGTCATCAAAAACAAGGCAAGTCTGAGCAACTGTCACAGCCCAGAGGAGCCTAAAGAGACATGATGATTAAATGTAACATGGGACCCTGGAACAACAACAAAAAAAGGGCATTAGGGAAAAACTAACGCAATCTGGTAAAAGTATGGACCTTAGTTAATAATAACGTGCCTCGATTGGTTCATTAATTGTAACAAAGGTACCCTACTAATTTATGATGTTGACATTAGAGGAAACGGTGCGGGATCTATGGGAATCCTCTCAACTCTCTTCTCAATTTTTCTGTAAATCTAAAATGCCTCTAAAAAATAGTCTGTTTTTCTTAAAAAGAGGAAAGGAAGAGAGAGATGAGACAAAGGTGCCTCTCTGAAGGCAGATGGCCAGAGAAGCAGGAAGAATGGGGCGCGGGGCTGGGAAGGGAAGGGGACGCAGGTGCGGAGGTGGGTGTGGGTTTGGATGTATTGGAATGGAGGTGGGCAATCTGTCCATCTGTCCATCCATCTCCTATGAGGGGCCAGGCATTCTTCTGGGCCCTGGGAATCCAGCAGGGCCGAGACAGACAAACTCCCTGCCTTTGTGGAGGGACTGGCAATAAACATGAAAGCAAACAGACATTGGAAAGAACAGCAGGTACGCAGGGCGGGGGGGCAGGGTGATGCCTCAGGAGAGGGGTCAGGGGAGGCCAGTGAGAAGGAGACAGTGAGCTGAGACCTCAGGAATGAGAAGGCCTAAGTCATGCTGGTGGAAAGTGGGTTCTGGCGGCAGAAATGGCCCTCCTGAGTGAAGACGCACTGCGGGCAGTTGAAAGCATCAATGCGCCTGGCTTCTAAGTCAGGGCTGGGCATACAGCTTGGGCCTCCTCTGCCTAGAACAGCTGATTCAAGTCCATTCCAGGACGGCTCAAAAGCCACTGCCTCCAGGAAGCCCTCTGTGACTGCGTTGGGCCAGGCAAGTCTGTCCTGTTCGGGAAACCCAGAGTTCCCAGTGCTTTTCCCTCAAGCCCCTGCAGCAATCATTACCTGTCATGAGTAGATGTGGTTTGTCTGTCACTCTGGGCAATAAACCCATGAGCACAGAGATCTCGTCTGTTTTCCCCACTGCCTCCTCAGCACCCAGCACAGTTCCTGGCACATAGTAGGTGCTCAAGAAATATTTGTTAACTGAATGAGTGATGAGGATATGGGGAGGGGTGCCCTGAGGCAGGGAGGGAGGGCAGAGAGGCTTAGAGGAGGGCTTTGAGTGTGCTGGGCTGAATAATAGCCCCCGACCATCCGATCCCCCAAAGACACCCAAGTCCTAATCCTTGGAACGTGTGAAAGTGTTACCTTAATGGCAAAAGAGCCTTTGCAGATGTGACTGAATTAATGACCTTGCGATGCGGAGATTACCCTGGATGATCCTGATAGGGCCTAAATGTCATCACAAGGGTCCTTGTAAGAGGAGGATCAGAGAAGTGTCTGAGAGAAGGAAATACAAAGACAGAAGCAGCGGTTGGAGCCATTCGAGGCCACAAGCCCAGGAATGCGGGCGGCCTCTGGAGGCTGAAAAACGCAAGGGAACCAATTAATAGCTTAATTGGTTAATTGGAACCAATTAAGAGCTTAATAGCGGATAAGAATATTCCACTGTGAGTAAACAAAGCTGCTGATTGTTCAGTGGAGTTGCAAAAGGACAAAAAAGGAAATGTGTAGAGTGTTGGCAGCTGGCAGCCTTGAAAAAAGTCCTCGTGGTGGCAACGACCAGGCACAATTTAATTTGACAGAAGCGGGGCAGGAAGAAAACCAGCTGAAGTAGGAAAGGAGTCATTTGGGGTTTAAAAAATTGTTTCAAAGAACTGTTGTAGAGCCTGGTACTGATCAACAGTAAAATCAATTGCGGATATTTGTGACTTGTCCCCCCATCAGGTGCTGCACAAGCAGGCAGCAGGTCTTAGCGTTTCAGCTTCAGGAGAACCCCATGAGGTGGGAATAAACATTAACCGCTTTGATAGATGAGGAAACTGAGGCAAAGAGAGGGTAAGCAACTTGCTCCAGGTCACACAGCTTATGAATGACAGGATCCGGCTAATGCCCAGCCCCAGGGCACTAACCACTGGGCCACACTGCCTCTCTGTAGGGCCTGTAGTATATGCGTAGCCTCCCTATCGGCATGTGGACTCCCCACTCCGTACCTGGGGACTCCCTCATATTGTGGGGCAGAGCCCACCCCTAGGGGAGGCGTGGACAACGTCACATTGGCTTCCCCAGCCTTCCCGCACGTGGGGCTTGGCCACTGGACAATGGTTCCTCTAATGGGACCCACCTGCCCTGGACGTGGAGTCGGAGGCCGGATGCTGGCGGGGGGAGAAGTGGACGGGGAGGAATCCACTCTGGTGCGGGGCGCCTCCTGCTCACCCTGCCCCACCCTGCTCACCCTTGTTCCTGCCCTGCCTGGAGATCCTAAAGCCAGGGGCAAAGGGCCTTGAAAGCCTGGGTGCCCTCTGGCCCCTGCCTCTACTTCAAAGTCTGGCTCAGGATGCTGTAAACACAGCTCCCAGGGGTTAGCTCCCAGCCTCTTTGCCTCTCTCCATCCCCCTACTCCAGGCCACCCTTCAAACAGCCTGCTATCGATCCTGAGAACATGTCCTCCTTAATAAATAAATCAGGCTGATAACCTGGGCTTAACCCTTTATCGCTAAGAGCTTTGAACAATTCTTAAGTATTCCAGGGATCATAAAATAGATTACTCCCATCAACGGATCCCTCTGAACTTGATTTAACCTTTACTCGAGAATCAAATTTATCTCGGAGAGCCTCTGGAAATGTTCTGTGAAGCTGTGACACCCTGAGACCCACAAAGCTTGGGGACAGAGCTTGCCCCACACCCGATGTCCCCAGCTGCGCTCTTGTAAAAGCTTGCGCTACTGTTTATGGCTGTACTGGTTGTTCCCATCCTCGTGATTAAGCATTCAGATAGCGTTTCTCTCTGACATTAGTGTGGCCGTTTCTAGAAGCAACTTTTCCCTCATTCCTCAGCCCCACCCTGGTTTAATTTGCCACTGCAGTTTGCTATAAACTAGAAAAATCACATAACCACAATTTGTTAGGCTTATACTTAAATGAGAATAAATAATTTGTGAAATGCCATTGGAGGAGCTTTGTGCTTAAAATTAGCTTGCTTGCTAACTTCCCGTTTGTGTGCACACATGCCTGTGTCTGTGCACACGTGTGCACGAGACAGAGAGAACGCCTGCCTCCGAGAAGCTAAGTGTCTGCATGGCCCCTGGACCAGGGTCTGGGGCCCCTCACCTCTGTGAGACGGATGTCTGCAGGGATCCGGTCTCCGATGGAGAGAGACACGATGTCTCCAGGCACCAGGTCTCGAGCAAGAAGATGCTGGAGCTTCCCTTCTCTTATGCTGCGTTTGAAATGGGAAAAAGCAAAAGCACCCACGTTGACATCTCATTTTTAGGCACTTGGATAAACTTGAGCAAAGATTACAGAAACACACTTTCTCTTTCCCTTATGGACAAACCCTTGTGCCTTTATGGTTTTATTATTTTTTAAATTCACCTATCCTAAAAGACTTTTGGGAAAGTGTATGGCTTCTAGGAAACCCTGAGCCTCATTTGAAAAGTGGGGTGACTACTGTTCACTCTGCCTGGAAACAAGGCTGGGCCACACAGCCTCCAGAAACTTCTGCTGATCTAGGGAAGCGATTCTTTAATGAAGCTGGCAGCTAGTGGCACTTCTGTCCTCAGAGGACACAGCACGCTGGTGTGCAGAGCCCGGCTCGGGACCTCAGGGATGGCAGAGGCTTGTCAAAGCTGGGAGGAGCATCTTAAGTGCTCGAGAAGCTGGGGACACCCCCTCCCACAGGGCCTGGACCGTTCCTCACGGCCATTTGCCATCTGCCGTTAGACACGGACGTGCTTCTGTGCACGGGCTCCCACTGGAATCCCACCACACACTGCCCCTTGCCCGACATGGCAGGAGCCTCCCAGACGGACCTGTGCCCACCCCCCCCCCGACCTCCTTCAATTCATCCTGTACGTGGCAACCAGAGAGCTCTTAAAGCACAAAATCGGATCACAACTTCCTCCTACTCCAACCCTCTCCAGTGACCTTGGAGTCAAACCCAGAGGCCCTGCCTCCTGTCACCCCGCCCCGCCCCCGCCCCGCCCCGCCCCCAAACGCACCCAACTCCTTCTAGTCTCAAGGTCTTTGTTGACCTTGAATGCTGGAACAGACATTCCCCTCTTCCCTGTTAACAGAATTCAGTCTTATTCAGGTACTGCCCTTCTCCCCACAGCCCAGTGCTCTAGCGGGTGGGTCCTGAGTGGCTGAGACCATCAGGGTGATCCCAGCACCTGCCATGACCGGCATAGGGACAGGCATGATCTACAACACTGG
The DNA here is from genome assembly GCF_028564815.1 of Eubalaena glacialis. Classification (NCBI taxonomy): domain Eukaryota; kingdom Metazoa; phylum Chordata; class Mammalia; order Artiodactyla; family Balaenidae; genus Eubalaena; species Eubalaena glacialis. The sequence goes on from NC_083733.1 coordinate 4,682,925, forward strand.
CCTAAGAGACAGGAGTGGATATTTGCTGGGGGCTTGAGAGAAAGTTTTTTTCACTCTGTACACACACACACACAAACACACACACACACACGCAGATGGCCTCTTCTTCTGTTGGACCTTTTTATACCTGGCTGTGATGCCCGGAGCTGTGGCAGCCATTTTGGGATCATGAGGGAAGCTGGCCCAAGAACAAAGCTAACAAGCTGAGGATGGCAGAGTAAAGAAATAAAAGGCACCAGGTCCTTGGTGCCATCTTGAATTAACTAACCCCACTGTCCCCCCCCACCTCAGATCCCTTACCATAAGACAACACAATTCCCTTGTGGTTTGCACAGCTGAATTTTCTGGGTTTTGTATCCAAGAGCGCCTATCAGATATACATCTGCTCTTCCCTCAGCTCTTCCCATGGCTGGCTCCTGCTGTTTCTCAGGCCTCAACCTAAAGGTCAGCTCCTCCTTAAATGTCAGATCAGGGTGGTCTGCCAGCCAGCTATTTAAGGTCGTTCCCACACCTCCCCTGGTCACTACCGCATCTCCGTGACGTTCTCTTTCTTTTAATTTTTGTGTGGCTTTGGGTTTCAGGGGGTCTTTTTGGCTTTAATGCACCTGCCACATTCCAAAATCATCTCTTCCTTCACTTCATCATCTGCCTCCCCTGTTAGAAATGTGAGCGCCCCAAAGGCCAGGGCCTTCCCATCACTTCGCCTGGAACAATATCTCCCTGCACACAGTAGGTGCTTAGTAAGTATTTAGTGAATGCATAAAGGATGGAGGTAATGCAGGAAGGGTCTGCAGGGCAGATGCTGTTCCCGATTTGTGACACGGGTCTCAGGGACTCGGGGAGTGAGGCTGTGTCCCTTCAGTACTCTTTCAACTCTACCAGCCTGTCTGCCTCTGCTGCGCTTGCAAATAAAATTATCTTTCAGAAGTGACTTCCAGGGACATCAATAATGCGTACTATTCACCCAAAAGGCCAAGACTTGATATTTAAACTTAAGATCAGCTCATCAAGCCATTTAAATCATAGATGCTTCCGTCTGCTTATAGGATTACGTCACACATCACATGTCTGGATTTCTGACAGCCTTGTTCATCCAATCGTTAGGCCCAGACGTTTTTACTGCCCCCCGATGAACCTTCTAGAATTGACTCATCCTCTCTCATGCTTTCACATTGTGCTCTTTTGGTCTCTATTTTGTTACTCATTATTCTCTGCCTGTTCTCACACACACACACATACACACACACACACACACACATGCACACACACACTCTTTGCTTGCTATTTCCATGAGGTGGAACTCTGTCTCACTAGATCTTTCTATCCCCCAGCCCTATGCTCCATTTTGCCAAATACACGTTAAGGTTCTTCCCCCCAAATTACCCTTCAGGTAATAGAGAGTTACTATATGTTTAAATCCTTCCAAAGTACCTCAGATCACGAGATACTTTCAGTTACTTTCTTTTGAGCAACGTCTATTTGGGAAAGACACGTGACTTTAAAACAACCTCAACTGACGCTAGCAGGCGTAAGGGAGAAGACCTGGGCCTTTTCCGAAAGAGTTTCATTTTTACAGGGAAAATAACATAGGGATTACTGATACACTAAAAAATTAAATGGACAAAAAAAATCAAGCCTAAAACATTCTCCCGGGGCTTCCCTGGTGGCTCAGTGGTTAAGAACCTGCCTGCCAATGCAGGGGACACGGGTTCGAGCCCTGGTCCGGGAAGATCCCACATGCCGTGGAGCAACTAAGCCCGTGCGCCACAACTACTGAGCCTGCGCTCTAGAGCCCATGAGCCACAACTACTGAGCCCGCGTGCCACAACTACTGGAGCCCGTGCACCTAGAGCCTGTGCTCTGCAACAAGACACCACAATGAGAAGCCCGCGCGCCACAACAAAGAGTAGCCCCCGCTCGCCGCAACTAGAGAAAGCCCACGTGCAGCAACGAAGACCCAACGCAGCCAAAAATAAATAAATTAAATAAATTAAAAAACAAAAACAAAAACAAACCTTCTCCCTTCTGCCTCTGTGGCTCCCTTTACCCACGGCGGCAGCCCCTGAACATCCTCTACGCTGAGTTGTCCGAGGCTGCGACCACTAGCCTGTGAGGCTATGTGAATTCAAGTTAAATAAAATGAAGACTTCAGTTCCTCGGGTGAAGTCTTCAGCAGCCATATGGGACTAGTGATGCCGTCCCGGGCAGCACACATGATAGAACATTCCAGAAAGTCCTATGGCACAGCACTGCGCTAAGCACACAGGCCCAGGAGGAATGGGGAGACATTTTCGTCTTTCTTTTTTCCTTTTTAAATGTCTTTGGGGAGGGCTGTGTGATAACCAAATGGCAAAGCAGGAATGTCCGGGCAGGAAAGAGGCTGGCGGGCAGCTGACCAAATGGCCGGAGTTCATTACTGAGTTGTCTACCCCCTTCAGCCAGAGTTCTGATGCCTCAGCTTGTTCAAGCCCCGCCTCTCAGCCTCTTCCGAGCCCCCCTTTGAGAATCAGTGAAAATTCCGAATGCCTCCCTAGGAAAAACGCACACATTTTTGCACACTTTATCATAGATTTTGTGGGCCACCCTCTCCCCAAAGCCATTCCCGTCACCCGTGGCCCCCAGGCTGGGCACCCTGATTAGACACGAGTGACAGAGTGGAGGCCCAGAGAGGTTGAATGACACACCCAAGGACATGTAGCAATCGGCTGGCAGGGCAGAGACCAGGTTTCCTAACCCCCAGTAAGACATGCTTCTCCCATATCACATTACAAAGGATATAAATATTGCCAAACTTTTGTCAAACTCACCAGCCCACTGGCTCCTCTGATGAACCAAAAAGTCCCGGGGGGGGGGTCTCTGACTTACCAGTTACATTCGGGAGGTACCAGCTTGGTCAGCTCTTCCAGAGATTTCTCCGACCTGTACTCCTGGCAGGAAGCATGTGAAACATGGTGTTTAAGAGGGAGGCCTCCACAGAGCTCCCATCAGCCCGGGTGACCCCGCCCAGGATCTCAGGACACACATTACACACCTGGATGAAGGCGACGGTGACCACGATCAGCACGGCCTAGGGGGCAAACGGGAGGGGACCTTAACACCCAGCTGCCCAACGAGCAGGTGAACGAGCCCAGGGGAGGCAAGGAGAGGGCATCGTCTTGCAAAATATTATTTCCTTTCTTCTTGCAAAATAAGAGCACTGTGCAGAAATTTAGAAAACAGACGAGCCAGAAAAGCACCTCCAACTCTGCCACCTAGAGGTTCACATCTGGGGGTTATCCTTCTAGATTTTTCAGCATAGATACACTTACAACACAGGATCATCTAGTGATCATCATTAGAGATAATCGTTTATTTCTCAACAGCAGCTAATAAACATCAGTCCACATCAGAAGATGCGAACCTAGCCTCAGGCTTTCGAAAAGAAGCATCGAATTCCACTGCACGGAAGGAGTCTGGTTTTGTATTTTAAAAGACGGCACTTGACAGATAGAAGGAAGCAGGAACAAAAGTCATCAAAATGTGTTCAGAGCCACATTTAAAAGGTCACATACCGTATGAGTCCATTTATAGGAACTACCCAGAATAGGTAAATCCGTGGGGACAGAAAGCGATGGTGGTTTCAAGGCGCTGGTGGTAGGGGGGAAGGAGAGCGTCTGAGTAATGGGTACGGGGTCTCTTTTAGGGTGAGGAAAATATTTTGGAACTAGATAGAGGTGGTGGTGGCACAACATTGTGAATGTAGTAAATGTCCCTGAATGTCACTTTAAAATGGCTAATTTTTTAAATTAAAAAAAACATTTTTTTTAAAGGTGCCCAACGGTTCTCTCTGTGTAATGATTACGAACAATGATTCCTGTTTTGTTTTTGTTTTTTTGGACGCACCACACGGCATGTGGGATCTTAGTTCCCTGATCAGGGATCGAACCCACGCCCCCTGCAGTGGAAGCGCAGAGTCTTAACCAGTTGACTGCCGGGGAAGTCCCCGAGCAATCATTCTTTGTACTGCGCACACAGCCAGGATCCAGCAATTCCACCCAGGGGTCACAGGGGAGGAGTTCATTACAACATTGTTCCTGACGGCAAAGAACTAGAAGCCACCAGCGTAACCACCAAGAGAGCGATGGCCAAGGAACCAGGACACCCCACGTGGGGGTAGAGAAGGATGTGGATTTCCTGTCCTTTCTTTCTGTTGTGTTTTTTCTAAAAAAAACTACAGCCAAACTCTTTTTTCCTTGCATAACAAAGACAAGCACAGACGCAGCAAGCCCCTTGGCAGCCGGGTCTGGGATCGGGGCACTGCCCCCCACGGGGTGCACTCACCATGGCGATGCTGATGGCATCCTCGTAATTCTTCGTCAGGACGCTCACCAAGGCAGAGGCCAGAAGCAGCAGGATCAGGGGGTTCTTAAACTGAAAAATGAACACAGGGCAGGGGGATCTTTTCTAGGCTCACAGAGATCAGAGAGTGGGCTTTCTCCCGTGTAGCAGGGTCAGCTCTGCACTCACAGCCCGCTTCCAGGACAACCCGACAGTGATCCGAGGGCTAGGAGAGGAGGACCACCAACACGCGATGGTTCTCCTCCACCTGAAGACCCACCACTGCAGTTTCACTGACATCGGCTTCCTGGGGTCATCCCGACACTGTCCCTGTCAAGACGCCAGCCCTGGCCCTGCCTTTGAGTTCTTGGTCTTGCTTTGCCACATCGCCACGATGCTCCAGGTCAGAATCTTCCCCTCTGGTGGGATGCCAGCCCTGGTCCAGCATGGCCAAGGGGTCCCCTCTCACCACACCAGTCCTGCAATCCTGTGTGTCCCAATCACAACAACCCACTCTTGTAACTGCCTCTGGGAGCTCCAGTGATGTCCCTCCTGAGAAAAGGTGTTCCAGAAACTTCCCAAAGGATTTTTACTTTATTATTTTATGTACAGTGGTCTTCTCTTATCTGTGGTTTTGCTTTCCACAGTCTCAGTGACCTGCGGTCAACTGCGGTCCAAAGATATTAAATGGAAAATTCCAGAAATAAATAATTCATAAGTTTAAAATTCTGTGCCATTCTGCGTAGCATAATGAAGTCTGTGCTATCCCATTCCATCCTGCCTGGGATCCCCAACCAAACACATCCTCTGCTCCTGGCATCCAACCACTGGCACCCTCGTGGCTCAACGATCCAGGACGACATGAAGCAGATAAGCCTCCTTCTATGTCACAATGCCTGCGTCACTCCCGTCACTTCAGCTCTTCATGTAGGCATTGTACCGTCTCACATCATTGCAAGAAAAAGAAAGGTGAGTACAGTACAATGAGATATTTTGAGAGAGAGAGAGAGAGATTAATTCACATGGCTTTGATTACAGTATATTGTTATAATGGTTCTATTTTATTATTACTGCTGTTAATCTCTTACTGTGCCTAATTTATTAATTAAACTGTATCATAGATATGTATGTACAGGAAAAAACATAGTATATATAGGGTTTGGTACTATCACCTGTTTCAGGCATCCTTGGGGTCTTGGTATGTACCCTCCACAGGTAAGGGGGGACTACTGTATCTGTCTCATTTCACACATACATTTCAATTGTTACAGACAAGTGAAAGGAAGCATAAACACAAACATACAAAAACAGGATCAGAGAGAGTAGACCAAAGATCAGGATCAGGGTGGGAGTCAAAATATCAATAAGCAAATCATGGTGGTTTAAATTGGGGCTGTACCTTTGGCTCTGAGCTTCCCAGCAGCAAAGGCAAAAAGGGAAATGTGATCAGATGTGTGATTCATACTGCTGACGGAAAGAAGCACATCAGCATCATGCCAGTGTGGTACATGAAGGGATTTAATGCCTCTCACCCCAGAACTGCTGTGCTTTAACTCCTCTGAATGAGGGACAGGGCACTTTGCGGTCAGCTCACGGGCCACCCGGTGTTAGCCATCGCATCTACTGTGAATCCCCAAGACTGAGCAACTCGAATGTATTTCACCTTCTTAGCTACAATTTTTCTGCGACTGTATCAAATTACTTGTCTCTATTCTCTGCTAGAATGTAATCTTCCTAAGCACACAGGCCATACCCATCCTGGGGTCCCCAATCCTTCCAGGACCCAGAAGGGGGTCTGAGCACATGGGGAGGCAGGCAAGAGCTCAGGAATCTGATAGAATTCCAGCTCTGTCTCCACCATGACCTCACTGACAGACCTCGAGCAAGCCTCTGACTTCTCCAGCCTCTCTCTCTCTCTCGGCTGATGGGAGGACTAAAGGGCATAAGGAGGGTAGAGTGACCTGCCCAGTGGGTGGCACACAGTAGGTGCTCAGTACATGGGAGCCAGAAGGACAAGACTGATTACAAAAGGCACTGGATAAACACTAGTCAAAGGGAGGAATCGTGGCTGCCTGAGCTCCAGAAAACAGTCCCTCTTATCAGGGCTCTTGATCCAATAGCTGGCCCTCAGGGAAGCTTTCCCATCGATCCTCGCCAGGGCTGGGCTGGGCTGGGCTGGGCTGGGCTGGGGTAGGGGGGGTCATCACACCTTCAGAGAGAACCACACCTCAAAGCCAGCTTGCCTGGGAGCCCGGGTGCTCCAGTCTGAGACACAGTGGTAGGAGTCAACCCCGGGAGACACGCGAAAGAGCTTCCCACAAAAACCTGAAACCCGCATCAAAGTTTCTGACATGGACCTTATTCAGTTAGCTACAGGCTTCTTCCCAAGGGTGATGTCTTCAACATGTAAATAAACTATCCATCCATTTTACGGATCTCATAAGCCATTCCATGGGCACGAGTTCACAGATTAGGAAAAGGGATTAGATTTAAAGGGCACGCCATCGAAAAGCAAAGGGTGGGCTTTGTTTAGACCCCGAGTCTAACAAATCAACTGTGAAGAGGTGCCTTTGAGGCATGTGGGGAAAACCAGCTCTGGACCAGGCACTGGACGATGTGAATGAAGTGCTCATGGTCTTAGTGGGATAATAGTATTGTTGTTATGGTTAAAAAAAACAAAAAAAAAAGACAGTCTTCCCTGGCGGTCCAGTGGTTGGGGCTCCGAGCTTCCACTGCAGGGGGCATGGGTTCGATCCCTGGTCGGGGAGCTAGGATCCTGCGTGCCGTGCAGGGCAGCCAAAGATAAATAAATAAATAAAAAATAAAAGAGAGAGAGAGAGAAAGAACAATGTCCTCCAGGGCAGAGATACACTCCAAAGTATAGATGGTAAAATGATTCAGTATCTAGAATTTGCTTTAAAATGCTGCAGCGAAAAAAGGGGGATAAAAAATGGGGCAAAACGGGTTGATAATTAGTAAAGCTAGATGGTGGATATATGGGGTTTATTATCTTATTCTCCCTCCTAATGGATATTTTTGAAATATTCCCTAATAAAAGGTTTTGGTCAGAGGAGTTCCAGTTTTGGTCCTGAGAGCACCTGGAAGCACTGGAGATGGGGGGAAGGGGATTGGGGGCAGTTTGCGGAGGGAAGTGGCTGCCGAGAGTCCTTGGGCTGGGCTCAGAGCTGCCCAGCAGAGCTCACAGCCATGGCCAAACACCACCACCCTGGAGAGGGACACGCCCTATCCGTGGAAGTCCAGGGAGGATGAAGGGCCAGATAAAAGGGCAGCCCAGCTAAGAGTATATTAGTGTCCTGGGGATGCGGTGATAAATGACAACTTGGGGGGCTTAAATCAAGAGACTTATTCTCTCACAGTGCTGGAGGCCGGAAGTCCAGAATCAAGGTGTCGGCAGGGCCGTGCTCTCTCTGGAGGCCCGAGGGCCTCCTAGGGGAGGACCCTTTCCTGACTCTTCCAGCTCCTGGTATTACCGGCACTGCTTGGCTTGTAGACACATCACTCCACCTCTGCTGTCATAGGGCCTTCTCCCCTCTGTGTGTGTCTGAGTCTCTTCTAAGGACACCAGTCACTGGATACGGGCCCACCCTAACCCAGTATGACCTCATCCTCACTAATCACATCTGCAAAGACCTTATTTCCAAATAAGGCCATAGTCTGAGGTTCCAGGTGGATGTGAATTTTGAGGGGACGCTATTCAACCTTGCACAGGGAAGGAGAACCCCTCAGTTCAGTGGAGTTAAGAATAAGACCTCCTTTCAGCCGCGAGCCCATCACAGACTTCCCACCCGGTTGGACAGAAGTGAGGGGGGAGGGGGCACAAACACGCCCTGAACACCCGTCAGGCGCCTGCATTCTCCAGGCCACCTTCTGAGGCCGGGTTACCCCACATGCACCAGGCCTCTCCGCAGGGCCTTTGCACATCCCCTCCTGCAGCATCCTTCATCCAGACCCTCCCACGGCGCCTCTCCTCACTTCACTGGGTCTCTGCTCAGACATCACCCCCTCCAGGCACCAGTCAGACGCCTCTGCTGACCACCCAGGTCCCCGCCAGCACCTCCTCACTCCTGTCTTGACTCCTCTCCTCAGGCCACGCCACTGGGTGCTGTATCACTCACGGAGTGTCTGTTTCCCTGAAACCAGAAACTTGGGCCACTGCTCTATGCACAGTGCCTCGAGCAGGCCAGGAGCACAAAAGGTGTTTATCTAGAATGAATGAATGAACAGCCAACGCGCGTTGTTAGTTGGGGGAATCGGAGGCTTGGTGGGGTTGGAACTCCTGCTTCCGGTCACCCAGCCGAGTGGGGATCAGCAGTGGGTCTGTCCTGCCCCAGCTGCGTGGCTTCCTGGCCAGGTCACTTCTGTGACGCTGCCTGGATCCCTGCCCTCACCTCTCCCGGCCCTGGCTGGCAGCTCCCTCCCTCCCTGCAGGCTGTACCCAGTGGAGACTCAGAGAGCAGGGGGCCTGTTTCTGCACAAGGGACCCCTCCAGCCATGAGCTCAGGGCTAGCTCAGGGGTCCACAGTCCTGGCCGGGACACTCTGAGAGCTGGGACCAGGTGCTGGCCTCACCCTGAATTCCAATTCCAAGCCCATAATCTCACCCCCTCCCCCTGAGGCTGGACCTGAGCAACCCTCCAGGCCGACACTGATACCACCAGCCTCCCTCCCTCCCTCCCTCCCCTCCTGGAGACCATCCCTAGCACCTGCCCCCTCCCACCCAAAACAAGTGAGTCACCGTGAGACACAGCACGCAAGTGTCAGATCCAATGGGAAGATCCCACCACGTGCCACTAGTGCTGCCCTGGCCACAGATAATCAGACTCTTCTGGCTCATGGTGCCCCTTCTAAGCCCACAAGTAAAGGGGGACAGGCAGAAAGCGGTCTGTTGAAACCTTACTGTGCGGTGAAATGGTGGCACACCGGAGACGTTGATTACAATAAACAGTAACAACCGAAACAGCCAGCATTTTCTGAGCACCTCCTCCATGCCATGCCCTGTGCTCAGCGCTTTACCTGCATCATTTCCTAGGCTCCTCCCAACCCCACGACACAGGTACTGTTAAGTAGTCCTGCTTGATAAATGACCAACCTGAGGCTCTGAAAGAAACTGAATTGCCAAGGATTTAATTACATCAGGCAACTCCAAAACCTGTGCTCTTAACAGCTACACTCAAGTCAAACCAGGGCTAACTGGCAGACACTGGGACTGGGGCAAGCTTTATTAGGCACTTAATACGGGTTAAGCTTCTTCTTTTGTAAAACTCAGAACAGGAGGTACTTATTAGTCCTATTTTCTAGATGGGGACAATTGAGGCTCAAGGAGGATCGATAGTCACAAGGCTGAAGTGGGATCTGAACCCGGCTGACTCTAATCTGCCTTTGCTTCATGACTCCAGGGCAGGGATCTTGGGTCATGCTGAGGTAGAATTCCTAATGGTGAGTCTCCTGAGACAGAGAAGCAGGGCTGCCTCGTGAAGTGGTGAGCTCCCTGTCACTGCAGGTGACGGATAGGAGAATCACAGCATCTGGCATGTCGCAGATGCTCAACGAACATAAAGAATGAATAAGTGAGAGCACATAGACTTCCTGTGCCCATCAAGGGCGGGAAAACATGGCCATCGGGAGCTGCCTTCCAATCCCGCAAGGATTCCCTGAGATGGATTCCTGAACTGATGAGGTTAAGAATAAGCACGTTTCCTGCTCTTAGAAACTGAAGAGATTTCATTCCTGGAAAGGTCCTGGCTGGAGGCTGGAGGAGAGCCCTTGGTGTGAGGTAGAGGCCAGGTGAGCAGGTCCTAGTGGAAGGGGCAGCCAGGGCAGAACTGACCAAGGCCCCACTCCAGAAGGGAGAAGGTCCCTCACAGCCTGTGTGTCTGCCTCCTTCCCTGAACTTCACCTTCCAGGAGCCTCTGCTGCCTCTTCCCAACACTGGGATTCCAGGAAGTTTCTGGGTTGGCCAGAGCCACCTGCATACCTAGAAGCCTATTTTGGTGCCAAAATGCGTCAATGAATGACCTCCCTAGGGCACTGAGAACCGACCAATGAGCAGGGTGGGGACTGGAGGAGAATGGAGGGTGAAGATGCTGCAAGGAGGGCTGTGATTGGTCCCTGAACTGACCAATCGAGAAAGCCCTAAATGTGAGCCAGGGGAAGGCAGCTGAAGCCGGGCAGCCCTGAGTTAGGCTAAGAGGGAGGTGTCAGGGCTGGGAGAGGGTGCAAAAGGCCAGAGGGGAAACTGAGGCAATCCGCATGGCTTCAGGTTCCCATGGCTTCATGGGAAGTTCTGCCTGTTAACTGGAGCTTTCAGAGCTGGTACTGGGGGGTGGGGGGTTGATTTCTAGACGGGAACTTGCAGCCGTGTCTATTTCCATTTTTTTCCCCCCTTCCCAATGGCTTCCAGGCATCTGACTCATGCACCATGCATTCAGCCCCAATGGCAGAGGCTAAGAGGGCCGGGGCTCTGGAACCAGATGCCTGGCTTCACTTCCCAGCAGTGCCACTAACTACTGCGTGACTCTGGGCCCTGGTTGCCAGATAAACTACAGGTCACCCAGTTAAATGTGAATTTCAGATAAACAAGGAACTTTTTTTTTTTAAGTATAAGTAGGTCCCATGCAACATTTGGGACATAGATAAAAAAAGAACAGTTTTTTCATGTATGTGAAATTCAAATGTAACAGGGCATCCTGTAACTTTACTGGCTAAATCTGGCAACCCTACACAGCCTTGGGAAATATTTCAACTTCTCTGTACTTCACCCTCCTCATCTCGAAGTGGGGATTAGGAGGAAGATTAAGTAAGTTGATGCTTACTTACTTGCTCAGTTAGCATGCACCTGGCACATGGTAAACCCTCCATGAATGAAACAACTACTATTCATGGCCATGGCTGCTGGGGTAGTTAGTGATCCCTCCTGCCGGCTAAGAGCAGCCTGAATGGGGAGAGCCTGGTTTAACTTTGTAGTACAGTTGCTCCACACCCTGGGACTTATCCACGGACACCCTCAATCCATACTTAAACAATGAATGGCTGTCCCCCACCCCTACCCCCCAGGCTTACACTAGTTCATTCACGGAATGACACCTACAGTCCTACCTGATCGAGATATTTCTTCCACACGGGTTCTGTGTGATCAGCGACAAACTCATTCCAGCCATGGACCAGCCTGCGCTGTGTCACCGAGAACTCTGACAGCCCGTTCTGTAAATCCACCTGGAGGGAGAAGGATGGGCAAGTAAGGATTAAGGAGCCCAAGTCACAAGATTCCCGCTCTGGAAGCCAGCCGCTTCCATGATGATCAAGGAAAATGGGCTGTCCACAGAGGAGAGGGCACCGGTTCAAAGACACCGAGCAAAGAGGGGCAGAGAGAGGAGGAAACCCACAGTCCAATTCTCTTTCAGTTAGACCGCACTCTGCCCTCCAGATACTGCAGAAAAGACAGCCTTGGGCCTCCATCTCAAGGAGTGCAATTGTAGTATGGACACCTGGAGATGCAGGAACACTTACGCTTCATCTTTAGAAAAGTGGGTGGGCCTGGGAATGTAAAATGGTGCAGCTGCCATAGGAAACGTTATGGAAGTACCTCAAAAAATTAAAAATAGAACCACCATATAACCCAGAAATTCCACTTCTGGGTGTATGTACCAAGAGAACTGGAAGCCCATCTCAAAGAGATATCTGTCCACCCATGTTCATAGCAGCATAACATACAATAGCCAGAGGTGGAAGCAACCCAGTGTCCACCGATGCATGAATGGATAAGCAAAATGTGGTGAGGACGGACACACACACACACACACACACACACACACACCCATGTTTGCTCAGTTTTCTAAGTAAAGATCATTAAAAACATAAAGCAAGCAAAGTCCTTCAGCCTCAGAGGGGAGCCTCATGGAATGGAAGTGGTTTTTCGGTTTGGGTTTTGTCTTGTACTGGCCAGGAATTCAAATTCGCTGGAGAAACTGATGAGATTTGTTTTCAGTCACTGGAAACACCATGGATTAGAAAAGATGAAGGGTGTGCACAGCAGATGGTGAAGAGTTTGAGCTTTGATGTCAAAACACCTGGACTCAACTCTGGCTGTGCTGCTGTGGAACCGTGTGGGTCCCCTGAGACATCCTCTGTCTCCCATCAACAGGTACACAGAGAGCTGGGAGGATCCTGGCTGCTAGGAAGGGCCACTGCCATTAATGTGGATGCCATTCCTGGTGGGAAATCAGAACGGTTCAACAGCGATAGTATTTTCTAACAGTGATGATAAAAATGTACTATAGCACAGAACTCTAAAGCCACTTTCAGGACTTTGTATTGCTTTCTTCTTAATCTAAAAACCCTACCACAGATACAAATTCAATTCTTACATAAAATGCTTCGGCCAGATCCTCTCTGTGGCATTTGCTTGCTTCCTTGGGTGGCAGAGCGACCACCGTCTTCTCTTTCTCGATGGCTTTCAACTCATTTTGTCCATCAATCTGTGAAAAAAAAGCAGGATTGCTATTAGGCACATTGGTTTTGTACTGATAGGTCTTTTTAAAGTATAATATACAAAGAGAAAGTGTGCAGATCTTAACTGTACAGCTCGAATTTTCACAAACTGACCCATATGACCAGCCTCCAAAATAAGAAACAGACATTACCAGCCCCCAGGAGATTTGTTTTGCTGGGGGTTGAACTTTGTGTAAATGGTAACATGCAATATATATGCTTTTGACTCAAGGTTATTAGTGAGATTCATGCATGATGTGTATAGTGATGGTTCGCTAATTTTCATGGCTGCATAATATTCCACCAAATGACTATAGCACAATTTATTTATCTGTTCTACTGCTGACGGATTGTTTCCAGTTGTTGGCTATTACAGATGCAAGCACCGGAACTCACAAAGCTGACAGAACAAGGCAACAATTCACAGGCTTAGAACCCTGGACCTTGAATGTCTGGGATTCTCAGTTAAGTTTGCCCCATACTACAGAGAGTGCCCCCTGATGGTGACTGGCGATATCACAGCCTGTTCTAGGAGATGTCTGCAATAACCTAAGAAGAGGGGGGAACCCGGCCAAGGTCTGGATGTCTAGCAGGTCTGGGAAGAAGTCACATGAAACACCTGAAGGGTGTGGGAGGACACGGTAACACAGAGGAGACCTCATAATTAGGAAAACGCTGAGTATTTTTGCAAAATTATTCCTAGTATTCTGACACCTAGAACATGATAATCATCTTTTCCTTTTCCACCAGGTAGTCTGGCACTGGGAAGGAGGAAGGGGAGAGGCATTGGCTAACCTCTTGCTTCAGCTGGAACAGAGACGGTAAATTCCTCTTTTACTTCTTGCCATCCCCCACCCCCCGCCCCCATCTCCCAAATGCCTTGTTTGCTTAGAAATGCACTGCTAACCACACCCACTTCCTGGGGGGTGCTTCTCACTGTGCCAGTGACCAGGAAGCAACCAATGATTATTACACAGATCATTCGACAGACTCTTCTTAAGTCAAGCTTACTTTCTTCACTGTGCAAGATCCACTTCCCGGAGAAATGCACATCACAGCCAAGAGAGGATGTTTTTTCTGCTCTCAAGACCTGGTTCGGTCGTACCAAATCAAGTGCTCAATCCACGCTCACATTGCAGATGGACACAGTCCTGGGGTTACAGGACCTGCCTGGCTGGCTGTTCTCCAGCTGACCATTTCTGTCTGGCCCGACCACACCCAATTCACTTTTTATGCAGCGTCTCAAGCAACCCTGAAGGTATAAATCTAGCCCCCTCCTCTACCTTCTGCTCTCTGTCTCTCTGTCTCTTTCTGTCTGTCTGTCTGTCTCTCTCTCTCTCACACACACACACACACCATGCTGGAAACATTTGGATAGACTCCAGTTACAGGACAGTACCCGACTGTCTCCAATATGGCTGCAGCAGACCCTACCTCACATCTACCCTCCATGCTCTCCTGGTCTTGGGTGGGACAGCAACATACTAGCTAAAAATCCACTGCCCACTGGAGGAGTCCTGTGTCCCCCAGGAGTGGACTGCTCTGGTGCCCCTGCAGAAGATGGCACATTTTCCCGACTGCCAAACCAAACTTTAAATCCAGGGTTCTCAATCAAGGGCAATTTTGCCTCCTAGGGGACTTTGCCAGTGTCTGGAGACATGTTTGGTTGTCATAATGGGGGTCAGGGGTGCTACTGGCATCTAGTGGGCAGAGGCCACATGTGCTGCCAAGCATCCTACAAGGAATGACCTGGAACAGAAATGTCCGTACAGCTGAGGGCGAGAAGGCCTGCTTTAGAAATAGATGTTGGGGGACTTCCCTGGCGGTCCAGTGGTTAAGACTCCGTGCTCCCAATGCAGGGGGCCCGGGTTCGATCCCTGGTCAGGGAACTAGATCCCGCGTGCTGCAACTAAGAGCACGCATACTGCAACTAAAAGATCCCACACATGGCAAGGAAGATCTCGCACATGGCAACGAAGATCCTGTGTGCCGCAACCAAGACCCAGTGAAGCCAAATAAATAAACATTTAAAAATAATAAATAATATTTAATAAATTATAAATAAATATTAAATAAAAAAAATTTTTTAAAGAAAGAAATAGGTGGTGGCCCTGTCCTGATGTCTTCCCAGGCCAGACGAGTTACCCTGCTCTACCCTCTCGGCACCCTGGATATCTCCTTGACAGCACTTACACAACTTTCACTTGCATAATGACCAGCAAGTGATTATCACTCAAATGCCTCCATATGCTCATGACGCAGCCCCTCCAGAAGGCGGGACCAGTGCCTGGTACCCAGGGGCTGCTCCGCGAGCATTAGTCAGTCAGAGCCCAGGACACCAATCCAAGTGCATGTGCACTTAGCGCCACGGTGTGGACGACTGGATACGCACTCTCAGCCACAAGCCTCAGTTTACCCTCATTGTCAGCACTGCCCAGGAGACAGTCCAGCTCCATTTGCCAGCATGTCACCTCGGGCAAGTGTTGACCTCTCTGATCATAATTTCCTCATCTGCAAAATGGGGGTGATGATGGCTAGCTACCTCATCCTGCTTTTTTGGAATCAAGCGTGTGCGTGCCTGTACAGGGCTTGACACAGTCCAGACTCACCATGAACTCCAAGTAAATGCTGGCCTGGTACCTGTCTCAGGGACCAGGCCTCTGACACTTGGTTGGAATGACAATGATGGTGACATCACTTGGGTGGCTCAGCCACGTTTAGGCAACTCAAGAGCAGGAAGACGCATAGAGCGGCAGAAGGGGCACGGAGGTTGGAATCACACAGACCTGGGTTCAAATCCTCCTCTGTCACTGACCAGCCCTGTAACCAGGGATGATAATCTGTCCCAGGTAGTTCTGAAGATTTAAGAAAACCCAACTCTGTAATTGTGCCTTGCACGTGGCAGGTGCATTCAGTAAATATTTCACAAACGACCAGCAGCCTAAAGAACCAGAGGGATTTAGGAGGTATGGTGACCCCAGCACTGGAGTAGCTTCTCTCTGTGACTTTGTCTTGTTGGGGATGATATTCCCTGATGTTCTCTCAGAGACTGAGGCTTCTACAAGTGGCTCTAGAAGATACATAAATACTTAAATCTGTGTGGTTTTATTTTATTTTTAAATTTTTATTCATTTTCTTGAATCTGTGTGCTTTTATTTATTTATTTTTAATTTATTTTATTTTTGGCTGGGTTGGGTCTTCCTTGCCGTGTGCGGGCTTTGTCTAGTTGCAGAGAGTGGGGGCTACCCTTCGTTGTGGTGCACGGGCTTCTCATTGAGGTGGCTTCCCTTGTTGCAGAGCATGGGCTTCAGTAGTTGTGGCACACGGGCTCAGTAGTTGTGGCTCGCAGGCTCTAGCGCGCAGGCTCAGCAGTTGCGGTGCACGGGCTTAGTTGCTCTGTGGCATGTGGGATCTTCCCAGACCAGGGCTTGAATCCGTGTCCCCTGCATTGGCAGGCAGATTCTTAACCACTGCGTCACCAGGGAAGTGCGAATCTGTGTGTTTTTAATCAACACTGAAACTACAGGCAGGAAAATTGTGAACTCTTTTTTTAAAAAATCTCCTTTGATTTGCATTTGATGCTAGGCTCAAATAATTTCTCTATATTTCAATTTTTTTAAAAAAAGAGATCAGGAAACTTACACAAGCCTCTTAGATAGCCTCATTCACCAGAGGGCAGACAGCAGAAGCAAGAAGAACTACAATCCTGCAGCCTGTGGAAAAAAACCACATTCACAGAAAGACAGACAAGATGAAAAGGCAGAGGACTATGTACCAGATGAAGGAAGAAGATAAAACCCCAGAAAAACAACTAAATGAAGTGGAGATACGCAATCTTGCAGAAAAAGAATTCAGAATAATGATAGTGAAGATGATCCAGGACCTCGGAATAAGAATGGAGGCAAAGATCGAGAAGATGCAAGAAATGTTTAACAAAGACCTAGAAGAATTAAAGGACAAACAAACAGAGATGAACAATACAATAACTGAAATGAAAACTACACTAGAAGGAATCAATAGCAGAATACCTGAGGCAGAAGAACGGATAAGTGACCTGGAAGACAGAATGGTGGAATTCACTGCTGCGGAACAGAATAAAGAAAAAAGAATGAAAAGAAATGAAGACAGCCTAAGAGACCTCTGGGACAACATTAAACACAACAACAATCGCATTATAGGGGTCCCAGAAGGAGAAGAGAGAGAGAAAGGACCAGAGAAAATATCTGAAGAGATTATAGTCGAAAACTTCCCTAACATGGGAAAGGAAATAGCCATCTAAGTCCATGAAGCGCACTGAGTCCATTACAGGATAAACCCAAGGAGAAACACACCAAGACACATAGTAATCAAATTGACAAAAATTAAAGACAAAGAAAAATTATTGAAAGCAGCAAGGGAAAAAGGACAAATAACATACAAGGGAACTCCCATAAAGTTAACAGCTGATTTCTCAGCAGAAACTCTACAAGCCAGAAGGGAGTGGCATGATATACTTAAAGTGATGAAAGGGAAGAACCTACAACCAAGATTACTCTACCCGGCAAGGATCTCATTCAGATTCGATGGAGAAATCAAAAGCTTTACAGACAAGCAAAAGCTAAGAGAATTCAGCACCACCAAACCAGCTCTACAACAAATGCTAAAGGAACTTCTCTAAGTGGGAAACACAAGAGAAGAAAAGGACCTACAAAAACAAACCCAAAACAATTAAGAAAACGGTCATAGGAACATACATATCGATAACTACCTTAAACATTAATGAATTAAATGCTCCAACCAAAAGACACAGGCTTGCTGAATGGATACAAAAACAAGACCCATATATATGCTGTCTACAAGAAACCCATTTCAGACCTAGGGACACATACAGACTGAAAGTGAGGGGATGGAAAAAGATATTCCATGTAAATGGAAATCAAAAGAAAGCTGGAGTAGCAATACTCATATCAGATAAAATAGACTTTAAAATAAAGAATGTTACAAGAGACAAGGAAGGACACTACATAATGATCAAGGGATCAATCCAAGAAGAAGATATAACAATTATAAATATATATGCATCCAACATAGGAGCACCTCAAAATATAAGGCAACTGCTAACAGCTATAAAAGAGGAAATGGACAGTAACACAATAATAGTAGGGGACTTTAACACCTCACTTACACCAATGGACAGATCATCCAAAATGAAAATAAATAATGAAACACAAGCTTTAAATGACACAATAGACCAGATAGATTTAATTGATATTTATAGGACATTCCATCCCAAAACAGCAGATTACACTTTCTTCTCAAGTGCGCGTGGAACATTCTCCAGGATAGGTCACATCTTGGGTCACAAATCAAGCCTCAGTAAATTTAAGAAAATTAAAAACATATCAAGCATCTTTTCTGACCACAACACCATGAGACTATTAGAAATGAATCACAGGGAAAAAAATGTAAAAAACGCAAACACATGGAGGCTAAACAATACGTTACTAAATAACCAAGAGATCACTGAGGAAATCAAAGAGGAAATAAAAAATACCTAGAGACAAATGACAATGAAAACACGACGATCCAAAACCTATGGGATGCAGCAAAAGCAGTTCTAAGAGGGAAGTTTATAGCTATACAAGCCTACCTAAAGAAACAAGAAAAATCTCAAATAAACAATCTAACCTTACATCTAAAGGAACTAGAGAAAGAAGAACAAAGAAAACCCATAGTTACTAGAAGGAAAGAAATCATAAAGATCAGAGCAGAAATAAATGAAATAGAAACAAAGAAAACAATAGCAAAGATCAATGAAACTAAAAGCCGGTTCTTTGAGAAGATAAACAAAATTGATAAACCATTAGCCAGACTCATCAAGAAAAAGAGGGAGAGGACTCAAATCCATAAAATTAGAAATGAAAAAGGAGAAGTTACAACAGACACCACAGAAACACAAAGCATCCTGAGACTGCTACAAGCAACTGTATGCCAATAAAATGGACAACCTGGAAGAAATGGACAAATTCTTAGAAAGGTATAACCTTCCAAGACTGAACCAGGAAGAAATAGAAAATATGAACAGACCAATCACAAGTCATGAAATTGAAACTGTGATTAAAAATCTTCCAACAAACAAAAGTCCAGGACCAGATGGCGTCACAGGTGAATTCTATCAAACATTTAGAGAAGAGCTGACACCCGTCCTTCTCAAACTCTTCCAAAAAATTGCAGAGGAAGGAACACTCCCAAATTCATTCTATGAGGCCACCATCACCCTGATACCAAAACCAGACAAAGATACTACAAAAAAAGAAAATTACAGACCAATATCACTGATGAATATAGATGCAAAAATCCTCAACAAAATACTAGCAAAGAGAATCTAACAACACATTAAAAGGATCACACACCACGATCAAGTGGGATTTATCCCAGGGATGCAAGGATTCTTCAATATATGTAAATCAATCAATGTGATACACCATATTAACAAATTGAAGAATAAAAACCATATGATCATCTCAATAGATGCAGAAAAAGCTTTCGACAAAATTCAACACCCATTTATGATAAAAACTCTCCAGAAAGTGGGCACAGAGGGAACCTACCTCAATATAATAAAGGCCATATATGACAAACCCACAGCAAACATCATTCTCAATGGTGAAAAACTGAAAGCATTTCCTCTAAGATCAGGAACAAGACAAGGATGTCCACTCTCACCACTATTCAACATAGTTTTGGAAGTCCTAGCCACAGCAATCAGAGAAGAAAAAGAAATAAAAAGAATACAAATTGGAAAAGAAGAAGTAAAACTGTCACTGTTTGCAGATGACATGATACTATACATAGAGAATCCTAAAGATGCCACCAGAAAACTACTAGAGCTAATCAATGAATTTGGTAAAGTTGCAGGATACAAAATTAATGCACAAAAATCTCTTGCATTCCTATACACTAATGATGAAAAATCAGAAAGAGAAATCAAGGAAACACTCCCATTTACCATTGCAACAAAAAGAATAAAATACCTAGGAATAAACCTACCTAGGGAGACAAAAGCCCTGTATGCAGAAAACTATAAGACACTGATGAAAGAAATTAAAGATGATACCAACAGATGGAGAGATATACCATGTTCTTGGATTGGAAGAATCAATATTGTGAAAATGACTCTACTATGCAAAGCAATCTATAGATTCAATGCAATCCCTATCAAACTACCACTGGCATTTTTTACAGAACTACAACAAAAAATCTTAAAATTTGTATGGAGACACAAAAGACCCCGAATAGCCAAAGCAGTCTTCAGGGGGAAAAACGCAGCAGAAGGAATCAGACTCCCTGACTTCAGACTATACTACAAAGCTACAGTAATCAAGACAATATGGTACTGGCACAAAAACAGAAACACAGATCAATGGAACAAGATAGAAAGCCCAGAAATAAACCCACGCACCTATGGTCAACTAATCTATGACAAAGGAGGCAAGGATATACAATGGAGAAAAGACAGTCTCTTCAATAAGTGGTGCTGGGAAAACTGGACAGCTACATGTAAAAGAATGAAACTAGAACACTCCCTAACACCACACACAAAAATAAACTCAAAATGGATTCGAGACCTAAATTTAAGACCGGACACTATAAAACTCTTAGAGGAAACATAGGAAGAACACTCTTTGACATAAATCACAGCAAGATCTTTTTTGATCCACCTCCTAGAGAAATGGAAATAAAAACAAAAATAAACAAATGGGACCTAATGAAACTTAAAAGCTTTTGCACAGCAAAGGAAACCACAACAAGACGAAAAGACAACCCTCAGAATGGGAGAAAATATTTGCAAACGAATCAACGGACAAAGGATTAATCTCCAAAATATATAAACAGCTCATGCAGCTCAATACTAAAGAAATCAACAACCCAATCCAAAAATGGGCAGAAGACCTAAATAGACATTTCTCCAAAGAAGACATACAGATGGCCAAGAGGCACATGAAAAGCTGCTCAACATCACTAATTATTAGAGAAATGCAAATCAAAACTACAATGAGGTATCACCTCACACCAGTTAGAATGGGCATCATCAGAAAATCGACAAACAATAAATGCTGGAGAGGGTGTGGAGAAAAGGGAACCCTCTTGCACTGTTGGTGGGAATGTAAATTGATACAGCCACTATGAAGAACAGTATGAAGGTTCCTTAAAAAACTAAAAATAGAATTACCATATGATCCAGCAATCCCACTACTGGGCATATATCCAGAGAAAACCATAATTAAAAAAGACACATGCATCCCAATGTTCACTGCAGCACTATTTACAATAACCAGGTCATGGAAGCAACCTAAATGCACATCGACAGATGAATGGATAAAGAAGTTGTGGTACATATATACAATGGAATATTACTCAGCCATAAAAAGGAACGAAATTGGGTCATTTGTTGAGATGTGGATGGATCTAGAGACTGTCATACAGAGTGAAGTAAGTCAGATAGAGAAAAACAAATATCGTATATTAATGCATGTATGTGGAACCTAGAAAAATGGTACAGATGAACCGGTTTGCAGGGCAGAAGTTGAGACACAGATGTAGAGAACAAACATAGGGACACCAAGGGCGGAAAGCCGTGGCGGGGTGGGGATGGTGGTGTGATGAATTGGGAGATTGGGATTGACATGTATACACTGATGTGTATAAAATTGATGACTAATAAGAACCTGCTGTATACAAAAATAAATAAAATTAAAAAATTAAAAAAAAAAACCAAAAAAACTAATACTAAACTTTCTTTGGGTTATTTGTATGGAAATATGTTAATATAAATGTTTCAGAAAAAAAAAAAAGATCCATCAAGAGAAAAATGGGTAAGCAAAGTGTGGTCTAGCCACACAATGGAATATTATTCAACCTTAAAAAGGAAGGGAATTCTGACACCTGCCACATCATGGATGAAGCTTGAGGACATTATGCTAAGTGAAATATGCCAGTTACAAAAGGACAAATACGGTAATGATACCACTTATGTGTGGTACCCAGAATAGAGAAATTCATAGAGACAGGAGGTAGAATGGTGGTTACCAGCAGCTGGGGAAGGAGAGATGGAGGAATTAGTGGGGTTTTTGTTTGTTTGTTTGTTTTGTTTTGTTTTTGGCCACGTCGCTCAGCTTGCGGGATCTCAGTTCCCTGACCAGGGATTGAATCTGGGCCACGGCGGTGAAAGCGCCAAGTCCTAACCACTGCACTGCCAGGGAAGTCCCGGGAGTTAGTGTTTAATGGGGACAGAGTTTCAGTGGGAGAAGCTGAAAAAGTTCTGGAGACGGACGGTGGTGATGATTGGAGGACCACGTGAATGTACTTAATGCCACTGAGCCATGCACTTAAAACAGTAAAGATGGTAAATGTTATGTACATTTTACCACACACACACAAAATCCACAAGAAAAGAAAAAGGATCAAAGGAATCCACTCCCTCTGCCTTTGTGGGTCAAGATTAGCAGGAGTTCCCACCATTTCTCAGGCACTCCCAGTTTGTCCGAGCGCATGTCCCTGGGAACCAGCCAAGTGGCTGAAAGAGGCTTGGGTGTGTAAGGGGAGGAGCCAGGAAGGCAGCCTGGAGGGGGAGGGTCCACATTCCGGCTGTGTACTGTGACCATGACTGTGGGGACAGAGTCTGAGCCCAAAGTGGGAGGGCACCTGGCCTCCAACTGTTTTCTCTGAGTGAAAGCCATTGACACACTCCCAGGTATGTGAACAAGAGAACAGAAAATAGGGACTCAAATAACTACATGTTCATGGACGTTCACAGCAGCTCAAAGGCCCATCAGTGGATGATGGATGAACAAGATGTGCTCTCTCCACACAATGGAATATTATTCAGCCTCAAAAAGGAATGAAGTGCTGATGCATGCTATGCTCTGGGTTGAACTGTGTCCCCTCAAAAAAGATACCTTGATATGAAAGCAACCTAAGTGCCCATTAATAGATGAATGGATAAAGAAGATGTGGTGTATATGTGTGTGTATATATATATATGTATGTATACGCACACACGTGCACACTCTCTCACACACACACACACACACACACGATGGAATATTACTCAACCATAAAAAAGAATGAAACCTTGCCATTTGCAACAGCATGGATGGACCTAGAGGGTATCATGCTCAGTGAAATAAGTCAGACAGAGAAAGACAAATACTGTAGGATATCACTTATATGTGGACTCTAAAAAACAAATGAACAAACATAACAAAACAGAAACAGAGTTATAGATGTTGAAAACAAACAAGTGGTTGTCAGAGGGAAGAGGGGTGGTGGGAGGAGAGAAATAGGCGAGGGAGATTAAGAGGTACAAACTTCCAGTTGCAAAAAAAACGTGTCGCAGGTATGAAATTGACAGTGTGAGGGACACATGCAATTATTAAGTAATATCTTCGTATGGTGACAGATTGTTACTATACATCCTGGTGATCATTTTGAAATACATAGAAAGATTGAATCACTATGTTGTACACTAGGAACTAACACAGTGTCGTAGGTCAATTAAACTTCAAAAAACCAAATTTGGGGCTTCCCTGGTGGCCCAGTGGTTGAGAATCTGCCTGCCAATGCAGGGCACACGGGTTCGAGCCCTGGTCTGGGAGGATCCCACATGCCGCGGAGCAACTAGGCCCGTGAGCCACAACTACTGAGCCTGCACGTCTGGAGCCTGTGCTCTGCAACAAGAGAGGCTGCGACAGTGAGAGGCCCGCGCACCATGATGAAGAGTGGCCCCCCGCTCGCCGCAACTAGAGAAAGCCCTTGCACAGAAACGAAGACCCAACACACCCAAAAATAAATTTATTAATTAATTTTAAAAAAAAAGAGAGCAATTACTATAAAAAAAAAAAATTTGATCTCATAGAAAAAGATCAGATTTATGGTTACCAGAGGTGGGGACGGTGAATTGGATGAAGGTGGTCAAAAGGTTCAAATTTCTAGTTATAAGATAAATAAGTACTAGGTATATAATGTACAACATGATAAATATAACAACAGTGCTGTATGTTATATACAGAAGTTGTTAAGAGGGTAAGTCCTAAGGGTTCTCATCACAAGGAAAAAATATGAGATGGATGTTCGCTAAACTTACTGTGATAATCATTTCATGACGTGTGTAAGTCAAATCATTCTGCTGTACACCTTAAACTTAGTGCTGTATGTCAATTATATCTCAATAAATCTGGAAGGAGGGACCTCCCTGGTGGTCCAGTGGTAAAGAATCGGCCTTACAATGCAGGGGACGCGGGTTCGATCCCTGGTCCAGGAACTAAGATCCCACATTGGTCAGGGAACTAAGATCCCACATGCCTCGGGGCAACTAAACCCGTGTGCCACAACTACTAAGCTTGCGCGCCTCAACCAGAGAGCCTGCTTGCCGCAAACTACAGAGCCCATGCGCCCTGGAGCCTGTGCGCTACAACTAGAGAGAGAAAACCCGCATGGCACAACTACAGAGAAGCCCACACACCGCAACGCAGAGCCCGCGCACCGCAACGCAAGATCCCACGTGGCTCAACGAAGATCCCATGTGCCGCAACTAAGACCGACGCAGCCAAAAATAATAAAATAAATAAATAAATAATAAACAAATCTTAAAAAAAAAAATCTGGAATGAAAAAGAAGCTACCTTCAAGTCATAACCCCCAGAACCTCAGAATGCGACCTCATTTAGAAAGAGGGTCTTTACGGAGGTAACCAAGTGAGAATGAGGTCACTAGGGTGGGCCTTAATCGAATATGCCTGATGTTCTCATAAGAAGGAGTGCTCTGGACACAGAGACAGACCCACATGGCGGGAAGACGATGTGAAGACACAGCGAGGAGCGATGCCTCTGCAAGCCCAGGACATCAGGGATCGCCAGCAGCGCCGGAAGCGAAGAGAAAGGCATGGGACAGGTTCTCCACTACAGTCGTTAGAGACAGCCAGGCCCTGCCAACACCATCATCTTGGACGTCTGGCCTCCAGAAACGTGAGAGAATAAATTTCTGTTGTTTGAAGCCATCATAATTTTGGGTGCTTTGTCTCAGGAGCCCTAGGGAATGACGACATTCTCCAACACGGATGAACCTCGAAAACTTTGTGTTGAGTGAAGGAAGCCAAACACAAAAGCCATGTATCACCTGATTCTGTTTTGAGGGAATGTCCAGAATAGGTAAATCCATAGAGACAGAAAGTAGATGCATGGTTGCCAGGTGCTGGCGGCAGGGGGATGATTGGAGAGCAGCTGCTATGGGTGTGACGTTTCTTTTAGGGGTGCCCAAAATGTTTGGAGCCCTCCACTGGGGGTTCCACTAGAAGCAGGGGTCACATGACATTAGGGATGCACTTGCTGCCATTGAATTGGTCACTTTAAAGTGGGGAATTTTATGTTATGTGAATTTCACCTCAATAAATTTTATTTTTCAAAAAAAATTTTAAAAAGCCACTTGGGAACTTCCCTGGTGGCGCAGTGGTTAAGAATCTGCCTGCCAATGCAGGGGACATGGGTTTGAGCCCTGGTCCGGGAAGATCCCACATGCCGCGGAGCAACGAAGCCCGTGCGCCACAACTACTGAGCCTGCGCTCTAGAGCCCACGAGCCACAACTACTGAAGCCCACATGCCTAGAGCCCGTGCTCTGCAACAAGAGAAGCCACCGCAATGAGAAGCCCGCGCACCGCAACGAAGAGTAGCCCCCCTCGCCGCAACTAGAGCAACCTCGCGTGCAGCAAAACGCAGCCAAAAATAAACAAGTAAATTAAATTAAATTAAAAAAAGAAAATATTCCTTCTTTAAAAAATTAAAAAATAAAAAGCCACTTAGACTGGAACTCCCTCCAAAACCTTGACCTGTGTCCCCAACTCGCTCCTGGGCCCCAACTGCATCAGGTCTCAGACCTCCGCCCCACCCCTGCAGGTCTCCAATCCCTCCGCCGCATTTCCGTGTGGTTTTCCCCGTACCCCTAACCTCCGTTCTGGGCTTCACGCTGGAGACCACACACTCACTCCTCTCCTTCCCCACGATCGAGCTTGGGAAGAAGCCATCTACACTCGCTGTCTCTGCTTTGTTAACGCCCATCCACTTCCCAACCCACTTCAGCCGGGGTCCCAGGTCCCTCGTGTGCTCCCAGGCTGCTAGGACAGGGCGTCCGCAGGGGCTCACCCCGCCTTACTGCAGGGTTGCCATTCTCAGAAGGCAGAGCCCTCAGATGGGACTGGAACGTGGTCCCTGTTCCCACTGGCACGTGGGCGCTCTCGTGCGGCCCCCTCTACACCTGAAGGACATGTGCTTTGTGGATTCTGCCGGGTTTGAATCGCGGCGTTTTCCTTCTGTAGAGAGTGGCCCATCCTGACTCAGGTCAGGCACCCTCTGGGGCACCTCTGATTCTCCCTTCCTGTCCAGCCTGATTTGGGGGGCACCACCCCTCCCTTCTCCTTTGTGTCTCTCTTTTTTTCTTTTTTTTTTTTTACAAAGTTCTTTTTCACTAAGGTGAAATTCACATAACATAAAATGGCCCGTCTTAGAGTGAACAATTCAGGGACATTCAGAACAGTCTCGGTGTTGTGCAATCACCCCACCTACCTCGTGGTAAGACATTTCCGTCACCCCAAAAGGAGATTTTGTACCATCGTCAGTCACACACCCACCCCCCAAGCTCCTGGCAACCTCCAATCTGCCATCTGTCTCCACAGATTTACCGATTCTGCATATTTCATATGAATAGAATCATGTAATATGTGACCTTCTGTGCCTCCTTTGTGACCCCGCGAAGGATCGTTTGCTCACAGAGGACAGACCCACACTGGTGATGGTGAGTGCGGTCTTCCCGAGACCCGAGGAAATAGTCTGGAACGTATGGACTTCTTAGGGCATTTTCACCAAGCAAGACAGCCCAGTGCCGATGCTACCTGGCGGAGGCTTCCGAGGGAACCACAGAGGCAAACAGCATCGCTGAAAGAGGAGCTGTGAGCTCACGGCAGAGCAAGCGACCACGTGGCACCTGGGGGTGAACCGTCTCCTCTGAGCAGAGCCCAGCTTCCTCTGCGTCCCAGCCAGCTCTGGGAACTCGGTTCACCTCAACCCAAGTTAGACCCCAATGATCGCTTCCCTCTTTAAAGGGTTCATGCAAACATTTATTTCTGCAACATATTTGCCCAAAACCTCCCCCGTGCCTCGATTTCCCCCTCTGCAAAGTGGGGGTTATAATAGCAGGGGTTCCATAAGCTGCCGTGAGGTAGCAGGAAACCAGGGACTCGGAGCCCCGAGTTCAGGGCCTGGCACCCGGGAAGCATAAGTGAACCTAAGCAATGGGGGTGATGAACAGGGACAACAGAGCGGGGGGGGGGGATGTCCTCATCCTCCAGCGGCTCCAAGAACATGGTAGGGGAGGGGGCTCCTAATAGGGCTGCCAGAATAAGCAAAAAAAAAAAAAAAAAAAAAAAAAAAGTGCAAGATGTCCAGTTACTTCCGAACTCCAGGTAAACAATGAATCATCTTTCAGTATATGTACTTGGCAAACACTGCATAGAACTCACGTACACTAAAAAGCGATTCGCTGTTTATCTGAAAGTCAAATGCAGCTGGACGTCCTCTGGGGATCTGGCAACACCAGGAAGGAATGAGCCAAGAGACGCCCATGACCCGTGTGGCAGTACCGTGACGGGGACACCTCGCCCTACGAAGGAGCCACGGGGCCCCGGTTCAGACTGCGGGCGCTCAGGAACTGCGAGAAAACAGTCTTGAAGAAGGTGCAGGAGTGAGCTCCCACGGAGCAGAGGGGGCCTTCAGGTGGAAAGGTCACCAGGAAGAGCCAGCAAGTGGCCCACTTGGGGAGCTCCGAGCTCCCTGAGTTGGGGAGAGAGTTCGCGGCCCTGGAGGGTTTCGGAGGGAGGGACGGGGCCAGAGAGCAAGCCAGGAGCCTGGTGAAGCACACAGCCCTGACTTATCGAGAAGGCCATAAAATGGGTGGATGCAGTTCTTGGGATCAATGCAGTGGGAGGGGAACGATGTAAGGGTCACGGCAACCCAAAAACAATTGGCCAGGGGTCACTAAGGAGGTGATGTTTGAAACGAGGGGCAAACGAGCCTCACTCAGTGCAAATGCTTCCTTCTTTCTAAGACCTCCTGCCCAGTCTCTCCCAAGGCGTGTATCTGTGAAGTATCCAGTTTTACCTTAGTCTGGTGGTTCTCAATGTATGGTCCTCAGCCCAGCATCATCTGGAGTTCCCTAGAAATGCATTTTCTTGGGCCCCATCCTGGATCTAATGGATCAGAAGCCCTGGGGGTGGGCCCTGCAATCTGTGTTTTAACACGTTCTCCAGGGGGTTCTGATGCACTTCAAAGCTGGGGAACCACTAGGATCGTGTAAGAATACACCTGCCGTGGCCTATACCCAGGCCAGCTGAGGGGTGGGGTCCCAGCCATCAGGATTCCTAAGAGCCCCAGGTGATTCTGATAGGCAGCCAGAGCTGAGCTGAGGATGCCTGGCTGGGAGATGCATTCAAAGAGCAACCCCAAGACCTCCCTGGTGGTTCAGTGGTTAAGACTCCACGCTTCCACTGCAGGGGGCATGGGTTCGATTCCTGGTCAGGGAACTAAGATCCTATGTGCTGTGCGGCCAAAAGAATAATAAAAATAAATAAATAAATAAATAAAAATAAAAACCTTTCCAAAGAGCAACCTCATGGGTCCTGTTTTTAAGGGGCCGCCATCTTGGAGGAGAGACAAGGCTGTGACCAATGGCCAACCAAGCAGCAGGTGACAAGTGTCAGAGGCCCCAGGAGAGCTGTGGGAGTCCAAGCAGGAAGCATCCTTCTGCTTCCTGGAGGAGGAATGGGGGTGAGGTCCTGAGGCAGCAGGTGCCCCAAGTCTTCCTGGAAGTCGGGCGGACAAGGAAAGGAGATGGCCAGTGAAGGGGAGGCAGACAACAGCTAACAGCTCATGATGACAATAAAACAACCGTAGCTGCAACAATCGATACTCATGGTACAGCAGATAAACAGCTAACATGTTGATATTAGCCATCTTACCCAGCATTGGACATATACGAGCTCATCTAAACATCACGGCAGCCCCTGGGGGTGGATGCAATTTTTTTATCCCCATCTTACAGATGAAGAAATGGATGACTTGGTCAACTCCCAAGACAGCACTTTTAGTCTCTGCTCTATAAAAACACGAGGAAACTTCCTGGTGGGCATTGTGTTGTGCAAGTGGGAGAAAACAGATAGAAAAACATGACTTTCTGGATCTTCCAAGTGGAGAAGAGGGAAAGGATGGTGGGAACAGGGAAAGCTGAGCCCCCGAAAGATGCCCACGTCCTAATCCCTGGAATCTGTGCATATGTGACCTGACCTGGCGAAAAGGACTTTGCAGGTGAGATTAAATTGACAATCTTGAGTTGGGGAAACCATCTGGGTTATCGTGGTGGCCCCATGTCATCACAAGGGTCCTTATAATGGGAGGCAGGAGGGTCAGAGAAGGAGATGTGAGGACAGAAGCAGAGGCTGGAGGGATGTGATTCCTGGCTTTGAAGACAGAGGAAGGGGCTACAAGCCAAGGAATGTGGTCAGCCTGCAGAAGCTGGATAAAAGGCAGGGAAACAGATTCTCCCCCAGAGCTCCCAGAAGGAAAGCAGTCCTGCTGACCTTTTGATTTTAACCCCGTGAGACCTGTGTCAGACGTCTGACCTCCAGGACTGTAAGAGAACACATTTGTGTGTTTCAAGCCATCAAGCCTGTGGTGATTTGTTACCGCAGCCCGAGGAAACTGACACTCATCCATCCATCCATCCATCCATCCATCCATCCATCCATCCATCCATCCATCTACCATCAGTCCCAGAAGGAACCCAGCTCTCTGAGCTCCCAGACTCCCAGTCCTCCTGTGTCCAGAACACTGCTGACCCACTTGCCCGCCTCCAGCATTGGACCGTGAGCCTCCCCGGGCAGTGGCTGGTCCTATCCAACTTAGAGCCTAGCGCGCCGCTCAGCGCTTGGCAGAAGAAAGTACTCAAAAGTGTTCGTGGGAGGGGAGAGAGGGAGGGAAGGTGGGGGGGACGGTGCTGAGCTGCCTGGAAGGTCTCGATGCCCCCGCGGGTGCTGGGAGCCAGGCCAGGGCTGGAGGGGGCGGCAGTGGCAGGTGGTTGCCAGGGGCAACGAGAGGCACAGACAGCCTAAGGGCACCGCGTTTGAACGGAGCAGTCACGGGTTACGGAGCACAGCGCTTCTTAACCTACACTGCTTTCCGTGGTGACAGCTGAGCAGTGCTGTGGCCAGTGCCGCTGGCCCAAGTCCTCTAAGGGTCTTCTCTCACCAAACGACCCTGTGTGGCTTCACCTGTCCGTTCCCCAACTTCCTCCCTGTGTGCAAGAAACTCTGCCTGGTGCCTCGGGAAAGCAGATGCAGCGCCTACTCTGCCTTGAGAACCTACACAAGCAAGTTCATTTAAAAGAACGTTAGGACAATAGGCCCTTGCTGTATAGCACAGGGAACTATATTCAATATCCTATGATATTTACATGAAATGTGCAGAACAGGAAAATACAGAGATAGAGAAATTAGTGGTTGCTTAGGTCTGGGAGAGATGGCGAGTGGGTTGTGATAGCTAAAGAGTACAGGGTTTCTTTCCGAGGTGATGAAAACGTTCTAAAATGGACTGTGGCGATGGTTGCATATATCTGTGATTATATTAAAAACCACTGAATTACACACTTAAAAATTTTTTAAAAATATCCTTTGATAAGCCATAATGGAAAAGAATATGAAAAAGAATGTATGTGTATGTATATATATATATGTGTGTGTGTGTATATATATATATACACACACACACACATATATATATACAACTGAATCACTTTGCTGTACAGTAGAAATTAACACAACATTGTAACTCAACTATACTTCAATAAAATAAATTTTAGGACAAGTAGGAACAAAAGAAACCACTGAAGTACTAGAAGAAACCACGGACTACATTTCAAAAACATCTCAGAGTAAGAAAGGACGTTCTGAGTGCCAGATGAAGCCAGAAGCCAGGAAGGAAAAGGCTGATACATTCACTACATAAAACCGGTTGTCTTCTGCAAGAAGCACCACGTGCAAAGTCCAAAGGTAAAAACCACACTGTGGAAAATATCTGTAGCTTATAACACCGATGAAAAACAATTCCCCAAACAAATGAAGGGCTCTCACTTATGAAGAAGGGAAAAGACTGGCAGCTCATGTTTTTCAAAAATGGGCAAAGGACATAAACTAAGAGTTCACAGAAAGGGAATAATGATGAATAACTTTGAAACATGAAAAGATCATCAAACTCATTTAAAATCAGAGATTCGCATTCAAGAGACTCCAGTACACCCTCCGCCACCTATCTGATAGGTAAGGTTCCAGAAATTTGTAACAGGAGAGCTGGGGACAGGGGGTGGGGATGGAGCCTCTCATCCGAGGCCGGGAGGGGCAGGTGAATCCAGATGAGCCCCAGTGGAGGGCAGTTGGCAGCATCAAAGTTGAAAATGGACCTGTTCTACTCATATCTTTTGCAGATTTATTTACTGCAGAATGGTTCCTGTTCAAAGTCATCCATCGCAATATTGTTTATAATAACTAAGTACCAGAAACAACCCACGTGCTGCTAATAAAGGATTGGTTAAATTAATTACGGTAGCACCATAACATGAAACCCTTTGCTGCCACCAAAATAAGAGCACAAACTTTTTTTTTTTTTACCTATACGGAAAATGTTAAATATATATGGCAGTATAACTTACATACAGTCCTGTACACAAATCCTGCGTGTGCCTGGACGCACTTTTGCGCATGTGTACAATAGGGTAACCCCGCCAGGTGCCATGTGGAACCTCTCCAGCTCCCAAAAGGCCCCCTCGTGCCCTCTCCCAGTTGACAGCCCCCCAGAAGATGACCAACACTGGAGCTTCTATCAACATGGATTTGTTCTGCCCGTTTGGGAACTCCATATAAAGGAAATCGTACACATGTACTCCTGCATCTGGCTGCTTAGCAAGATTCATCCAGCTTGTTCCATGATCTGTAAGTCACTGTCTTTTGTTGCTGTGTCGTATTTCCAGGATGCCATTGCATGGATATGCACGATGCATGTAACTCTTTGCATGTGGTTGGGCGTTTAGGCTGTGCCCAGTTTGCCCTCTTATACATAACACTGCTGGGACCACCATGCGCACGTCTTTTAGCAGATAGAAGCCCCCATTTCTCCTGGGCACAGACCTAGAAGTGGACTGCGGGGTCACAGGGTGGGTTTACGTGCTTTTAGTGACAGTAGACACTGCCCAACAGTTTTCCCAAGTAGTGGTACAATTAGCAATAGTTTGAGAAGAAAAAAAAAAGGTGCAGCATATCATGAGCAATACGCTAGCCTATGTATAACCAAAAGGAGAAGAGGATGGATTTGCTAGTATAATCAGGGCACACCTCCAGCAGAAGCCACAGAGACCGGGGGCTGGGTCACCTTTGGGGCTGGGAACAGGGTGGTGGAAAACCGAGGCATTGACAGACTCCTACTGGACCCCCTTTTGTATCTTCTTGAATCTTGAACCATGCGTAAGAATTGCTGATTCCAAGGGGGAGAAACCAGTCCCGACCAAGCCTGTGGGCAGAGCTGGTGCAGGAGGGGAGGGGCTTCCTGGGGACAGGGATGCTTGGAGAATCAGACTGGGCCAGTGCTAACTTGGGAAGGAGGGGCAGAGGCTGTGACCAGAGGGACCCATAAGGAGGCCAGTAGGGCTGGGCACACAGAGCAACAGGAGGCTCAGATCCTGGGGCAAGAGTGATGTAATGAACTCAAAGGGCCTGCCCACTACTTTCTTTTTTTTTCCCTCTCTTTTTTTCCCCCTAGTACTTTTTAATACTTGTGGGGCGGTGCGGGGTGGGGGAACCCTAACTGCAGAAATTGGGTGGAAGCCCACGTCTCACTGATCTGGGCTCTGATTCTAGTTCCCCCAGCTACCAGCTGTGCAACTCTCAGCAACTCCCTTGACTTCCCTGAGTCTCAGTTTTCTCCTCTGTAAAATGGGAATAATGATACCACACACGGAGCATTGCTGAGGCGGGGGTTCTTAAAGTCCAGCCTCAGGTCAAGATGGGTTTCAGAGGTGTTTTCCAGTCCCTGAAATCACATCTAGGTAGTGTTTGTGGTCTGTGTGTGTGTAACGGTGGTGTGACCCCAGACAGCAAAGAACTGCCAATAGGACATGAGATACTCAAGAAAACATATGTTGTTGGGGGGTGGGGTGCAGTGCAGTCAAGGGGCCAAGAGAGAAGACAGCCGAGCTAGGAGGTGGCCAATGGATTGGGGACCAATAGGTGGTTGGCAAGGTGAGGAGCCTGGTTACACACAGGGAGATTGGCAATAAGTAAATTTACCAAAGATCATGGGAGCTGGCACTCTCATTGTTGGTGAAGGGAGTTACAAATATATAAAGAGCTGGGCACCAGCCCTGTGGTATTTATTGCACTGAACTCTATGATCAAATATATTAAAAATATGTATATGTACACATACACACAGGTATAAAACTAAATATGGCTCTAACAGTGTACACATACACACACACCTGCTCTGAGAGGGCCCAGAGGCCGTAATACCCCAAGAGCATGAGAACACATCATACCAGATCTTGATTTCTAAATACCATTCTTCCAGTGAAAAGAGAGCCAAGACTCCTGGGAGAAATGGCTGATTCCAGGGCCGGGGCAGGGAAGGTACCAAATGAGTCTGGAATTTCTTGGGATGCCAGAGAGTAGGCAAATGCTCAAAGAATGATGGAAAAATGTCCAGAGAATGCAAAAGTCACCATGAGAAAAGGCTTCTACTGGCCAAATCTGGGCAATCTGGGCATCACAATAAAAAAAAAAATTGATGGTAACCAATTTTAACCCACCTAACAGAATAGGAATTTGTGAGCTCATAACGATATGTGAATGAATACACAAACAACTACATGAAGAGGGGAAAGGGGCAGCTCTTCCTGATATCAGAACACAGGTAATAAATGAGGGAGGAATGATGAAACTGGAAAATTTCTGTTTAGCAAACATTATAAAAGTAATGGAAGATGGCCAACAAACACAGGAAAAAAGGCTCAATACCACTAATTGCTAGAAAAATGCAAATCAAAACTACAATGAGGTACCACCTCACACCGGTCAGTATGGCCATCCTCACAAAATCTACAAACAATAAATGCTGGAGAGGGAGTGGAGAAAAGGGAACACTCTTGCACCGTTGGTGGGAATGTAAACTGATACAGCCACTATGGAGAACAGTATGGAGGTTCCTTAAAAACTAAAAATAGAACTACCATATGACCCAGCAATCCCACTACTGGGCATATACCCTGAGAAAACCATAATTCAAAAAGACACATGCACCCCAATGTTCACTGCAGCACTATTTACAATAGCCAGGACATGGAAACAACTTAAATGTCCATCAACAGAAGAATGGATAAAGAAGATGTGGTACATGTATACAATGGAATATTACTCAGCCATAAAAAGGAACGAAATTGGGTCATCTGTAGAGACGTGGATGGACACAGAGACTGTCATACAGAATGAAGTAAGTCAGAAAGAGAAAAACAAATATTGTGTAATCATGCATATATGTGGAATCTGAAAAAAATGGTGTAGACGATCTTATTTACAAATCAGAAACAGAGACACAGAAGGAGAGAACAAACATATAGATACCAAGGGGGAAAGGGGGGTGGGATGAATTGGGAGATGGGGATTGACACATATACACTATTGATACTATGTATGAAATAGGTAACTAATGAGAACCTACTATATAGCACAGGGAACTCTACTCAATGCTCTGTGGTGACCTAAACGGGAAGGAAATCCAAAAAAGAGGGGATATATGTATAATTATAGCTGATTCGCTTTGTTGTACCATAGAAACTAACACAACATTGTAACGCAACTATACTCCAATAAAAATTTTAAAAATAAATAAATAAAAGTAATGGATTCAGGCAAGGATCACCAACAGAAAATGAGAAACAGGCTACTGACATAGCCTAACGCGACTCGTCATAAAATACCAATTGATTACAGTGGAGAAACAGTAACTTTATAGAAGAGAAACTGGCCAGTAGGAGTGGAGAATTCAAGCACAGAAATCAGGCAGACCCAGGTCCGAATTCCTGGGCAAGCTGCACGGGTCTGGGCAAGTTACTTCACTTTCCAAGGCTCAGATTCCGGCAGGGATTTTTGTAAGGATTCAAAGTAATGTGGTGCATCCACAGATGTTCAGTGGAACACTGTTCTAAAAATTAAAGAAGGGAAACTACATAAATGCCCATCAGTTGGGGAGGGAGGTTAAATAAAAATGCCTACACAGCCATTAGAAAAGAATGTGCTGCTATTTACAATAGCCAAGACATGGAAACAACCTAAATGTCCATCGACAGATGAATGGATAAAGAAGATGTGGTTCATATATACAATGGAATATTACTCAGCCATAAAAAGGAATGAAATTGGGTCATTTGTAGAGACATGGATGGACCTAGAGACTGTCATACAGAGTGAAGTAAGTCAGAAAGAGAAAAACAAATATCATATATTATCACATATATGTGGAATCTAGAAAAATGGTACAGATGAACTGGTTTGCAAGGCAGAAATAGAGACACAGATGTAGAGAACAAACGTATGGACACCAAGGAGGGAAAGGGGGGGAGGGGGTGGTGGGATGAACTGGGAGATTGGGATTGACATATATACACTAACATGTATAAAACAGATAACTAATAAAAAAAAAAGAATGAAATAATGTCATTTGCAGCAACATGGATGGACCTAGATATTATCATACGAAGCGAAGTAAGTCACAGAAAAGACAAATACCATATGATATCACTTATATGTGCAATCTAAAATATGGCACAAATGAACCTATCTACGAAACAGAAAGATTCACAGACATAGAAAACAGACTTGTGGTTGCCAAGGGCAAGGGGAGGGAGAGACGGAGGGGTGGAGAAGGGATGGAGTGGGAGTTTGGGATTAGCAGAGGCAAACTATTACATAATAGGACGGATAAACAACAAGGTCCTACTGTAGAGCACAGGGAAATACATTCAATATGCTGTGATAAACCACAATGGAAAAGAATATTAAAAAGAATACATAAGTGTATAACTGAATCACTTTGCCGTACAGAAGAAATTAACACAACATTGTAAATCAATTATACTTCAATCACATTTTAAAAAGAAAAGAAAAGAATGTGTTTGATTGGGATGTATTGCAGGGATGTGGGGAGAGTGGAGGAGCTGCTGACGGTGTGTGCAGTAGGACCCTATGCATGTAAAAAAAAATATATACTTATGTTGTTGTATGTAAATAATAGTAATTACTGTGATCAGGTGCTGCCCTGAGTACTTCATGCGTATTGAATCATTCCACTCCATAACAGATCTCTGATGTGTGTACACCTGACCCCACTGGAGAGAAAACAGAGGCACTGGAAATATTAAGAAATTTGCTTAACATCTTCCGCTGGCTGCGAAACTGGACTTTGCAGCCAGGTAGCTGGTGCTGCACACTCCAGTGTTCCTAACCATAGCCTCTCTAGAACTGCATAGAAAGGGGGCCAGGACCGCCCAAGCAAACGGTAATCTGATTACTGCAAACTGATTAGTTGGCAAACGGTACCTCCTTCCTCCCCCCACCAAGGAGGAAAGTGAAAGCAAAGAAGTGGGGCAGTGAAGGAGGAATCTCAGACTCTGCGAACTTTTACTGTGGTTTATGAAAAAACAAACAAACAAAAACTAAGACAAGTTTCAAAAGGGAAAAGAACAAAGGACAAAGAGGGAGGCAAATAAAGAAAAAAAAACATGCAGCGTTCCTGGTTCATAAAAGACAGTTGAAAAATAGCAGCTAACATTAGCCTAATTCAGTAGTCAATGAAGGCGAAACTGTCACTCAAATTTCAATACGCTGGTACTTGGGGGAGGGAGGGGCAGAGAGAGGGGCAGCCCAGTGGGTTGATTTCTGAAACTGGAGGTGAGGTGCTGCTGAATGAGACGAGCGACCGGCAGGATCCCCCAGGCAGAGAGGTACCTCCCAGATCAGAGGAGGGAGGCCATGTTCCAGGGCATGCATGATATGTGGCCCATGGAAACAATTAAAATGAGAATGTGTAGCTTGAGTGCAAATCTCATTTCTCCAAGTCCCTGCCACCTCCTCCAGGAAGTCTCCCTGGATTGCAGCAGTAGCATCCCCACAGGTGACAGGCATACACAGGCTGTATCCAACTCCTTTCTTACATGCACTGCTTTCCTTCATGGGACCTATCTCACTTTGTAATTATATGCTCACTATATAATTACTTGATGACTTACCCACCAGACTATAAGCTCCACTCAGTAGACGGGTGTTTTACTCACTGAAGGGGTCTGGCCTCAGGAGGACAGATGTCACAGGGATGGCGAAGCAGTGGTTCTCAAACTCACAGAACATCAGAACCACCCGACGGCTGGTTACAACTCAGACTCCTGGGCCCCAGACCACATGTGAGGAAGAGCTGATCTAAAGAAGCCACAAAAGTATGTGAGGGTCAGAAGGCTGTGCGGAGCCTGAAAAGGAGGAAACCAGATGGCGAGAACTTTCCGGCATCTCCAACTACGGACCTCACACAAAGATGCCCACCAGGCCGGCTCGGCAGATGTGCTCAGGAGGACGCGTGCTGCGAGCAACGCCCTGCCGGCGCTGACCTGAGATTCTCAGTCATTTTTCACGACGGGACCCCACACTTCCGTTTTGCAAATTATGTAGCTGGTCCTGCCCCCATCACTGAGCACCTCCCTGGGCACGGAGCTGGGCACTCGACCCGAGGCCAGAGAACGAACAAGACAGTGATGATTCCTAATAAAACCCGTCGTCAGGTTTTGAACTAGGCATTGGGCAGCGTTTTAAACCATTCTCTCATTTATTCTGTTTTGTTTTTTAAATTTTTTGGCTGTGCCTCATGGCATGTGGGATCTCCATTCCCTGATTAGGGATGGAACCCGTGCCCCCTGCAGTGGAAGCGCAGAGTCTTAACCACTGGACCGCCAGGGAAGTCCCTCTCATTTATCCTTGTTTTGTTACTACAGTCATACTCGTGTGAGTATCTGCATACATCACCTAATCTAACCTTCACAAAGAGTCAGGGAACGGCACCCACGGGGAACCTCGAAGCCACTATGGGCACATCCCCACTATCAGACAAAGACATTCTGATGTGCAGAGATGAAGTAAGTTTGCCCAAACTCACATAGCCATAGTGATGGAACCTGGGCTCCACCTCTGGGCTTCTGGCCCCAGTCCCTGCCCTAAACCAAGACCTCCTGGTTAGGAGCAATCTTCTAGGCCAATATTCTTTCCCCCATACCCACAAGGTCCCCCAGATTCAGTGTTACTGGAGACGCACAGACCGGAGGATCCTGAGATGTACACGGGGTAATCCTGTGTGTCAGCTGTAAATCTACCAGAGCCCGACCACAGTAGTCCGGTTTCAGTGGTTTTAAATATAAAGAATACTTATGGGTAGTGCCTGACTTTATTCTAGATGTTTCAAGTCTCTCTTACCCCGGGGACTCCAGAATCATGAACTTTGAGCACGTCTTCCTTGGCATGTACTTGAGTTTCAAGTTGGGTCAGACACGTGCTCTGCTGGGCTCTGCTCCCTGCCCACGGGAAGTTCACGGGGAAGACGAGCTGGAAGAACACAGGCCATTTCCAGGGACTGGGGCACAAATTTTGGGTGGGGTTGATCAACACAACTTTAGGAGTGTCTGCAACCTCCACAGAAGGTTACATATTTCCCCAGTGTGACCCACACCTTTCCCCCCACCCCAAATACCCATCCAGATATTTTCTGCAAGGAACATAGTATTACAGGCTGAATTGTGTTCCCTCCAAATGGCTATGCTGAAGTCCTAACCCCCAGCACCTCAGACTGTGACTGTATATGGAGACAGGGTCTTTGAAGAGGTGATTAAGTTAAAATGAGGTCATTAGGATGGGCTCCAATCCAATGTGACCGGTGTCCTCGTAGGAAGAGGAGATTAGGACACAGAGGAAAGACCAGGTGAGGACACGGGGAGAAGACGGCCGTCTGCTCGCTGGCTAGTCCCCTCCCCTTAGGAGCTCGGGGATCTAGGATCCGTTATCCTTAATAATAAGGCTCATGACATTGGACTGGGGCAGGGTTTCTAACAGGGCATCTTCAGACGTATTCTCAAGAGTCCACAAGTTTTCTGAGATCTTCCAAACTTTGAATATGTGTTTTAATAATTAGCCTAATATATAATATAGACCTTCGGGTGGCCAGTTTATAACGAAGAGCTGTGATGTGACCCTAGTGCCACATGTGCATCTATGCCAACAATCAGGTGACACATTGAAGGGATGCAAGTTTCTCAGGGGCTCAGAGAGAAGAACCCGCAGGAGAATGGAGCCATCGCACAGCAGGCGGTGGTGACGTCGGCGCATCAGCTTTAAAACGTCTCACTTTTGAAGAGTGTCGTCTTGTTGCAAGTGAGGCTGTACATGAACCCAGTCTTTGCACACAGCTACCTGCCACAGGTGATGTGCAGCAAGTACGGTCATCACACACAGTGAAGAAACATCCCTTCCACAATGCCTGGCACTCACCTTATCTTCAAGTGAGCCAGCCAGTTCTACGGTTATCAAATGAGAGCCTTTCAAACTGGCATTCACGGGCTGCTTGCTGGCAGTTGGGGTGAAGTATGATGCGGGTGGTCCTAATCTAGCAAACACATTCTTGATCAATTTAAACGCCATTTTCTACATACGCATGTAATTAGACATTCCCAGTATGAGCTTTATCAAGATCAAAATTCAGGAGAGTCTAAATAAAGACTGGACCTCAGGACTAATAAAAACACTAACACAAGGAGACAGCTGTGCAGCAGACTTTGTGCCAGGTGTGGTTCTGTCATTTAAGGAACTACTTCTTTCTACCATTGTGGTCGGCAGGCTCTAAGACGCCCCCGATCACCCTGCCTCCACTTAATGACATCCTCGTGTAATCCCCATCCCTTGAGAACCAGCTAGACCTAGACTCCTTCCAATGAACAGAACATGCCACAAATGAGGAGACATCACTTCCAAGACTGGGTTATAAAAAGGATCACTCTTCCTTGGGGAAGCCAGCTGCTGAGCCATGAGGCAGCCCCGAGGCTGCCCCTTGGAGAGGCCCATGTAGCCAGGGCCAGAGACCCGCCAACAGTCACAAGAGGGAGCTTGGAAGGGGATTCTCTCCCCTTCCACCCAGAGAGCCTTCAGATGAGACCATAGCTCTGGCGAGAGCTGGACGGCCACCTCACGAGAGACCTGGAGCATCCCCCAGATCTGCGACCCAAAGAAACTGGGAGAGAATCAACATTTGTTGTTTTCAGCTGCTGCATTTGGGAGTGATCTGTTACACAGCAATCCACAAGGAACACAATTATTCGATGTCACTGGTTGACTTTTAATGATACATCACCAGTCACGTCAAAATGCAGTTGCTACGTGTGTACTTCATAATTTTATTATAAATGTAGTTCGCTTTTTTTGAGTTATAAGCACATGGCTATGTTTGTTGCAAATTTTAGGCTTCTACTTAGTTAAGTCACATTTTGATACAAATAATTTAAGACAACACTGGGGGCTTGCAATACATTTCTTTAAGATGACATATAATGGGCTTCCCTGGTGGCACAGTGGTTAAGAATCTGCCTGCCAAGGCAGGGGACACGGGTTCGAGCCCTGGTCCAGGGAGATCCCACGTGCCGCGGAGCAACTAAGCCCGTGTGCCACAACTACTGAGCCTGTGCTCTAGAGCCCGCATGCCACAACTACTGAGCCCGTGCGCCACAACTACTGAGCCTGTGCTCTAGAGCCCGCAAGCCACAACTACTGAGCCCGTGCGCCTAGAGCCCGTGCTCCGCAACAAGAGAACATTGAGAAGCCTGCGCACCGCAACGAAGAGTAGCCCCCGCTCGCCACAACTAGAAAAAGCCCGCGCGCAGCGACAGAGCCAACACAGCCAAAAAATAAAAATAAATAAAAACAAAATAAAATTAAAAAAAAAATGATGACATATATTGCTAAATTTTGAGAGACACCAATGATGTGTGTGTGTGTGTGTGTAAACCTCAGAACTCCTCTTCCTGCAACCCAAGTGTGATCTCTTAAAAACGCAAATCTGACTGTGTCTGCTCTGTTTACTGCATTCCTCGTGTTCGGCACATCTTTGAATAAATGAATGACTATCATGCCCCAACGTAAAACCTTTCGGTGATTCCCTGTTGCTCTATGGATGGAGCCCAAACTCTTTACAAGGCCCAGAGGCTCTGTGTGGTCCACCTCGGCAGCCTCAACCTCTCCCACTAACCCTCGCACCTCACTCCCTTCTGCCTAGAACTCTCCATCAACTCCGCCCTTCCCACTCCCCCTAGTCTTTGCCATTCCTATGAGTCTTAAACATCCCTTCTCATTAAACAGTCAACTATGATCTGTAGTTTGGGACCCATCTCTGCCCACCAGACAGGGTACCACGAGGGCAGGGAGTGTGTGCATCTTTTTCTCCACCCCATCCCTGGCGTGCAGCACCAGCCTAACACGGGGTAGATGCTCCATGAATCTGGGCTGAATGAATAACCAAGACACAGGTCTGCTGGACCCCAGCCTTCACCCTGCAGAGCCCCAGGAAGACGGATCAGTTCACAACGGGGAAGGCAGCACAGCACGGAGCCGTGCCAGTCTCGGTTAAGAGACGGGAGCCCTGAGGGTCAAAGATAACTTCCTGAGTCGGTACCGAGTCATCTGGGAAGCAGGAATTTCTGGTCCAACATTTTCCTTGTCCAAAGCTC
This sequence comes from Eubalaena glacialis, assembly GCF_028564815.1. Taxonomy (NCBI): domain Eukaryota; kingdom Metazoa; phylum Chordata; class Mammalia; order Artiodactyla; family Balaenidae; genus Eubalaena; species Eubalaena glacialis. The sequence continues at coordinate 4,724,675 of NC_083733.1, forward strand.
AGATCAGCAGAGAGAGCTTTTTTTCCAGTAATGAAAGGGGGTCTCCCATACACTTTTCTTTTCATGACACTGGAAATGCAGCAAGAATGAACCGTCTGCGGAGCCATAAGAACTGTGTTGATTCAGCCTCGGATGCTCCTAACTCTGGGTCCTCCCCCATCCCTGTCTCAACCACCTATATCCCCTGCCCAGTCACTCTGCCATTTAAGACCGTTGGATCTTAATTAAACTTCTCTAGGGGTCTCTGCTGACGGTCAGCCTCCCCCATGAACTCTGTTTTGGATACAACTGTATCCTTACCACCTGGCCCACCTGACAGCCTCAGCGGCCTCATCTAACACACCGGTACAATAACACAACTCACCTGGGGGTGAAGAGACACAGCAAGTTCTCAATAATAATTAGTACTATAACTGAGGTGACCCGGCAAAGTGGCGGGGAGGTTCAGAGCCTGCCCAGGACACCACCTGCAACAAGTGCTCATGAAAGAGAGTTACGACTATTATGGAAATGACCCCGGTAAGCAAACTTTGCTTCTTTTTCAAATGTTTCTGAGGCAAAAAAAAAAAAAAAAAGAGTTCAAATTGGAGGATGTAAGTGTGAGAGCAAAGACTGTCAGCTGAGGTGGCAGGAAGCAGGTCACCTGGCCCGGCCGGTCTCCTCCCCCATCACACTCCCCATTTACCTTTATTTCAATTTCCTGGGTTTGATGAACTGCCTTTAAGGACAGGATACTTTGTTTCTCCGCCAGCCTTGGTGGCTGGCTGCCTGGGTCTCCTGTCTCACTCCACGGCCACACTGCCAAGTCGTCACACACCCTTCCGGGTGCAGCTGAGACCATCCCGAACACAGCAGGTGGGCAAGCCCCCCCCCCCCACCGCATACCTATAGACAGGTTGAAGACCTGTCCCACTCTCGAGGGCCCCTCTGGGGGCATGAAGCCCACTTTGGTGCAGAGATCAAATTCGCCCCAGCATCTCTATTCATGATACATCATCCCCATACCTGGCACACCTGGATACTTGGCAAACCTGGACATCCCATGAAATGTGACTGTAAGCAACTACATCAGGAGTGTTTGAAAGATACCTAGCTTGATGCAAAAATCAAAAGATGGAAAGAAAAAAAAATAGACAAAGTAACATAGAACAGGCAACCATGTTGGCAAACTAACTTCAAAACTCCTTCAACAGAATGAGTTATGTGGCACATAGGGAGAGAAATGGATTTCGGCAAAATAATGGAACTCTGTATCCAATCCATGGTTAACATACATGTCGCTTCAGAATAATAGAGATTATCTGAGAACTGCTAGTTACACGGCGTCATGGTCTACCACCCTAGCACCAGAATTCTCACGTTAGCATCCATTTATAAAATACTAGTTTTTTAAATGCACAAATACTAAGACCCATACAACCAAAATGTTTTGACTGTTGTCAAGTTTTTCCAGCTGACCTCTTTCATTAAAAAGTAAATTTAACTTTGAGGTTTCCCTTCAGCCGTGGAAAGGCCACGAGCACGTCCAGAGGACCACTTCAGGAATTTTATTTTTGAATGACCGATTACATTTTAAAAAGTGCAGTGACCCAGAGATACTTTTGCAGAAATTCCATGCTTTCTGCTCTTGTATCACGCAGTGAGTTCTGCTTACAAGCTACGGAGAAAGTTGGGGTCACCCCTTGACCCTGCTTCATCTCTGGGTCCTCCACATGGAAGGAAGGGCTTTTGGGGACAGCTTTGTCAGTTTCTCTGCTAGTAAAAACTCCCCTGGCCCTAGAATCCTGTTGGCTTATCCTACAGGGTACCCTGGAGGCTGCAAAGTCAACACACAAATCTGAGTGGTTTTTTTAGAGTGTCTCTGGAGATGTGGGAAACAAAGGTGGGAGGCATGGCCACTCTTACCCTGATTTCCACCATTATTGCTACTATTCATGCTAAAACATTTGCACAACAGTTTTTGTTTTTTACGTCGCTCTAATCCCCCCGCCCCGTTCAAGTCCATTTTAAAAATCCGGATAGCAGCCTGGTGTGGAAACCCGGTAATTTAAATTTTCTGGAGTCAGAGAAACCAAAGTTAGGTTCCTGGCTGGGTCATTTGCTAGCTGCGTGTCCCTTAAGGGACATAGTTCCCCTGTCTCGGCCTCAGTTTCGAGTCCGCAAAATGGGCTGGCAGGCGAGGGTTAAAAGGCGAGCGCCGGGCCCAGAACAGAAACGCGAGCTGGCGTTGCTATGAAGACGCCTTCTTTCTAGAACCAGGGGGAGGCGGGCGAGCTGGAGGAGCGCAGCCCGCAGCGCGCGGACGGGCTCTTGGGGTGGGACGGCGCGGGGTGGGGGTGGGGGGGTCGGGTCTCACGCCCCGCGCCCGGACTCACCAAGGTTTCCAACTCGCCCCTCTCCAGCAGCTGGTACTGGTGGCCCGCGCCCGAGAAGGCGAGTTTCTTCAGAAACTTGGAGAAGCGTCCCTCGACCATGGTGAGCGGGCGGAGGCCCCTCGCCCAGCCTCCCCTCCCGCCGGCGGCCGCCCCTGCCTGAGTCCCTCGGTCCCTGGCGTGGCCGGGGCTGGCTGCGCGCGCCCAAGCCTCCCGGGCCAGGCCCAGGTTACCAGGTAGCCGTCTACCTGCCCGCCGCAGCTGAGGCCCCGCCCCCGAGGCGGAGCTGCGCCCCCGGCGGCCCTCGGCGCACCCGGCCCCGCCCCGCCCCGCCCGGCGAGCCCGCCCGAGACTTTCTCGCCCTTAGGGGCCGCGGCGGCCCGGGAAAGCCCGGGGGCTGCAGAGGCGCCTCAGAGCTTGGGCTGTTTCCCAAACTTGCCAGATGATGAGATGCATCTGGAGCGGGGCGGGGGGTCGGGGGCGTGCGGAATGGGTTGGAGATGAGCGATAAACGCTTGTTTAAAATGTAGATTTCCACACCTCTCCCTACCCTGAGTCACTGGGTCTCCAGAGGGCCGGGAAGCTGGACTTTACCGAGCACCCAGGTGATTCTCATGGGGAGCCACGTGTGGTCAACTAAGGTGTTGGGAGCACGGTTAACGGGAGCTGAGTCAGACTCCTACAGCTGCTGCGAGGCTCGGGACCAGCCACGTGGCCTCTCTGAGCCGCGGTTCCCAGTTTGTTATTGAAGGAGGAGAAAGCTAAGACCTCACCTCGGCCCTGGGGGTGAATCCCAGGAGCTGGAGAGTTTGAGGACCCCTCTGGGCTCCACCTGGTGCTGCATGATGTCTGAGCTCTCTTTCCTCACCTGCAGAATGGGCTCCTGGCGCTCACTAATCGTGGGGCTTGGGGCAGGTTTCTAAAATGTTCAGAGCCTCAGTTTACCGATCTGTAAAACGGCCACCATGATTGCACTTCCTTCCCAGTGAAGTTGAGGCGATTTGATGGACCATGTTATGTAGGAAGAGCTCAGGGCAGGGCTTGGCATAGTGTGTGTGGGGGGGCATATTCATCATCATCCTCGTCATCATCACAGGGAAGTCACTGGGCTCAAATGGCTCCCGAAGTATGTGGGCGAATGTGCAGTGTAGGCAGTTCCCAGCCTCCAAGTGGATATATTGGAATGTGTAAGGGCTTTGGCTGCACGTGGGACTGGAATCCAGAACAAGACCCACCGCTTAGTAGGGAGGTGGCTTTAGAGAAGGCTGTGCCATTCTTCTGTGCCTCAGTTTTCTCATCTGTTGAGTGGGGTTACTTAAGGACTATAGGACAGGGCATGTGTATGTGTCCATTAAACTGTGCTGCCCCTTTGGAGCAAAGGTTTGCCACTTACCCCACCTGCCCCCCAGGGGGTGGCCACCTCAGCTGCACTCAAGCTGATAGGTTCTAGGGACCCTTCCTGTTTCTCCTGCCTCATCCCCCCTTTGCAGAAACCATGCTGCTTGGTTCCAGCAAAGGCCCAGAAGTGATGGAAAGAGCAAAACTCTGGTGTGACTCAAATTTGAATCCCAGGCCTGCTCCTTTCAGATGTGTGACCTCGGGCAACTTTCACCACCTGTTTCCACCTCGGTTTACTCACCCACAAAATGGGGATGACGCTACCTATCTGTCTGAGTCAGGGTCCCAGCAAAAAACAGATGGTGCCTCACACTGAGTGCTTTGGGGAAAGTTTGATAAACAGACTATTTGTGAGCAGGGGGTGATGTGTTGGGCAAATGCCTTTCCCTTGAAAGCCCCACCTCTGCTCCAGCTCAGAGTTGTCAAGAATTTGTGGATCCTGTATGAGAATGCCCAGGGCATTCAGGAAGTAAATTCTGGGTAGTGGATATTGTGCAACACTCAGACCTGTTGGGATGAAAAAAAAAAAAAAAAATGGAGTGGATCACAGCGAAAGCAGTTTAAGAGACCAGCTTTGTGACTGGGATGGCTGAACGGGCATTGTTAGGCTTAAGTTTGCTTAATTTTTGTCTTTGCTGCATAGTGATCAGAAAATGCAGCCTGCAGGCAGGTCTACTAACTTTCCTTAATTTATTGAGACTTTGTGCCTGGTTTGTATGCAGTTTTTGTAAATATTTCAACCCCACTAAGGCAAGTTGGTATATTCTTTGAACGAGTATTGGTAAGCTGTACTTTCTTTGTAAATTAGTTCTGTATTTATTCACTCTAACTTTATGACTCCATTTTTCATGTCTTTATTTCTGACTACCTGATCTGACACAGGAAGAAAAGGAAGAGTTTGAAATTTCCCAGTTTAATTGCTTTCCTGTCCATTTTCCCCTTTTGCCTTCAGCCTGTTGAATTCTCGAGTCCACTCTCAAGGAATTAACTCAGACAAGACAGTTGCTGGGAAACTTTCTGAGGTTGGCCGCTCTGGGAGCGATTGATCCTGATGTTCTGGCCTGACCTTGAGAGTCAAGGGCACGACTCAGCCCAAAGCATCCAGCCTTTCCTGAAGTATCGGCTCTGGGCATCTTGAACAACGAGGTCACACTCTTCAAGGCCCATTCACTCTCTGTATGAAAGTGGTGTCATTTCATGAACCATAAATTATCTCCCCAAAACACACCCTGTTGGGAAGCCTCAATGCAATCCCCAGGCACCTGAAATGTATTTGGTAATAAACCTCACTGGCAAATTACAAGGTTGGAATTTGAAAACATCCTTTTCAGAAGGGGTATAGAATACAAAGGAGATATATATATATAAGTTTTAGGACTTAGTTTGAAGTTGTCACGCCTTACCTAGACCCTCAATTCTGTTTGTTTTTTAATGGCTGAGCATACAAGTGATAATATAATCATTTTACAGATGAAGAAATTAGAGAAGTAAAGCCACTTTCATTCCTTCAGCAAATATTTTTAAGCACCTGCCATGTGGCCGTGGAGACCAGCCCCTGCTACAACAGACTCTATTCCCCCTGTCTTGTATCTTATCTCCTAGTGGGTGTGATAAGGTGCAAACAAATCCACCTGTAATGCAGTGTCAGGCAGTGAATGTAGTGGGTTGAGTAATGGGCCCCCCAAAAGCATTCGTCCATGTCCGAATCCCCAGAAGCTGTGTAATGTAACCTTACTTGGGAAAATAATCTTTGAAGACATAATTAAGGATCTCAAGATCATCCTGGATTAGCTGGGTGAGCCCTAAATCCAAGGACTGGTGTCCTTCTAAGAGACAGAAGAGGAGAGACACAGACACAGAGGAGAGGCTACATGAAGATGGAGGCACAGATGGGAGGGATGCGGCCACAAGCCAAGGACCACCCGGAGCTACCCAAAGCCGGAAGAGGTAAGGAAGGATCCCCCCCACCCCTCCCCAGAGACTTCCGAGGGAGCATGGCTCTACCAACACCTTGATTTCAGACTTCTGGCTTCCAGACTGTGGGAGAATTCATGTTGCTTCAAGCCACCTGGTTTGTGGTCATTTGTTGTGGCCGCCCCAGGAAACTAGCAGAGTGAACAACGCTATGAAGACAAGGATGGAGAGTGGGGACCGGAGAGTCGCTTGAGCAGTCAGGAGAGGTGACATTCAAGCAGAGGCCTGAATGAGGTGAGAAGTGACGCTTGTGGATATCTTGGGGGGGGGGCAGTATTCCAAGCAGAGGGAAGGGACGGGACCAAGGCCCCAGGCGAAAGTGTGCTTAGCTCGTGTCACCATCGTGAGACCTGCTTATGTGAAATGACTCACACATTTGCACCCAAACTCTGGCCACGCTCACCCCACGCCCACACAGAGCCTTATTCCAGGCACTCTTCACGTCATGCCCTTTGTCAGTTCTTCCACAGTCATTGTTTGCTGAGTGATGGGGCAACACTGGCTGAGAACCTTCTGCAGCTGAGGGCATCTCTGGGTTTCCAAGGGGCTTAACTCCACCAGGCAAGCAAGGCCCAGCCCTGTGGAACTTGATGCCAGGTGCCAAGTGAACGTGCCTTGGGACTTGCTAAATCCTGAGAGGTAAACACCTCGCACGGATGCCACCCATCCCACCTCCTGCACCCATGGCAGACATCACGTGTCAATCTCAGGGGTGACATTTGCCCATTGGCTGGGACAGGCCTGGGAATCCTTCTACTTGCCAACTTTTAAGTAGCTACCAACAATTGTTTAGGCCTGGCACATGAATAAACCTGTTTACCGAAAGATTTTCAGAAGAGGAGGGAATGACCTTGGGTGGGGGCCGTTATAGAACCTTCTAGAAGGTGGTGGTATAGCTGAGGATCTCCATACGTGAAATCTATCATTTACATGAGGGTTTACTCTTGGTGTTCTATAGTCTGTGGGTTTTGACAAATGTAGAATGTCATCTAGCTACCATTACAGTATCACATGGAAGAGCTTCACTGCCTAAAAATCCCCTGGTCTCCACGTATTCATCCCTCCCTCACCCCAAACCCCTGGCACCCACTGATCCTTTTACTGCTGTCGCTATAGTTTTGCCTTTTCCAGAATGTCATAGAGTTGGACATTTGAAAATGTAACTGTCCAATTTCTGTTAGTAAAGAGTTCAAAGTTCTCAGTGCCTCCCCTTTGAAAGTTCAGAAAGCCCCAGGGTCCCCCTGTTAGGTGGTGCTGAAGGGGTTGGGCTAGTCCTCAGTTAAGTAGCTATTAGAATGGCCCCTCTGTCAACCCCGGGCGCCTCCGTCCCAGCACCCCACCCACCTCGGCCTCCTGGCTGTTTGTCAAACAAGCTGAGCTCAGCCCAGCCTCCCCACCTTTGAACTTCACAGGTCCCTCTGCCAGGTGTGTTCTCCTCCAGCTCCTCACAGGACCCCAAACTCCCTGCCTTCAGGCCTAGACTTCAGTGTCCAGGTGTCCACTTTGTAATAACTCATGGAGCGGAACTTGCATTGTGTGTACTTTTCGGTAGGTAAATTTTGTCGCAATAAAAGATTCTGTTAAATAGAGAACAGACTTGTGGTTGCCAAGGGGGAGAGGGGGAGGGGGAGGGATGGGCTGGGAGTCTGAGGTTGGTAGATGCAAACTATGACGTTTAGAACAGATAAAAAAAAAAAAAAGGTCCTACTATTTAGCACTGGGAACTATAGCCAACCTCCTGGGATAAACCATACTGGAAAAGAATATAAAAAAAGAATGTATATATGTGTATAACTGAGCCACTTTGCTGTACAGCAGAGATTAGCACAACATTGTAAATCATCTATACTTCAATAAAAAGAAATTCTGCTAACATTTCAAAAAGGAAGCAAATGAAAGTTGAATGAGAAACAAGACATTTACACCATCTTAAGCGGGTCCCCACAAGATAGTTATGAATTACAAAGGGAAACAGTCACTTTAGTTGGAGAAATCTGGCAGACCCCAGCTGGACCCAGGGATCAGGGTCACCAGGACCACCGATGGGACAAATGACATCGTGCGCCTTGGATACGGTGCACCAAGGAAACACGGCTTCACTTCGGGGGATTCCTGGCAAAGTGCTGAACGCAAGTCCCATCATGAGGAAGCAGCCCTCGCATTGGAGGGCAGCCTAGGAAACAACTGGCTCACCCTCTTCAGAAATGTCAGGAAAGGCCATGGGATGTTCCAGAGAGACTAAAGAGTCATAATAATCAAATGCAAATGTAATCCTGGGTCAGATCTTGGAGCTGGGAAAAATGTCTTTACCATTTGCTATAAAGGACGTTAGTGGGACAAGTGGTGAATTTGAGTGAGGTCTGGAGATAATGGTTATTGCACTGATGTGAACTTCTGATTTGGATCATTGTTCTCTAGTTATAGAAGAGAATGTCCCTTTTGGAAGGGTACCCTGAGGTTCTTAGGGGTAAAGAAGGCAGGGGAAGCAAGAAAGTGGGGGGGAGCCTGCACAAAGACTTGGGTAATCTGGGAAGAATATACGCAAATCTGAAAAGGTCACACAGTGTATGATTCCACTTACAGAACATTCTTGACATGACAAAATTATAGAGATGGAGGGCAGATTAGTGGCTGGCGGGGGTTAGGGATGGTGTGACTACAAAGGCAGTGAGAAGGAGACCTATGTGGTGATGGAGCAGTTCTGTCTCTTGATGGAGCTGGTACTTACACGAATCTGTACCTGAGATCCAGTGACTCGGAGACCACGCCCCCCATACCGTACCGTGTCAATTTCCCGGCTTCAGTATGGCACTGTGGTTACACAAGATGTGACACTGGGGGAGTCTGAGTGAAGGGCCTCGCTGTGTAATTTTTGTAGCTTCCTGTCAAGCTGTAATTATTTCAAAATGAAGAGTTTAAAAAGTAAGAGAAATAGCATCCCACTCTGTCACCCTGTTCCCCTCCCCCTCCCCCCCAATCCTTGCTTTGGGCCATTTGTAGCAGCCAGCCAGGACACAAAGAGACTTCTGATAACCAGCTTGGGCAGCCACGGTGGACCCGGTTTAACCAGTAGGCAAGCTGGTTCATTCATTCCACAAATATTTGAGAGCCTGCAGAGAAAGGAGGCTGCTCGGGGCCGGGTGACAATACCGCCAGTGAACAGCACTTCTCCTGCGGTGCCAGGCTCTGCGCTCAGAGCTGTGCCCTCAACTTCATCCTCATAACACGTGCCTGATTTGCTGTGCACTGCCCGCACCCACCCTTTCACAGAAGAGGGACTCTAGCGGACGATGGGGTCCTCCACCCAGATGCCCTGGCATCCCTTTTCCCGTCTGTGGGCTCCCCGCTCTGACATCCAGCACCCGCAGTGCCTGGAAATGTGCTTCCCCAGGTTTCCCTCGATGAGGACCGGCAGAAAGCCCACTCCGTGCCCCCCGAGGGGGACAACTCCAGAGCTCCCCAGGGGCCAGGCTGAACCTGGGACCTAGCCTGAAACCTTGCCCCTCCCGTTCCCTTACCAGTTTCTGCTGGAAAGACATCCTTAATAAACCATGAGTCTTGCCTCAGGCTCTGCTTCTGGGGGACCCAACCTGGGACAGAATCGGAGGCAGGGAGTGGTTGAGTAACTTGGCCCCAGCCACACAGCTAAGAGGGTGAGCCAGAAGTCCTACCACTGGACTCTGACGCCGGAACCTGCACGTCTGACCATCATGCTGCACTGCCTCCGAGGAGGGGCTCATTCATTCCTTCACAAACCTGCTCAGACCATGCCCTACTGCCAGGCTCTTAGCTGATGGAGGGCAAATAGGATTCTCAGGCCGCTTCTCGGAAGTTCTCAGCCTACTTAGGAAGGCAGACCCAACCTCACCCATTTGATCAGGCACCAATTCAATAATCCAGCATTTAGGGGCTACTGTGTACCTGCACCATGCTGGATATTGGGAGAGAGATGAGCTAGACGTGGTCCCTGCCCTCCAGGAGCTCTGGGTCCCGTGGAGAAGGAGCAAACCGCATGGCATGTGTCACAACGTCACTGCGTGCAGGACCCAGTGGGGGCGCATGTCAGTCTACCTGGACGACTCAGGGAAGACTCCCAAGGAGGTGATGTAGAGCCAGGACTGTGGAATACAGAGGAGCCAGGCCCGGGGGAGGAGGATGGAGACAGACAGTCTAGAAGAGGGGCAGTTGCATAATATCCGTGGCTCCTGGTTCGGGCTGAAGGGAGGACGTGTAATCGCAGCCAGCGTGCTGTTGGCTGGGTGGGGGGGGGTGGGACATACCCACGGAGGTGGCCCCGTATCCCACCCTCCCGTGGGAAGCCCTTAGTGTGGGGTGCAGGCTCCCTGGGCCACGTGTGTCACCCTCATCTCTAAAAGGGGAAAATGGCACACACCTGGCAGGTGGTTATGGAGGAATTACCTGGTGCTGAGTGAGCCTTACTGGGATCAGCAGGGCTGCCAAGTGGGCTTGCACAGGTTGTGCAGAGGTCCTGGGGGCGCCAGTCACACTGCTGTAGATTTGAAGAGGCTCGTGGCAGAGGATGGGCACCCTTTCTGAGCCCCTTCCAAAGCTGTCGGATGGACTAGCAATGGTGCTGTCCACGGGGGCTGTTATCGCAGGTGGGGTCCCGCCCTGAGAACTGCCTGGGGGAGGGGGCTTCGGTACCCACACACGATCCCCACAGCCGACAGCGGTTCATCAGAGCCCAGAGCATCACGCTCTTCCTTGGGTCTTTGGGTCAAGCCGGGCAGTGGACAGAGCATGGGGCGCGGGAAAGGGGGGAGGATTTCAGTGCATAGAAGGGTTGGCGCAGAGACTTAGGGAAAGCAATTCACATGACCAATTTCTACTCTCCGATCGACTTCCGGGGGCCCTGGACAAATGGCCCTGCTTTCTGAACCTCATTTCTTACACGTTAGAACAGGAGAAGAATGCCCACCGTCATGCCCATCAAGTAAGACCGAATTCTCAGCCACACCCCTGCACCCATGAAACCCCACCTTCCCGAGGTTATTGTATCAATCTCTATGTTTTGTTAAGGTTTTAAATGTTTCATAGACTTGTTTTAATTTTTTTAAAAAATTCTATTTACTCTTCAGAGCCTGGCGAGCATCATGGGATATGATAACTTACCAAAGCAAACAAACAAATGAAAACCAACAACAGAAAAGCTTTTCTCCCTTGATGAACTGTCCACTTTTTTCCCAGCATTGAACTTTTGGTCTTAGCTGTCAGGAACCTCCGTGCTCTGTTTCGTGCTCAGTTAACGCTAAGCTTCACCTGGCTGTATCAGTTACCAACCTCCCGTCTGCAAGCAGCAGACACTGACTGGTTATTTTAAACAGAAAGGGAATTTGGTGGAAGGATGTCAGGTCTGCCAGGACTATGCAAGGGGAGGGAGAGACCCGTCCTTCTCAACTTCCCCAGTGGGAGTGGGATGGGCTCCCGGACCACCCACCTATCCATCCAGCAGAGTTGCTGAGTGGGAGGAGCTGGGGGCGGGGCAGTGGTGGTGGGAGGAAGTGTCGGGTAATGGCTACAGGTGTTCTCTGTAACCAGGTGTTTTAGGGTAAACACCTCCTCCTACTTCGTTAGAGTTTTTCTCAGTGTCTTGCTTTGGGTTCTCCCAAACCCAAAGATTTGAACACATGTTGTTTGAGAGGTGACCCCCGGAAACGCTGGCAGAGGGGAATGAGGCAGGGCTGGGAAGGGGGGCATCTGGTCCTCCCTGATGGGGGGGCTGACCGTGTTCCTGCAGTTGAAAGAGCACCCTCGATGGGGAGTCAGATGTTCTCGGGAAGCAGCTTTCTGCAGAGGAGGGGATGCTGAGGGTCAGGGGGCTGGAGACACTGCCACGTCTGCTACCCCGGGCTTTATATGTACACTGCAAACATTTTCACGCCCCATATTCCATGCGTTGATAAGTCTGCACTGTCCCGCTCCTTTGCATAATATAAGTTATGAGCTCCACAGACCTTTCTTTTCCCTTCGTGCCAATCACTGTGCTGCTGGTGAAAGAAATGTCAGCAAGATCAGGAAGAGGAAACGTTTTGTCTTCAACAACTCTGGAGAATGAGATCCTATTCTACCCCAGGGAATCGTCCTTGCAACTGTTACGGTTTTTACCTGGTTGAACGGAAATGAAACAGTCTTAGAGGACCACAGAACACAAAGGTACTGCTTAATGAATGATTACCAGGTGAACTCCCTTGGAACCACCAGCCGGGCTCCGCCATGTGCCCCCTCCAACGACAACCACCCCCCTCCCCACAGATGTACCCATTCTCCTGACTTACGGTCATATGTTCATCGCTTCCTATGTCCTGGACAGTTCTTTAACCAACACGGTTCCCATCTGCATTTGTTTCCTAGGGCTGCTATGACAGACAGTCACAAACTTAGTGGCAACACAAATAGATTCTCTTAGGGTTCTCTTACAGGTCAGATGTCTGAAACAGTCCTACCAAACTAAACTCAAACTGTCTGCAGGGCTGCATTCCTTCTGGAGGTGCTGGGGAGAATCCATTCTCTTATCTTTTCCAGCTTCTAGAAGCCACCCACATTCCTTGGCTCATGACCCCTCTCTCCATCTTCAAAACCAGCAATGCTGGTTGGGTCTTTCTCATGCTGCTTCACCCTGCTTTCAACCCCCCTGCCACCCTCTTATAAGGACCTTGTCACCACACTGGGCCCACCTGGACCATCCAGGATCAACTCCCATCTCAAGATCCTCAACTCAGTCACACACCTGCAAAGGCCCTTTTGCCAGGTCAGGTCATATATTTACAGGTTCTGGGGCTTAGGACGTGGATACCTTTGAGAGGCCATTATTCTGCCCACTGCTCCATCCATCTTTTTCCCCTCCACCCCTTCCATTTTATCTGTTGAGACACCCTGGCCGTCTGACCTGTAGCGTTCCCCACAGTCTGGATTCTGCTGGTTGTACACTCCAGGTGCAGTGCTGCATGGCCCTCTGTCCTGGGAATTTCCTGCAAACTGGCAGTGGGATCCAGAGGCTGGATCAGGCTAAGGCTCTATCCCTTTGGTCTTGTGTGTTTCCATCAGGAGGCTCCTTGTGGCTGGTGGTCTCTGTTTGTGATGTCAGTATCACTAATGTTCAATATCCAGATCCACTCATTCCCTGGGGGTTGCAAAACTGTGATATTCCAATCCTATCAATTGCCTTTTAATGTATTAGTTGGGATACTTTCATCAGGAGAGGCTTCCTCTCATCTATATATAGTTTGTTACCAATGGAAACAGGAAGGCAGAATCACTGCTTGATTCCCGCCCTTGACCGGTTTCAAGATAACAAGCCAGTTCCTATCATCCTCCGAAGGAGATCCACTAGTTTTTAAAAACATCTTTGTGAACTCATGAATGTAAACGTAGATGGGTTTCAATCCAATGCAATATTATCCTTCCTGAAGCTCCCATGGTCATGTCTTTGACCAGGGGGAGCCTTTTCAAGCTGGCTTCAGAGTTCTTTTAGCATAATCCCAGGAGTCTCTCTTTGACAGTTCCCTTGCCATTTGGGAAAACAAAATATTCCAGCCTTCTCTTGTACATTTCCAGCCCTGGAATCAGCTATGTCTCTGAGAAACCCTGGTTTTTTAATTTTCAAAAAAATGGGAAATGGCATTTCAAGACCACAATCTGTGTGTTAGGCTACAGAGGTGGCCACTTTTTCTAGGACTTTTAAGGGGGCAGGGTTGGCTAATGTCAGTGTATTTTCAAAATGAAACACCTCGGGAGTTCACACTGTGCCCCTCTCCCACGTCTGCAGGTGGATGGTGGTCTCACGTCGTGACTTGTCCTGATCACATTATTTGATTGGCAGCTCTATCCCCTCAAAGGTTAAAACCTATGACTCTTCTGTCACATGCCTGCAGGTAAAAGAAACAAGGTTTCTATCCCTCTGTTAGATTTTTCATGTAAACCAAGGGTTTGAGAGCCTGTGTCCTATTTAAATGAACAATTCTTAACTGAAGTTGCAGAGCCTTGGGGACAACCAAACCTGGGGCAATTGTCTCATCAGCGTTAGCTCGGAACCCGGCCATGACCTCCTGTTCCCCCTGCACCCCCAGCCTTCCTGGTGTCCAGGGCTCCCCATGCTCCTTGCTGTTCCTGCCTCCTGTCTCCCCACTGGGGCCCTGGGGGAGATGAACCTTCCTGAGGCTCCCAGATGCATCACAGCTCTTGCAGCTCAGAGGTCCCCCCTCCCGTCTTCCCCCCGGGACTCTGGGGAGCCCATTGCCCTGGGCAACCGTGAGCTCCTCCCTTACCATCTCTGGCCATGGCAGTGTCTTGTAGTCTCCCTGCCTCAGGGGCACTCCCTGCTCTTCCCAGCAGCCCCCAAATCTCCTTCCCGTTCTCTCCCGGGAGGCCCCCCCACCCCGGCCCTGCCCGTGAGAAGCAGGCTCCCGTTGACGTGTTTCGAGCTCACTCGCAAGCATCCTACGATGGTGTGTAGGTTAGGCTATACTTCCCTTGGCTCTGCCACCCCTGTTTGGTCAGAACAGCTAGTTCTTCCGTAATACCCGCTGTGCACCGGGAACCATTCTAAGCACTGAACTAGTTTCTCCGCACAGCCGAACTAGGAGGCTGGTGCTGTCATCCACGTATTTTATGGAGGAGGAAACTCTGGCTCAGGGTCACCTCGGGAGTGGGAGGACTCACCCACTGACCGCTGGGCTCCTGAGTCGGCTGGAAGGCAACGCTGCTTAAGACCAACCCCTCAGCATCCTTTGGGGAAGGAGCCAGAAGCTGCATAAATAAGAAATCAACAATGCAAGAAGGGAAACACCTCCCTGGGCCGTCATCCTCCTCAGGAGCAGCAGTTCTGGAGTTCCAGATGGCATCAGAGTCACCGGGAGGGCATGCTGAAACAGACTGCTGGGACAGACAAGGGCTTAATCTCCAAAATATACAGACAGCTCATACCACTCAACAACAAAAAAACAAACAACCCAATCGAAAAATGGGCAGAAGACCTAAACAGAAGACATACAGGTGGCCAATAGGCACATGAAAAGATGCTCAACATCACTAATTAGTAGAGAAATGCAAATCAAAACTACAATGAGGTATCACCTCACACTGGTCAGAGTGGCCATCATCAAAAAGTCTACAAATAACAAATGCTGGAGAGGGTGTGGAGAAAAGGGAACCCCCCTACACTGCTGGTGGGAATGTAAGCTGGTGCAGCCACTATGGAACACAGTAAGGAGGTTCCTTAAAAACTGAAAATAGAATTACCATATGATCCAGCAATCCCACTCCTGGGCATATATCCAGAGAAAACTATAATTCAAACAGATACCTGCACCCCTATGTTCACAGCAGCACTACTCACAATAGCCAAGACGTGGAAACAAACGAAATGTCCATCGACAGATGAATGGATAAAGAAGATGTGGTACATGTATACAGTGGAATACTACTCAGCCATAAAAAAGAATGAAATAATGCCATTTGCAGCAACATGGATGGACCTAGAGGTTATTATACGAAGTGAAGTAAGTCAGACAGAGAAAGACAAATAGCATATGATATCACTTACATGTGGAGTCTAAAATATGGCACAAATGAACTTATCTACGAAACAGAAACAGACTCACAGACAGACAGAACAGACTTATGGTTGCCAAGGGGGAGGAGGGTGGGAGAGGGGTGGATTGGGAGTTTGGGATTAGCGGATGCAAACTATTCTATATAGGATGGATAAACAACAAGGTCCTACTGTATAGCACAGGGAACTATATTCAATATCCTGTGATAAACCATAACAGAAAAGAATATTGAAAAAGAATGTATATATATACATATATATATGTATGTATAACTGAATCACTTTGCTGTACAGCAGAAATTAACACAACATTGTAAATCAACTATGCTTCCATAAGAAATAATAAAATTAAAAAAAAAAAACCACACACACACAGACTGATGGGCCCAACCCCAGAGTTCCTCACTCGTTAGGGCTGGGGTGGCCTGAGAACCTGCATTTTTAATGAGTTCCCTGGTGATGCTGATGCTGTGGGTCTGAGGATCCCCCTTTGGAAACTGCTGCTCTAGTGAACTTGCCTGCCGTGGAAGAGCAGGACTTGGCTGGGACCGAGCTCCTTCCCAGGACACGTGGTGTGGTGGTTCCACCTCGAACTTTCCCGTCCAGGTGGTCCTGTGATAATGACCTTATGATTACGTTGAAAAACATAATTATCTGTTAGAGATGCATTCTGAAGCATTCACGGGTGATGTATATGATGTCTGGGATTTACTTTAAAATACTCCAGACTCTACCTCTGCAAAAAGTTGAGGGTCTAGATGAAGCAATGGTAGCTGGCTGATGAATCCAGAGAGGTTCCTTCTACCACTTTCTACGCCTTGTTTATATTTGAAAGTGTTAATAATAAGCCTTTTGATTTCAGGTAGGAAGAAAGCTCTGGCTCCCCACTTAGTAACTGTTTGATCTTGAGCTAGAAACTTACAATATCTGAGCCTTGATTCTTTCTGCTCTCAATGCAGGTGGTGGCATCTTCCCAACCTGGATGTCGAGGACACAGTGGAGTTAGATGTTAGCACTCACCTTGGCATATAACCCATGAGACCTCAATCCCCTCAATTTACTCTGCTCTCGCGCATTCTCCAGCCTGGCCAGGGCAGCGCCTAATGGGCAGGGGACTCGCCCATCTCAAGGCACCCGTTCAACAAGTTCCTGAGCTGAGCGTGGAGCTTTCCAGAAGCCTGCCCACTTGGGATCAGGCGGTGTGGATGTGGAAGGTGGGGTGGGGAGGCCACGCGTGTGTTCCCAGGACGTGAGGCTTCTGGGCGGTCACAGGCAGGACGGCCTCCCCACAGTGTGGCTTAGACCTGCCAGGGGTTTCTTTAGATAGCCACCGGGTCTGAGGCAGGAAATCCCTGGCATCCAGTTCAAAGGTGGTTCCAGTGGCTTCCATGGGGCCTTCAGCTTGCCAAACCGTCTCAAACAAGGTGTGTTTTGGTTGGTGTTCTGTATTGTTTTGTTTTTGGTTTGGTATTGATTGCAAAAAAAAAAAAAAAACAACCCATTTGTGCTAGCCCAGGGCAAAGTCAGGGGCAGCCGGCGACTGGGAACCAC
The DNA here is from genome assembly GCF_028564815.1 of Eubalaena glacialis. Classification (NCBI taxonomy): domain Eukaryota; kingdom Metazoa; phylum Chordata; class Mammalia; order Artiodactyla; family Balaenidae; genus Eubalaena; species Eubalaena glacialis. Next base: position 4,741,541 of record NC_083733.1, read on the forward strand.
TGAGCTGTTTCCTTGAACCTCGGTACAGGAAGGGGAGGGCGGCCAAGTCTCATATCAGTTGGAAGCAAGTCCTGGAAAGCCATCCAGAACCTGTTGGCTTCTCTCTTTCTCTCCTCTTCCTTCTCCTCCTCCTCTCCCTCTGGCTCTTTCTCCCGTCCCTCTTCCTCATGGACAAGGCAGGAGGTGGCCTCCGCACAGCCCCAAGTCCCATCCCCCTGTCCATACCACTAGCAGAGCCAGCTGATGTTTGCCCAGCATCTTCTGTGTGCCAGGTGTTGGGCAAAAAGCTTCACCACCAGGATTTCATGTAATCCCACAGCAGCCATGCGGGAAGGTGCTGCTTTCATCCTTCCGACTTCCAAAGAAGGAACTGAAGCATCAAGGGGTTCAAGAAGTTACCTGAGGCCACGCTGCTGAGAGGAGGCTCCCGAGCTAGGCTCCTAGTCACGGCCATGCTACCTTCCGGCGTCAAAAAGACTCAAGAGCATTGGGGGGAGGAATCTGACAGGCTTAGCTTGAGTCAGGTGACCTGTTTCTCCACCAATCAGGTGTGGCCAAGGAGGCTGGTCTCAGAGCACCAACATGGCAACCCCCAGGCCCAACATTAGAGAACCGTTGTCAGGTGGGGCGGTGAGCCTGGCACCTGATCTCACTTCCGTTCCTTTCTTCCTTCCTGAGTAGCCTTCCACGGACACAGATCCCTGCTGCGTTTGTCTTCCCACTTATGGAGTTAGATGAGGCCTGAGTTCAAATCCTGCCTCTGCCATTTTCCTGATGGTCTGCTCTTGGGCAAATGACTTCACCTCTCTGAACCGCAGTGTTTTCATCTGTAAATGCAGACCGTAAGACTGGCCTTCTTGGGGAGAAGCAAACGAGATCATAACCCAGGTAAACCCTTCAGTGGCTTCCCATTGTTTTCACGGTCAAGTTCAAACTCAAGATGTGAACTGGCTGGCACCCGCTTAACTTTCTACCCCGCATCCTCCCACTCCCAGAGTGCCCCCCTTCTCCAGCCATGCCCAGCTGTGCCTCTGCACATACCGTTCCCTCTGCCTCAAATGCCTTTCCTCTTCTCCCCCAATCTAAGTTAGCTAACTTGCTCCTGAGCGGGTTGAATTGTGTCCCCCCCAAAAAGTTGTGTCTGCGTCCTAACTCCAGAACCTGTGTATGTGACCTTATTTGGAAATAGAGTCTTTGCTGATGTACTTCAATTAAGGATCTTGAGATGAGATGGTCCTGGGTTAGGATGGGTCCTAAATCCAATAAGTGTCCTTATAAACCAAAGGAGAGGGAAATCTGGGACACACAGACACAGAAGGGAAGGCCAGGGGATGATGAAGACAGATGGCAGTGATGGGTCTGTAAGATGAGGAATGGCACGGGTTACTGGCCACCCCCAGAAACTGGACAGGGGCATTGGACAGCCTCTGGAAGGAGCCAAGCCTACTGACACCCTGACATGGACCTCTGGTCTCCAGAGCTGGGAGAGGCTACATTTCTGTTGTTTATGGTAATGTGTATGGTAGTTACAGAAAACTCGTACTCGTGAACTTAGCTCAGAAGCCCCTCCTCTGGGAAGCCCTCCCTGACCTCTCAGCCTGCACAGATGCCCAGAGCCTACATAAGCTTTATCCTAGCCCTTTCCACCATGCCTGTGATCACCCACACACCAGTGTCTCCCCCTCCAACCTCTTCCAGAGGAATCCACACTCCACAGACCTCCAAGCTCTCGACAACAGATGATACTCTGATGGTGGAATTTCAGGCAGCAGCCTACAGGCGCCCACAGGGAGAAATCTGTCTGGAGCTGGGTGCCACCACCGTCTCACCTGAGGGCCTGCTCACCTCTTCCCAGGTGGAAGCATGCAGAGGCCTTCCCTGGGGTCATAAGATAAAGTCTGTCCGGCACTATGTCCCCTGGAAGGGCGGCACTATGTCCCCTGGAAGGGCGCCCCTCTGCCTTCCCTTTACACTGCCTTGCTGATCTCTGTGAGATGGTCTACAAAAAGATCTGGGGTCGGGAAGATAGTTAATCCTGGCAACTCTGATGGAAACTGGCCCCAGGGAAGACTGTGGCTATGTCAGCCAGCCCAAGGGACAGAGAGACTGTTTAATTAAGTTTGTTCTTATGGAGAAGCTGCCCTTGTGGGTGAGATCCCTGTCCTCAGCCAAGTGCCCCCAGGGTCCAGCTGCTTTTCAGGCGCCTTGGAGGAGGCCGGGCTGACTTGCCCAACTGTTTCCTGGCTTCCTGGGGCCCTGCTTACCCTCTGGAGGGACGTAACTCTCTCAGAGGCTGGGCATCCCCCCCCTCAGCCCCCCACAGCTGTGGGACGGTCCCCAGACAGCCAAAGAGGTGGCCATGGCCTCTGTGGTCTCTTCAATATGGGAGGCTTTGTGTGTGTGTGGCAAGAGAGAAAACTCCAGACTGGAGATTCGGGGGAGTGGGGTCGGCCTCTTGCACTTCCTGGGAGAGTGGGGAAATGGCCAGTTCCAAGCTAGGTGACCCTGGGTGAATCGCTTCTCCCCTCCCAGGTTCCTCTGTGGAACCAGAGAAAACCCGCGTGCTCTGTGGATGGTGCCATTGCCAGCTTCCTGGTGGCAGTACTGCGCTGTAGTTACACAAGGTGTTACCATGGGGGAGGTGGGCCTCTCTGGACTTTTCCTCACATGTTCTGTGAATTTACTATTATTTTAAATTTAAATTTTTTTTGGGAGGGTGCCACGCTGCGTGGCACGCGGGATCTTAGTTCTCCAACCGGGGATCGAACCCACGCCCCCTGCAATGGAAGCGCAGAGTCTTAACCGCTGGACCGCCAGGGAAGTCCCTTAAAAATGTTTTAAAATCATTTTCAAAAAAGAAAAATAAAAACAGGTAGATGACCACAGTATGAAATAGAATCTGACTTCAACAACTAATGGCAAAAAAAAAAAAAAAAAAAAAAGGGCAGCTGCATTCTTTCCTTCCTACAGTCTTTTCCAGAGAGTCTTCCTATAATGTGTACTTCCTGGGAGACTGACAATAACTATGTAATATCTCTCTGTTCTGAATGGCTGCAGATATAAGAACGTCATAATCAAGTCAACTATTTCATCCAAAACTCAACACCTAGATGTGTTCTTTTTTTCTTTTTAATTAATTAATTAATTTTATTTTTGGCTGTGTTGGGTCTTTGTTGCTGCACGCGGGCTTTCTCTAGCTGCGGCGAGCGGGGGCTACTCTTCGTTGTGGTGCGTGAGCTTCTCACTGCGGTGGCTTCTCTTGTTGCGGAGCATGGGCTCTAGGCACACAGGCTTCAGTAGTTGTGGTGCACGGGCTTAGTTGCTCCGTGGCATGTGGGATCTTCCCGGACCAGGGCTTGAACCTGCATCCCCTGCACTGGCAGGCGGATTCTTAACTGCTGCACCACCAGGGAAGTCCCTAGATGTGTTCTTAAACCACACAAATTAAAGGCTTTTTCTCGCTGATTTAAAAGAAAAAGACAAAGGTCGAACCTCCCAAGGAGTCAGATCTGGAATTAGTTTACTTGGGTCTGTATCCTCACTCTGCCATTTACTGGCTCTGTGATCCTTGCTAAGTGACTATTTCTCCATGCCTCAGTTTCCCTCATCTGTAAAATGGGTGTCAAGAGTCTCTTCCTCATGGGTTGGAAGAGCTCAGATGAGTGGCTGGTTTCTGTAAAGGGCTTCCAGAGGCGCCTGGCACGTGGTCAGCTCTCAGAAGGTACTGGCGACCACGTTAAGGCTGCCACGAGAGCAGTGAAATGATACAGGGCAACGGCTGAGCGGAGGGAGATCCCTGTAAGAACTGACTGTCCCCCATGGCTGCATGGCTGTGTGTGACCTTGGGCAAGTCATGAGACACTGTGGGGTCTTTGCTGCCCTCCCCTGTGGAATGAGAGGTGGAATCTAGGAGACTGTCTGCCCAGCCCCACGTGTGCGTTTTCCTGGGACCCCCTCCTGGCTCGGCATCCCCACCCTCACCCCCGTGGCCATTGCTGATGGGGGACCTGCTGGTTCTTCCTCCCTGCTTCCCAAGGCCTCAGTCGATGGGCCCAGATGTGGGTGCCTTCCCCAGGGTGTCACAGGGGAGGCGTCCCATTCACGGGAAGCATGCGCTGGATGGAGCTCTAGGGCTGCCTGGGGCCACTCTCATGTCCCGAGGAGACAGTGGCTCCGCCCAGAGAAAACAGAGAGACGTGGGGGACTCCATCCCTGGTTCCCGCTGTCCCTGAAGCCCAGGTGTGGTCCTGTCCTCCCAAGCTGTGGCCGCTCACTTCTGCCTTAGAGACGATAACAACAACAATAGCAGCGATCGCTTATAGAACCCATGCTACGAGCCAGACATTGTTCTGAGAACTGCACATATTTCAACACTTTTACTCCTCATCACAGCCCGGAGTATCATCACCCCCTTTTGCAGATGGGGAAACCGAGGCACAGTGACTTACTTGTGCAAGATCACACACTAGCGAGTGGCAGGGCCGGGACTTGAACCCCATCAGCCTAGCACCAAAGCGGTGCCCCCATCCACTCCTCCTGTCTCCCCTGGCGGCCCTCTTTGCCCCAGCTATTCGGCCGGGATCCTGTCACTGCCAGCAGCACAGTGGACCTCTAGCCCCTGAGGGTCCTTCAACTCCGGTCCAGTGCACTGTCTGCCTTCCTTCTGCCTCTTCACCCTGAGGACCCAGGACAGGCCTTTCCGGGTTTCCCACCCGTTTTCACAACTCTCATCTCCTTCATCCTGCAGCAGGTATGGCAGGGGTCATCCCGTTCCATCGTGGTAGAAACTGAGTCTCAGAGAGGCTAAGCTCTGTGTCCAGGGGCACACAGCTGCGACCACCACCGGAACCCGGCTCCAAGTCCAGAGGTCTCTCATGCCCTGGACAACAGGACCTCTGCTCACACTTTAGCTCAGGTGAGCAGCCCTGTCACCTGGTTTCCAAATCAATCAGGTCCAAGGAAGGGCTGTGCCAGCTTCCAAGGGGACAGTGCTCTGGGCTCAAAGCCAAGAAATACAGCTGAGCTCCGGGTACGTACCCCAGTGCCTGCAATCACCCATTCATCTGTGTGTCTTCCTCCAGAATGAGGACCCAGGGCAGGGACATAAGGGGGAAAGCCGGGGAGGGCAGGGTGGAGGTTCCACCAGGAAGGGGGCTTGCAAGCCCATCCCCGGGGCCGCGTGATGGAGGGGCAGAGCCCTGGAGTCAGGAGGCGGTGGTTCCAATCCCCACTAGACCATAAACGCCATGCAGGCAGGGACCGTTTCTGGGCTGTTCCCCTCTGTGTCTCAGACAGAAACTAAGACAGGCAGCATATATCATAATAACCCAAGCAGAACATTATATATAATTAAAAGATACAAAGCACTGCCAACTAAGCTGCTATGATGCTTTCACCTTTCTATTGTAAACTTAGTAAAGACCTCTTTCAGATTTATTTAGACATAGATTTTAATCATGCCTCATTCTTGCGCATACATCAGAAAGAAAATGTAAGTGAGATAAATGGGATAAGGTCTTTCCTAGAAGGTCATCTCGCTTGGATCCAACCCTTCCGAATCACTTTTCCACTCAGAGTTGCCAGGGTCCAAGTTTTTCTGCCAACGTGGCCTCTGAATCCCCAAGATTCTGATGATGCAGAATTTACCAGAAGGCGGTTCCTTGGTTTTTCCTGGAAGTTTCCACTGAGTTGCTTACACCCAGCCTGCATGTTTAAATGTGCTCACGTGCAGGCAATGACGCCTGGTGGTCACGACTAGGACACTTCCCAGCTTCGGGGACGTGGAAAGGTGAAAAAAAACGTGCATCTTGCATTCGCCAAGAAAAGGTGGTTCATGCTTGGTAAATATTTCTTGATAGATGGAATGTATGAATGAGTGAATGAGTACCCGATGAGTGAGTGGGAAAGTTAATTAATTACCCTGAACCTAAGGGAAATGCACCAATGAAACTTACTGATGGATGAAGTGAGATAATTAGAGTCTCGGTATTTGGGCTTAAACAGAGGTGCTCAGCTGGGGGCCCATGGACTCTTGGGCCAAGGTAATAATAATAAAGAATGATAACCATACCCGCTGACTGCTCTCTATACACCATATCTCATAATCCTCCCCGGCAACTCTGAAAGGCAGTTACCCTTATCACACCCATTTCACAGAGGAAGAAACTGAGGCTCAGCGAGGGGAAGTGCCTTGCCCAGGATCAGAACCCAGGTTGACCAGCCTCTACTCTCTCCACCCCATCTAGTGGACAGCCCCCCAGAAGTGGGGGTGAGCTCCACCCTGTCCCCAGGGCCCTCTGCAGATCCTCACACCAGCAGTGTCCTCTTCTGGGCCTCCACGGCTGGAGGGAATGTGCTTGGATGGGTCTCTGGAGCCCGAGCTGTGAGCAGGTCAGACCAGTTTGGAATCCAGACCCTGGCACTTATGGCCTGTGTGACTTTGGGTGAGTCCTTACAGATTTCTGACACCCAAGTCTCTGCTGGTTGTAATTGTTTACCCCTGCCACGTATGGCCAGCCATGAAGGGGACAGTCCCTTAGACCTCTGGTCCTCAGCCCTGATGGTCTGGCTGCTCATTCCCGCCACCTCCCCGGGAGGGAGCTTCAGCCAACTGCAGGCTCAGGTTCCGTCCAGACCAGTGAGATGGACCCTCCAGCACAGACAGATGGGGCGCTGGGGATTTCATGGGTGACCCACGCTCTGACCCCTGAAATCACGTATATAAATTCCACAACATGCCTGGAACGGATTGACATAAACCTCAGTATCTGAGATGGAAATCAGATTTGTCTCTGGTCGGACCTGCCATTCTTGGATAAAGGTGTCTTCCTTTTCCATCAACGGGAAGGTCAAAACCTCCCCCAGCCAGTGTGACAAAGGCACACTTTACACAACTTTGACATGAATCGCTTGACTGTTTTTCTCTCATGTTGCATACACAAAAACAAAGCAAAAACAAAGAAACCATCAAAATAATTCTTGAGCAATGTGAACGCACGGATGCTCAGAAATGACCAAAAAAAAAAAAAAAAAAGGCCCATCGGTCATCAATCTCCACTTTAAATTGGACTTGGCGTGTTTTCCAAGAGAGTCTGGATGTTATCTGGAGAAGAAGTGTGGATGTGTGGGCCGGGGGAGGGCCGTGAGGGGCGGGGCAGGGGTGAAAAGAGATGCTTGTTTTTAAAATACGGGTACTCAGGAGTCTCCGCACAAGCCCATCTTGGAATTTGAAAGGTCAAGTCCTGCCAAATGATTGATCATCGATCCATATCAGTCACCAATGGGGCTGTCTTACATGCCCAATGAATTGAATCATTTCCCCCAAAAGCTGTTGGATGTGTGTGTCCATTTTGGTGCAGTCACTGTTGAGATATGGATTGTGTAACAGATGCCCCCAGGGCTCTGCCCGTGTCCTCTTGGGTCCCCTCCCTGGCAGGGGGTGGGCTGCCCCCGGAATTGACAAGCGCTCCTCCGAGGGACAGCCCTTACCCCACCACTGAGCGGGGCTCGGCTCCCTTGCCTCCTGAAGGGCCAGCGCCACAGTGGGACTCAAACCCACTTACATCATTTGCAAAATGAACACGCGGGCCCCTTGCTCAACTCTGTTAAACCAAGCGCGGGGCCCTTCTGAGTACCTGTATAGGTGCCGCCCCTGGAGCTGGTCCTGGTGGGACACGGGCTGCCTCTGGGACCCCCAGGGGGTCTCGCCAAAGGTACCCTCCTCGGGACCGTCTTACATCACCTGGTAGGACCTCTTTCTCTTCCTGCCCCACTGCCCCACCCCTCTGCTAGTTCTTCCCAGGAACCTTCCTAATAAATCGCTTCCTAATAAATCAAATCCTCCTCCCTGTGCTTCAGAGGGACCCACACGGACACGGTACACGTGTGGCCCAGACAGCGCAGGGGTCCAGAAGCAGAGCTGAGCTGACACCTCACCCCAGTCACACCCATCCACCTCCCACTCCCAGGACTCTACGGCTTCAGCACCTCCAATTAAGATCATCAGGTGCTAACACTATGAATCACGCATGAGTAGGTAAGTTCACTTCCATTTTATGATGAGCAAACGTATCTTGAGAACATTTGGGATGGGTACATGCCTCCAAGAGTCAAACCTGGAAGAAATCTGTACCAACCAAGGCACTGACCTCTGTCTTAGAAAGGGGCTTCACACAGCTCACAAAGGCAGTGACTTCTTCCCACGGGAGATCTGGGGAGCTGCAAGGTCAAGGGGACTGCTAGGTGGGCCTCATTTCCAGGACGATAAAACAGGGACCCGGAGCTGGCGAGTGGCTCCCACGAAGTCACCCTGCCAGGTGGGGCCACCCAGGGGTTGAGAGCCAGGGGTCCTGTCTCCAAGCATCTCTGGGGTCATGCTCTGTTGAGCTGCGCATGACCTCTGGGGGTCAAATCATTTTTTACCCAACGGTTTCTGAGGCTTAGCAGAAAGTGGAGGAATGTTCTTCCAGGTTGGCTGAAAGGGAAGCAAGGAGGGAACGAATATGAACCACTGCTTGGGTTCATAAGAACCCAAGAACATGGGGTCAAAACTGTGTGTCACCCACTTCCTCCTCACCCACCGGAAACACCAGAAAGATGCCAGTTTCCACCAAGACTAAATTCTTAACTCACTGCTAAGTCTCTCTAGGTTCCATCTTCCTCTTCCCTTCCTACCTGATTCTGTGTGGATCGTTCTTACAACCTTGGTTGTACTAGAATCTTTTTGCCAGTTTCCAGTTTGTTTTCAGTGAGGGTTGCTCCACGTGGAGATGTATTTTTGATGCATTCGTGGGGGAAGGTGGGCTCTGTGTTCTCCTCCTCCGTCATCTTGTCTCCCCTCCCATCTGACTTAGTTCCTAACGCATCCCTCCCCATCACTCCCATTTTACAGATGAGGAGACTGAGGCTTGGAGAGTGGAAGTCATTTGCCTAAGGTCACCTTGTGGTGGAGTAGGAATTTAAACCCAGTTCTGGCCGGCTGGTTCTTAAGAGCCATCCCAAATCATCTCTCACTGTCCCGTTCTTTCCCACTGGCCCCAGCACGTCCCTGTGTAAGGTTCACAGACTCAGGTGGGTCAGACCCACTCCAAGGACTGTTCCTGTCATCAGCAGGTAATAGACGTGTTGGCATCAATCCCCATGAACTCTGGATTTTCCTGCAGGACTCACACCTGAGTATTCCGAATCTCAAACCTGATGTTTGCCTTTCAAGGGCATTGCGGTGGGTGGGGGAATTGTCTGCTTTCAAGGGCTTTTGTTTACCATGCATAGACTTGAGCTTTCACAGCGCTGGGTGGGTGTTCAGGTTTTACTGGCCAAGACCCCTGGACCTTTGCATCCACCTGCATCTCACCTTGAAGAGCATCTGAGAGCAGAGCCTGTGCCTTCCTTACCTGGTCACCTCTGATGCCAGCCTTCCCCACCATCATTCTGTTCCCACCCCAGTGGCCTCCCTGGGGTTCTTCAAAGCAAGATCTTTCCTGCCTCGGGACTTTTGCCCTTCCCGCTCCCTCTGCCTGGGCGCCCGTGTCAGATCTTGGCTCAGATATGACCTGCTCACAGCGGCCTTCCTTCCTGGCCCCGATCTGAAGCAGCTCCCTCCTTGCCTGGCTACCCCGCATCACATCACCTGTCTGTCCAGCTTCCTTCACGACACTATTGCAGGCTGGGCCTTTCTTGCTGACTTACTGGTTGCCCGGTTTAGTCTCCTACTAGGATGTAAGCCCCCGAGAGCAGGAGCCCTGATTTATCCACGGCGTCCCCCCAGCACCACGCCTGCACACTGGAGATTTCCACGAATGACTGTTGAACCTCTGGGCACCCGGTTCATGCCTGAGAGTTGGCCCTGGGTAGCACCGCGTGGCAGAGGGAGGGAGACAGAGGGACCAACTTCATGGGACAGAGGAGGGCTTGTCTGTCTGTTCACGGAGGCATGAAGGCAAAGGAATGTGTAAGTTACAACCTAGTCTGGTCCTTGGATTTAGGGCCATGGGCTATAGAAACTTCCACTTCTGAGCACGCCCAAAGCTCTCATATGTTCACTTTGAAATTATAAGGGAATTTTCAAATTCTACCCAAAGGTAAAGCCCTACTCTTGCCCTCCCACTGTTCAACTTCGTGATGAAAGCTACCTTGGACACCTGGCTGCCCAAAGCCACCTGCTGTCACTGACCCATCCCGCCTCCCACTTACCTGCTGCCGTCGCTTTATTGAAAGTGCTTCTGCTGTCCTTTCCCGTGTTCTGCCACATTTTTGGAGGCACCCTCTGTGAAAAGAAGTGGGCTCTGTCAGGGAAGGTGTGTCAATTCCTGCTCAGATGCTCACGGCTCACCAGCCAAACTAAGTCCAAACACCTCAGCCTGGCCCGGCGCCCTGGCCCTGCCCCCTCTCCTCCCCCAAAGAGGTCCCCCAGTCCCCACCTGCAGCTGTTCCCCCCAGCCTGTGTGGTCTGCCCTCAACTCCTGCCGTTCCCCCCCAGCCCCATGCTCACGACGCACTCCGGCTGCTGTGATGGCCGAGTTGATTCTACCTCAGGATTTCCACATCTGCTGTCCCTCTGCCCACTATTTCTTATTCTTGATACTGGGCTTCAATATCCCCTCGTCGGGAAGCCTTCCTTGACATCCTAGTCTAAGGTGTCCTTTTCACAGCGTCCTGAATGTGACCTCAATGGCCCTGATCACTGTTGGCACTAAATAACCACTTGGACCTTATTCATGTTTTATTAATACTTTCTTGCTTGCTATCAGCTGCATGATGGCAGGGACTGGGTCTGCCATGTTCATAAACATAGCAACCTCCAGCAAGGCACGAAGAGTAATTTTTGATAAATATGTACTGTCAATTCTTTAAAAAGATATGGTGGATGAATGGAAGAATGGATGGATGGATGGATGGATGGATGGATGATGGATGGGTGCATGGATGGATGGGTGGATGGGTGGATGGATGGATGGATGGATGGATGGATGGATGGATGGGTGGATGGGTGGATGGGTGGATGGATGAATGGATGGATGGATGGATGGATGGATGGATGGATGGATGGATGGATAGATGGATGGATGGGTGGGTGGATGGGTGGGTGGATGGATGGATGGATGGATGGATGGATGGATGGATGGATGGGTGCATGGATGGATCGATGGATAACTGGATTGGTGATTGGCTGGAGGGATGGTGTCAGCCATATTTTCTAATTCCCTCAATGAAAGCAGGAGGAACTTTTGCACGTCTAGTCCCAGGTTCTGATGTTCAGCATGAAGCTGTGTTTGCTGTAAGCCCCTCTTGCCCACCATCAGACAACAGGGCTTCTACCTTATTTCCCAATCTAATTCCCATTTTGTCCCCTATGAGCCATCCCTGAGCTGCTGCCTCAGTCCCAGCCTGCAGCCTGGAATGGCTCCTGCCCACGTGGAGGACCGCACAGGCTAGAGGAGAGATTTTTCACAACAGAAGCATCTTGGCATCCTAGCACCTTACCCCCAACATGCCATCTGACAGCATAAAAGCAACCAGGGAGAATACAGTCATTTTCCTTCATAGCAGCTTCAAACTGTAGTTCTCAGAACCGTCCACTGGGTTTCTTTTCTTCACCCCAGAAATGCCCACTGCCCTTTTTAGTACCCTCCGCAAAGTAAGAATGGTTCTTCTCTTACCTGGATATTCTTTGTAAAATTTGTGTCGTAAGAATCGCCCATCTGGAAAAGAAGTGAGAGGATTAAACTCCTTTCGGGGAGTTTATAAGGCCAAAACTATTTTCATAACAATGCTAAGAAATTATTTGTGTTTTTCACTCTCATTCTCTCACAAGTGTACGGTGGAATTTTCCAGAAGCTACAGTGACGTGTGACACTGCAGCCGGTTAAATGCAGAAGTAGAACGACCCAGTTCCCACTGTTGACTGTCATCAACCAACTCCTTCCTCAGCCCCCACCCTGTCAGAGCAGTAAAACATTTTATGGTGGGAGTTGGGGAAATTTAACGTGGGAGAGTGGAGAAATCTGGCCAGATCATGCAGACGTTTCACTTGGCAATGCGTCTACCGGTAAACTCACCCCTCCCCCTCTGTGCCTCAGTCTCATATGACTGCTATAAGGTTAATAAATCACATTTGTGCACTTGAAACTAGTATTATATGCCAATCATATCTCAATAAAAATCATATTTATGTACTCAGCGGGCATTTCGTTTCCTTCTCTTCTGTGGCTATCCTAAAAATCATCAGGGTGTCCAGGACCAGTACTGACATTTACTGTACAAGGCGACAGAACCAACGGCTGATCCACACCCTCGGGCAGAGAGCTTATCAGCAACCTCAACGACTATTTACAACGATTTTTCCATTTACAGCTATTTTCCGAAGCAAATGGCAAAATTCTTCCAGGCCGGAGGCTCTCCGAAACATTCCTGCTCCTCCCTTCTCCCTGGGGGTGAATTCTGGCCCCTGACGCCATGGGCAGGAGACAGTGGTCTGTGCGGAGCTGGACCCCTTCCTCACACCAGGTGTGTTTACCAGAAGTGTCACTTTTACAAAACAAACCTATGGATTTGAGCCCCTGCTCTGGGCTGTGCGCCCATGTTATCCTTCCCAGGCAGCATCCAGTGAAGTCACTTTGTCAGAGGGAAGAGTTGGGGCAGGGGGGGCTCATCTCCCACATCTCAGTCTTGGATGGTCAGTATCGGAGCAGCATGGAACCCACTCAGAAGATGCACGGGGTGGGGATAAATTAGGAGGTTGGGACTGACATGTACACACGACTATGTAGAAAACAGATAATCAACCAGGACCTATTGTATAGCACAGGGAACTCTACTCAATATTTTGTAATAACCTATAAGGGAAAACAACCTGAAAAGGAACAGATATATATATATATGTATGTATATCTGAATCACTGTGTTGTACACCTGAAACTAACATGACATTGTAAATCAATTAAACTTCAATAAAGTAAAATAAAATAAAATTAAAAGATGCACCGAGGACCCCGACCCTGCTCGCCAAGAAGTCAGATCTACTGCCTGTGTTGATGTTCATTTTTCTCTCAAGAAAGACATGAACTCCTCAGACGTCAGAGTCCAGGCTGAACTCAGGCGGCCCTTGGCCCCCTGTAGCAGCCGGCTCTCAGCAGAGACCTGCCATCTTAGGCGTGGGCACGAGACCTGTAACTTATTCTCAGATAGTCCCAAAAAGTAACTATGTGGATTTATATAGAGAGAGAGTGCAGGGTTGGGAGAGAGGCAGAGAGAGCACGATAAAGGAAACAGTATTTAACAATTGATGAATTAGGGTGGAAGGTCCAAGGGACTCTCCTTGCCGCTTTTCTGTAAGTCAGAAATTACTTCAGGACTTCCCTGGTGGTGCAGTGGTTAAGAATCCGCCTGCCAACGCAGGGGACACGGGTTCGAGCTCTGATCTGGGAAGATCGCACATGCCGCGGAGCAACTAAGCCCGTGCGCCACAACTACTGAGCCTGCGCTCTAGAGCCCGCGAGCCACAATGACTGAGCCCATGTTCCACAACTACTGAAGCCCACGTGCCTAGAGCCCGTGCTCCACAACAAGAGAAGCCACCGCAATGAGAAGCCCGCGCGCCACAACGAAGACCCAACGCAGCTAAAAAATTTTAAAAAATTAAAAAAAGAAATTACCTCAAATATGCAGTTTTTTAAAAACTTAAAATCCAAGGCTTTTTGTTTGGTTGCCCTGGGGCAAGAGCGCTCCTCTCCTCCCCCAGCCCGTTGCTCCAAGGGAAGTTGTTGGAATTTAAGATGTGTCCGAACTCCTGTACAATTACCAGTAATTATTGCTAAGTGACAGCCCTCTGGGGACAAGGCTAGGGGAAATTTCAATTACATTGCTATCTAGAAGGCTCCGATCATTCCTGTGGGCGGGGGAGGACACACACCCGTGGGCTTTGGAGCAGGCGGCCAGGCTCGGAATCCTCACTCTGCTCCCTGTTAGGTGTATGCATTGTCTGGGCACGTTTCTGATCTCCAGTCCTCCCTCTTCCGGAAGACAGGTGACGGCGGCGCACATTGGTTGGGGACCTACTATGTGTCAGGCGCTGCCCTAAGCGCTTTATGAGTGTTCTCTCATTCAAGCTTCATCACTACCCCAAGAAGCAATTACTAGCGTGACCCTCATTGCTCCATTTTACAGATGAAGAAACTGAGGCTAAGAACGCTTAGGTTAGCTGCCCAAGGTCACCCGGGAAGAATGCCGCAGCATTTGAACCCATTTCAGTGGCCTGCAGTCTTAATCACACTCGACGCTGCTCCTGGTCATATTTCTGCCTTTGCAGGCTCGCACTGACGCTTAGGGGAGCACCCACAGGGGCCTCAATCAACCCCGGGCGTCATCGGTACAGTCACCTGACTGTCTCTTTGTTTATCTCCATCCTTGAAGTGGGTCCTTTTTGAACTGGTTTGGTGCCTCGAGAACGGGTTTGAACCTGTCTGGCTTACCCTGGTCTTGGAGGTCATGTAGCTGAATGAGCACGATCAGGAGATGAGAAAGGCCACGTAATTCCAGGCCTTTCCAGTTATAAACATGACATTTTGGTTCAGAGGACTCCTGACTAACCCCCACCATCCCTAGCTCTTTTGGAAAAAGCTGCCCCTTCCAGCAGGTTCCTACAGGCTGGCCTGTTCTTGGGGTTGTATGTCCGAAGGACTGCGTATCCCGTCCACCTGCATACTCCGTCCACTGTGGTGTCTACAGACAGCAGCGGTGCCAACAGAAGGGATTCGGTTCTGTGCTTGAGAAACTACAGACATGGCCTGTTTACATGGATTAACTCAGTGGCTCCTCAAAGAGTCCGTGAAGTAGCTTAACTACTATTAGCCCTGTTTACAGATAAGGAAAGCGAGGCCTGAAAAGGTTGGGCAATTTGCCACACAGAGCAGCAAGGGGCCAAGTGGCCACTGGAACCCTGGCTGTCTGGCTGGAGAACCTACTCATAACCCTAAATAGCAAGTGGAATGTAGGACAAATCTCAGATTCCTGGTTGGTTCCAATCCTTTTATACGTAATTTTTTTCAAAGCTCAGAATTCCAGGAACCAGGATTCCTGAGACAGTTCCATGTCTCATAATTTTATTATTTGCAATGACGCTGATGCTAAATGTGTAACAGATTTAACACCTATGTCTTTCTTGAAACACCTCAGAGAAATAAATTCTCAAATGAGGAAAAAGAAATGCTTTGGCAGATAATGCATGTGATGGGTTCTTTGGGCCAGTAAGGTCGCTGTGATTATCTTCGATTTTGACCGAGGTGCTATCCTCAGCTATTAGGACTAAGAGATGCTAAAGTGGGGATGTGGGCCCTGGAGGGTATGGTCTCAAAGTTCCAATAAGCTCAACTTTGACATGGTTACCCCCTCCATCTCCCTGAAGTTCCCGATTCTTCGCTTGCCACACATTTCTGGCAAATTCCATGTCTAACCTCTCGACCTTACACCTTGCATGAGGCAAGAGTGGCTTTTAGGTACCCTCAGCAGTCCCTCCTCTGTCATCCTTGCCCCCCTGGGGAAAAGTATGCAAACTAAAGCCACACTATTCATGCCCTTCACTGAACTATTTATTGCCTTGTCTCCAAAGACAAATACTAATTAAGTCACACTGAACAGCCTTAGCAGAGAGAAGTTAAGGGTTCTCAGACAATTCAAATTCTGTGCAGTTTAAAATGGATAGATAGATAGATATAAATTATCCAACTTTTACTGAGCACCTCTTTGTCTCTGCTCTGGCATCACACGTATGATTTCAATTAATCCCCATAACCCAGCATGAAATGGCCCCATTTTACAGATAAGAAAACCGAGGCTCAGAGATTTGAAACAATTGACCCCAAGGTCAGCCAGGCAGGAGGTGGCCGAGCTGGGGTTTGCCCGCATCCTGCTCAGATGAGGAGGGAGAAGGTGGAGAGGAGCAGGGCAGAGAGGGGACAGGAGGAGGGTGTGGGCAGGCTCAGGGGCCGGGGGTTTCCTTTGGGACGGGTCTCCCGTGGGGGGTTCCGGGGAGAGTGGGGTAGGGCTCGGTGTCCACACTCACCTGCCGGCCGGCGCTGCTTGACACACTGCCCGCTGTTGGGGATGCCCTCAGCCAGGTCACCCGGGCTCAGGATGTGGCACTCATAGCCTGAGGGGCAGAGGAGTGGCTCGGCCCCGTCCTCTGTGGTGCTGCAGGCCTCTGCTGTGGGGGACACACACGCGGGGGGCTCAGGGGCAGCCCCCATGGGGGCAGAGGGGCCACCTCTCATCTGCACCCCAGATTCCACGCTATGCCTGGGGTCTCTGCACACACACATGCACACAGGGGCAGCCCAAAGTCACATGATCCCAAACATGCCCTCGCATGCATGAATTGTGACATGCACATGGGGTTGGCCAAAAAGTTCGTTCGGTTAGTGAATGCGTTGTTCAAGAGAAGTTCTTTGTGAAAATGAAAAATGTCAATTTTTACTTAAAACCGAATGAACTTTTTGGCCAACCCAGTACATGTATGTTCATCACCACATAATGAAACACATATGCTCGTGCTTATAATCACACGTACATACATGTTTACCCACCAAAATCCTATACACACACATATCACATACACACATTTTCACCGTCCCACAAGTCCTAACACACGTATACACACACACAGCCATATCCACACCCATGTTCACATGCACACAAATCCTGCACACACACACGCCCCTACAGTCACACACATCTGCACAAACACGGATGCACAAGTTCTCAGACACATGGCCACAAGCACAGCCAGCCGGCTTCACGCACAGCTGCACACCCTGACAGACACGGTCACACACTCGGATGTATGCAGGGTCACAAGCACAGCTGCACACCCTCACAGACACGGTCACACACTCGGATGTATGCAGGGTCACAAGCACAGCTGCACACCCTCACAGACACGGTCACGCACTCGGATGTATGCAGGGTCACAAGCACAGCTGCACACCCCGACAGACACGGTCACGCACTCGGATGTATGGAGGGTCACAAGCACAGCTGCACACCCTGACAGACACGGTCACGCACTCGGATGTATGCAGGGTCACAAGCACAGCTGCACACACGTAAAGGAGCTCCCTCACAGCCACATCCCCGCAGTGCTCCAGGCCCCTGGGCCTGCCTGCCATTCCTTTCAGAAACTGTTCTCCACCCACCCAGGAAGGAGGCCTCATCAGCAGGGAACAGTGAACCCCTTATGGTGATCTGAGGGATCTGAAAACCCCAAGCCCCCTCCCTCTGAATTCTCCACCCAGGGAGGAGACCCCATTGCCAGGGACAGTCAAACCCCACACTGTTCTGGGGATTCTGAGAGCCTGGCCAAGACCCAGCCATCCCCTTCCATGTCGGGGTGGGGAGGGTCCAAGCGGGCCAGGTATTTGAGGACAGGCAGCCTGCCGGAGCAGAGGCTGACCCCGGTTATCAGTTTTCTGGGGGCACCTGAGAAGGAGGGGGACCCTGGCTCTGCTGTCGGGTTGGGCATCACCCTGCAGGTACCTTGCAATGCCTCCTCAGGGCCGTCCAGGAGCCAGCCGTTGCCCCCAAGCCATCGAGGTTTCGGCTGCACTAGCCAATCTAAAACTGACAAGGTAATAGATGGTTAAATCGAGGCCCTCAGGCAGCTGAGAAATGCCCCAGCCTCTGGGGATGGGAAGCCTACATCTCATGATGAAACACAGAGCTGCCCCGCAGGAGAAACAACTCAGTTCCCCAGTAAAAGTTCATCCCTTCCTTTTAGTAACAGAACTCTTGAGTTTCAGCTAGGCACTGGCTGGCCAAGCTGGAGACTACATTTCCCAGCCTCCCGTGCAGCAAGGTGTGCCATGTGACTGAGTTCTGGCCAATTGGATATGAGCAGAAGTAACGATGCCCCATCCCAGCTTTCCCTTGTATGGTTACCTGTCGGGTCCCCTCCCTCTCTCTTTCCCGCTTCCTGCAGACTGGGAGCCACTTGGACCATGTAGAGCAACGAGACAGAGGGAACCTGGGTCCCTGGGTGACTGGAGCAGAGCCACCTGCCTGTCATGGACCACCTGTCGACTCCGGCCTTTTAACCAAGGGAGAAGTAAATATCTAATAGGTTGGGCCCCTGAGTTCATGGGTCTTTTTGTTACAGCATCATGGCCTGTTCTCTAACCAATACATTTTTAACAGGAAGAGTGACCATGTAGTAGACTGGAAGGTCTTCAAAGCCCCAAATAGGGATTGAAAACCCAAATGCCTCTGGAGACAGATAGGTAACATAAAGGAGAAAGGCAGGCTGGGTAGGATCACGGCCAACTGGAGAGTGTTCCTGCCTCAGTGGGTCAGCGGCTGGTCAGCTCTGGCCAGCTGTTCCCAGTGTTCCCAGAGCCTCTGGGTGGTTTTTTGTGTGTGTGTGTTTTTTAACTTTAGGTCTATATTTTAAAAAATATAAACTCTTTTGGTTTTAAATGTTGGCAAATAATTTTTTAAAATTTTAAGTACTTTGGAGATTAAATAAAACTGGTCTGGGATCACATTCGTTTATGACCTCTGCTTTAGTCTGACTCCAAACTAAAAAGATTGATGTGCTGTCTAGTGCGTTTGAAAGTACCTAGATAGGGATTGGTAAAAATACCGGTTAGCTTTTTCTTTAAGAGAGCACAATATGGTTATAAGATGGTTGCTCTCAGTGTGGAAATGGAAACAATAGAACCAGCAGTTTACAACTTCCAAACGAGAGGGGTGAGACATGGCTCCAGAGCCTCTATTTCCAATCTTCTGGTTCTTCCCTCCTTCTCCCCACCGCCTCGGACTTAATGTTAGAAAATGTATTTTCAATGCTATTTTTTACTAAATAGGAAATGTATTAATTTTTCCTGAACAGGGAAATGTACACATTTTGCTATACTTTTTGGAATACTGAAATTTGGTCAAGGTCTCCCATCAATACGCAGACCCTAAAGGCCTGGAGGCCCAGGGTCTCGCCTCTCTGCTCCCCAACTAGAACTTCCTGGGATCACCTGCTAAGTAAACTCCCCTCACTCAAGACCTTATCTCGGGGTCTGCTTTGGAGGGAACCCACAGGCTGACTGCAAGGAAGTGTGTAAGCTGCTTAGAACAGGGCCTGGTGCATTTCAAGTCATGTTACATCAGCGGTTCTCAATCTGGAGCGATTTTGCCCCCCGAGGAAACATCTAGTAAAGTCTAGAGATATTTTTGGTTGTCCCAGTGTGGGGTGGGGGCACCACTGCCATCTAGTGGGTGGAGGCCAGGGATGCTGCGCAACATCCTACACTGCCCAGGTCAGCGCCCCACTGCCCACCCCAACTAGAATTATCCAACCCCAAACGTCAAGAGTGCCAAGGGTGAGGAACCTTGTTCTAGATATTATTATCATAATTCTTATTATGACTGACTAATATTTTGTCGGCTCTTCCTGTTGGCCAGTGAAAGCTAGGCTTTCATTGATTCATCCATTCCTCATTGAGTACCTTTTATGTGTCCAGAGACTATTTTAGGTAGTGGGGATACAGCAGTGAATGAAACAAACCAAACTTCCTGCCTCACGGGGCCGACCTTCAAGTCAGGGGAATGGTCAGGAAACAAATGAAACACAATATTCTAGACTGGGCTATAAAGAAAGCTTAAGCCAGAAGGCAGTAAGCAATAGCCAGAGGAAAGATTACCATTTAGAGAGGGAAACTTCCCTGAGAAAGTGACCACCTCTGCCTGAGATCTGAAGGAGGTGAGGAAGTGAGCTGTGTGGGTGTCCGGGGGAAGGATGTTCTGGACAGTGAGGGATCCCACAAATGAGCCTGGGGCCCCATATCCCTACACTCAGAGCCTAAGGCAGTGGACACTTCTCCACAGTCAGAAGACTAAATTGAAATGCCAGCTCTGCCTGCTGTGTGACTTTGGGCAACGTACTCAGCTTCTCTGAGCTCCCGTGTCTTCAGCTGTAAAACAGGGCTGATAGTGGTCTCTCCACCCCATGGGACTGTGTGAGCATTAAATGAGATGGTGTAAGGAAAGGCTATTTGGAATGTCATGGACAGTTGTACAGTTTGTGCACTGCTCAGAAGCACCTGTTCTAGGCAGCAAGTAAGGCTGGAGTCGCTATGCCCTGTCTCAGTCCAAAGGAAGGGGCACCTTTTTGACTTGTCCAACCAGATGGGCATACTTTTATGTGCTTCCTCCACCAGGAAGGGGTGCCATTTTGTCTTTCTCATAAAAGGCCCTGTAGGAGCCAGCGTGGCCATGAGGCAGTACTCAGAGGCAGCACAGACTGTAATTATGAGCATCATTAAGGGTGCCGAGTCCCTTGTCGTTGCTGTGACCTCACCCCAAAGAGAACTGGGTGTGTTCGTTCTGACCTTGGCCTTGAGGAGGGGGTAGGCCTCAGTAATGAGGGCCCAGGGAGACCACAGCCTCCGGCTGGAAGTGCAGTCCTAACAGGCTGCTGTCCTCCAGAGGCTCAGCCCCAAGCAGGACTGGGAACGGAGGAAACTTTTAGGGCAGCTTTTCTCCACTCAGCTGCCCATAATCAGCCCCACCCTGTACTCCCCCCAGGCTCCCTTCCCTCCCCTCCCAAACCTCTCCAGAAGGGATCTGAAACTCCTTCCCTCCACAGATGAACCCCTGAGGACTGCGTCTCCCAAAGAGATTCCCCGTTCAGATTCAACAGACATCCTACTGATTCTCTCCTCCTCGCCGGAGGCGGACGGGGCACTCGGCGTGAGCTGCACATTCTCCTTTCAGCCCTGCTTCACAAGTGCGGGTTTAAGTTGGTGACCAGCTAGCCAGTGGATCTGAACCCAGGAGCCTGCATGCCCACCTGGATCGCTAAGGTGTCAGGTCTCCATCTCAAATACCCCCAGGGCCAGGCGTCATGAGTGAAGTGGGCCTTGTGGGGTCCCTGGAAACCTGGGGGCCGCCCCCGCTGCCATCTAGGGGCACCTGAGGCTCCAGCAGATGGTGGCCCAGGGAATGTGGTCCAGTATTTTGAAGAAAAGCTGGAGGACTTCCGTGGTGGCGCAGTGGTTAAGAATCCGCCTGCCAATGCAGGGCACACGGGTTCGAGCCCTGGTCCGGGAAGATCCCACATGCGGCGGAGCAACTAAGCACGCGCCCTAGAGCCCGTGCTCCACAACAAGAGAAGCCGCCGCAGTGAGAAGCCCGCGCACAGCAAGGAAGAGTAGCCCCCGCTCGCCACAACTAGAGAAAGCCCGCGCGCAGCAACGAAGACCCAACGCAGCCAAAAATAACTAAAAATTAAAAAAAAATTTTTAAAAAGGAAAAGCTGGAAATCTGGATTTTTTATGAGAAATCTCCCGCATCTTCACAGGAGGGGTATTTTCCTTGGAACGGGCGGCCCCTGGACTGTAGTTCTCTGCCGGCAGTGGCGAGCCCCGCATACAGCAGGCGCTCAGTGCATGCAGCTGGACGCTTGCTCCGGGAGCGCTATGCTCCCATCTCACAGGGCGGCCCGCCCAGGGGGTCCAGGTGTAAGCCCAGCTGTTCCTCCAGTCGGGCAGCGCCGGGCAGGACAGCTCCCCGCGCCCCCCACCCCGTCTCCCCCGGCCTGGAGCACCTACCTGGCGGGGGCGGCACGGCCTCCAGGCAGGCGTAGGCGCAGCCGTTGTAGCAGCAGCGCCGGTGCCGCGGGCACTCAGAGTCAGCCTGGCAGCGCGCCGCCTGGCAGGCGCCGGGGGGCAGCGAGCGCGGGGGCGGCGGGCAACGGTCGGCGCGGGGCTGTCGGGGGCCGCCCGCCTCCTCGGCCTGCGGGAAGAGGGGGCGTCAGCGGGACGGGGCGGGTGCTGTGCGCCGCGGGCGAGTCGCTGGGCCTCTCTGAGCCGCCGCGTCCTCGCGTGATCACAGCAGAACCAGCCTCAGCGGGTTGCTCTGAGGATGAAAGAACGCTGTTTCTCTTTGTAATAGCCCCAAACTGAAATGACTGTAAGCCCGTCAGCAGCAAAAAGGATAAATCAATCTGGATAAGAGTTGTATGTTAAGCGTCTATCCTGATGTTTATATGTATGTATGTACATATATGTATGTATTTACATATAAAATAGGGTATATATATGTATATGTATGTATACAAACACACATAGATACACACACATATTTATATACTTCTTATAATTCATGTGTTTATATAGAGCTTTGAGAATTTACAAATCACACACAAAATGAATAAATTCACGTAGCAAACGGCTTGGATAAACATCACAGGCATAACGCTGAGGAAAAAAAAGAAGTCAGCTCACAAGAGAACATGCGGTGTGAATCCATCTATAGTTTTCTTTCAAAAACAGGCAAAGCTGATGTCTGGTATGAGACCAGGAGCGTGGTCACCTGGTGGGTGGTGACCTGAAGGGGGTCTGGGGTCCCTGGGGGCTGGCCCCGTTCTGCTTCTTGATCTGGGTGCTGGTTCCATGGTGTTTTCGTTTTTTGGGGATTCATGGAGCTGAACTCAGGATTTTCACACTTTTTGGTACTATGTTTCCAGAAAGAGTTAAAAATATGATATCCTATTTAACATATAGGAAGTATGGACGCATTACCAATAAAAGAAGCATTTTAGAGGTGGGGTTGGGAGAGTTGAAGTCACACCAGATCCCATCTGTGCCAGGAACACTGTTCTCCTTCTGGATATGGAGGTGGGGTGTATGGAGGGCAGGTCTTACACATCCCTACACAGGTGTGCGCACACACGCACGTACGCACACTCACGCACAGAGTTAGATACAGAGTAGGTTCTTTGGGGGAAAAACCACCCTGGCTTGCCCCGCCTCCGGCTTATGCCTGAACTGCTCTGCCTATCTAAAATGCTTTACCTACTGGTCCCCCGATCTCCCCCATCATATATGTATTTCAAACTCCTGCACCTTGTACCGTCCAAGTAAATAATGCACGTCTGCAGACTGGAGTAGCACGCAGCCACTAAAACCTGCTGATGAGAGATCCCCAAGAGATGGTGGTTCATGAAGAAAATTAAGATACAGAACAGTTTATGTGCTCGTCACCTATGTTTCCAAATATTCATATGCACACACATGTAATATGCATATGTTTAACAGGCCTAGAACATCCTTGGAAGGATATACAAGAATACACAGCAGCCGTTGGTCAAAGATTGCCTCTGGAGAGAAGAGTTAGGTTCTGAAGCCAAGGGAGAGTTCTCCTTATTGTACACTTTTTCCCCCTTATTGCATGCTCTTTTGCACAGGTTCCAATATATATATATTGCCATGAACACATTGATTTTTTTTCAATTTAAAGAAGACAATTAAAAAACTTAAAAGGTAGAAGTACTTAAGAAGAATGATTAATGACAGGGAAAACCTTATATGTTAGTAAATAAATAAATAAAAGGCAAGCTACACAATGGTATGTGCCCTCAAAGGTCAAGGATGCATGAACGCCCTTCCGCCACAGCTATTGCGGTGGCTGCAAACTCCACGCGCTGCTCCCAGTGCCCAGTAGGGGGCGTCGGGTCACCGAGAACAGGTCCCGACCAGACGCATCTGCCAACGCGCGCAATCACAAGGACCAGTGGTTCTCAAACTACCTCCCAGGGACCCTCCCGAAGGGGCTAAGACTGGGCGGTGGGGGGGGGGGGGGAGGAAACCGTGACCAAGTGGAGCGGGGGAGGGGTGCAGTCTGGGGAGGGTGGGACTCCTGGCCCTCCCTGCTTCAGCCAGAGAATTCTTTTCTTTTTTTTTTTAATAGAAGCAGAGTTGATTTCCGATATTGTGTTAACTTCAGGTGTGCAGCAAAGTGATTCAGTTATACATATATATTTTTTCAGAATATTTTCCATTAGAGGTTATTCCAAGATATTGAATATAATTCCCTGTGCTTTACAGTAGACCCTTGTTGCTTATCTATTTTGTGTATAGTAGTTTGTACCCAGAGAATTCATCTTTTCTCCCTTATATAAATCATTTAATTTGTGAAAAGCAAAAATGAATACAAAGCCAACATTTGGCGGAAGCCAAGCCAAAATAAAGGGGCAACCTTGTAACTCCTGGATCTTCTAACTCCTGGTTCAGCCTTTTTGCCATCCTCTGCTCGGCTGGGTGCCCCAAATTCCTGTATCCTCAGGAATAATTTCCAAGATGCAGGCAGGGCACATAATCCCGCACCATTAACTCAGTTCATTTTCTTAAGAATTAGCAAAATCGGACCCCCGTTGGGGCCCCGCCATTTGAATCCTAATCTGAGGTGACAGCTGCCCTGGCCTCCTTCGGAGCGTGAGGGAGGATGCCTGGGCGTGGCTGGGAAGGGACGGCTGGTTTTCCCGCCCAGCCTGTTTTCACATCAAGCCTCATTTCTGAAATTTAACAGAACCTGGAGATCAGACAGGAAACGCTTTCCACCCACCTCCAGCGCCTCCCAGGTGGGTGACTTCCTAAGGGCAGCCCCCAACAGGGGCGCTCTCTAGGGAAAATTCAAATGTCCGTTCTCAGAATTTGGAGAAAACAAAAGAGATAAGCGCCTTAGAAGTCAAATCGCCCCAGTGATTTATGGTGCTGCGGAACAACAGATGGTCCTGGGTGATAAAGAACCGATTTCACGGAGGGGCCCAGATTAAAGGATTAAATGTTTTGAAAAATATTTCATGTCATGCAAGGTGATGCTCACAGAGGGTCCTAAACAAAGGATGTTTCCTGGTGTTCTGAGAAAGAATGGACTTTTATAAACGAAATAAATAGATCACCTTCCCAGCCCACGGGGGTTAAAGGTTAAAGGCCAAAGTCCTCGGGCTAAAGGTCAGACCCCAGCTGGCCCCGTGCCCCTGCCCCTCCACTTCTCTGGCCTCCCTCCTGTCGTCCCACCGCTCTCCCCTTGCTCATTCCTGGCCAGCGCCCTGGCCTCTCTGAGGTCCCACCTCTGGGTCTTTGCACGGGCTGTGTCTGCCTCCTGAGATGCCCGGCTGGTTCCAGCCCTCACTTGGTCCAGGTCTCTGCTCACATGCGCCGTAGCTGGCGCTCCCCGTTCCCCTCTGCCTGCCTTACAAAGCTCCAAACCTCTGATCACCCTTGGGAGGACCGTGTATTGATTGACTGTTCGGTTTATTGTTTTTCTCCCCCCTACAACGTGTCCTCCTGGGGACTCGGTCTTCTTCCCACCTGTGTCCCCAGCACCTACGACTGTGCCTGGTGTAGAGCAGGTGTTCAGTTCGTTTTTGTTGTGGTTGATTGAAAGCTGTGATGATGAGGATGATGGAGGCGTGACGGTGACGGGCAGCACTTACTGGCGGTTCACCACGTGCCAGGCATCCTTCATCCTTCTAGGCATTTAATAACCTGCACACTGTCCCTGTGAAGGTGGCTCCGCAGGCCAGGTGGCCTGCACTGATGTGGAGCTGTCCCTTCGTGTTTGTTTAATGGTGTACCTTTCCCCCAGCATCTGCACACGCCTTTGGTCACGTGAATCCAAGAGGGGCAGGTCCTATTTTATCCACACTCTAAAGATGAGGCCCCCGAGGCTCAGAGAATTAAAGGTTTGCCCAAGGCCACTGGCGGAGAAGGGTCATATTACACTCCTGCCTCCTGAAGCCAGAATAATGCATGCAGAGTATAAGTCTGGGGTCAGTGTTTGAAGGTTTGCTAGGACCCCAAACTCCTCCTTGCCTTGGAGCCTTCTGCACACTGTTCCTTGCACTCAGAACTCTTCCCTGTCCTTGCCCAGCTAATGCCTCCTCTTCCTTTGGGGCAAGAACTTAGGAGTTACATCCCACCTTCAAGTGTACCAAGGTGGATGGCGCGAGGCCGTGACTTTCTCAGCAGTCAGGGATTTGAGCTCAGGTGTGGGAATTAGATGAGTCTGGCTTGGACCCCTGTAGCTGTGTCATCATACCGGAAAATGACCTCTCTGAGCCTCCGTTTTCCTCACCTGAAAAATGGGCCCAGAAGTAAGCGCCCGCTGTAGGGATTTGTGGAGGGAGCAGATGAGATCACATCTGTGGGTGCTCTGCTCAGCGATGCTGATCGGTTGGTTTTATCATTACTTTTATTTTTGGTCTTTCCTGCTTCCTCCCTCCTTCCCGCCCTCGATTCACTCACACACTGATGATGCTTTAGATGTGATGCTGAGGCAGATGCAAAAGAAACCTATGAGCCGGTCCCTGCCCCCAAGGAGTTCAGGATCTAACTGGGGTCTAAAGACGCGCAAGCAAGAAACCCTCCCACAGCAGTGCCATCATTTCTAGGGAGGGAGGGGGGGGCGGTGGGGGTGATGGGGGCAAACAACTGGCAGAGTTCTTAAGAGGAAGCAGCCACCCCAGCACTGCTCCCTGAGGGTCCCCGCGGTAGCATCCATCGCTCCCCTGTAGTTACACCTGCTGACCCCATTGTACAGGTGTGGAAACTGAGGCGCATACTCACTATATGGGGAAGAGCCAGGCTCAGAACCTGGGCGGGCTGATTCATAATCACTGCAAGGCAGGCAGCACTTATTAAGCTCCCACTGTGTGCCGATGCTGTGCTAGGTCCTCACATACTGAATTTCACGGAATTCTCAGCATAACCCTCACTGCTATTATTAACCCACTTTACTGATGAGGAAACTGAGACACAGAAATATTAAAGGCACTTGCCCCAGGTCACACAGCTGGCCAGCGGCAGAGGCAGGATTCAAACCTGGGTCTGACTCTGGCAATTTCCTGTCCCGGGAGCCTGGATCTGGGGAGCTGCTTCCCAGTCTCACCTGTGAGATTCTTTCCGTTTTGTCAGCTCGGGGTCCCCCTCTCTCACACGCCCCTGCCTCCTGCCCGCCTCTGGACCAGCCCCAGCTCTGGATGTAGTCATGTAACTGCCTCCCCCAGGGATACATTCTAGAAAGAACTCGTCCTGGCCCCCGCTCTCTGCAGCCCCAGTCAGCCCCAGCCAGCCCCAGCCCTCCGTTGCCACTCAGCTGAAAATAAAACAACAGCATGTCAAATCCCAGCTCACCCTAGACTGACAACATCCTTCACGAACATCCCAGACAACCCATTATCTCCATCTTTCATTTTCATCCCTGCAAAAGGATGGTACAGCAAGTCTGCTTCAAAGTAGCTGCTGAACATACATTTACGGTACAGCTCGGACAAGAATGTCCCAGCGCTGCATGCCTTACTTGGATAAAGATGGTTTCCCTTAGGGTTTCGACCTGGTGGCTATTTTTTTTTTTTCATACCCTGGGGGGATATTTTTGGAAGCCTCTATAGATTTGCAAAGCCATTCTTCTTCTGATATCTTCAGGAAGCAGGTAGGGAAATGCCAATTCTGGGCTGCTTCAGTGGGAAGCCCAATTCCACTAGTCCAAATCCAGAGTCCACTGAAGCAAGTGCCTGGATGCCCAACCAAAGGAGGCTGGATAAATAAACAACTGCACATCCATACCTTGGAACATCACAGAAGTCTTTGAAAAGAGGACACGGATCTATCATATTAACATATTCACCATATATCGTTCAATGAAAAATGCATGGTACAAAACAATATGAATAATAAGCCAGACACAAATTCCACGTACTGTATGATTGTGTTTATATGAAACGTCCAGAATAGGGAAATTTATGGAGACAGGAAGCAGATTGGTGGTTGCCAGGGGGCGAGGGTGGGAAGGGGAGTGGGGAGAAGCTGCTTAACGGGTCTGGGTTTTCCTTTTGGGGTGATGGGAATATTTTGGAACTAGATAGAGGTGGTGGTTGCACAACACTGTCGATGCACTAAATGCCACTGAACTGTCCACTGTAACGTGGTTAATTGTACAGTATGTGAATTTCATCTCAGTAAAAAAATTTTAAACAATATGAGCAAAATACCATTAAGAAAACAATGTGCGCCGAGCATAACTGCTTCACGAAAAAGTCTAGGCACTCACACGTACCAAAATGTCAACAGAGCTTGTGTCTTGGAGAATTTAGAATATTTTTACTTGTTTGTGACTTTCTGTATTGTCTGAATGTCTTGCAGAGTAAACATCATTGTTTTTATAATCAGGAAAAAATTTGAAACCATTTCCATTTAAGGAGAAAGAATTCAGTCTCCAAAGCTGCCCCAGTTTACCCGCATCCCTCCCTCAGCACTCCACCCCCTTCATTCCCCTGCAAGAGCTTTACCCTTCTTTGGAATGTTCCAGAGAGTTAACGGCCTGACCAATAAATATGCACCCCAGGACTGGTTTGCTTGGTGCAGGAAGAAAGCCAATTTTCTTCTAAGCTTTATTTACTCTTCCTCTGGAATTCGGATGTCAAAGATCTAAAAATATGTCTCTCCCTGGAACAGAGGGCTTAGAGTTCAGTGTGCATTGAATGCCATCTCCTGACGCCCTGAGACCTCCAGGACGCGCTGGGCTCCGGGAGCAGAGTTTGGTGCGTGGCTAATGGGACTTCCTCAGAGAGGTACTCAAAAACCCAGGATCTCGCACCAGGACAAGCCATCTCAGTGCATGTCGAGGGCAAGAGTGCAAACTTGGCCAGCTCCTCCAGCTGGTGTCCACTGAGCCCTGCTATGCACCTGAGAGTCTTCTGGAACTTTCCATCCCTTCTCTTCTGCTCTAGAAGGTTTTAATGTAATTTAGTCATTCATTTCACGGTAAATTCATAGTTCCCAGGCCCACGACGTGCCAGGCACTGGCTGCATGCGAGGAGAGCGGACCTAAACCAGAAGACACTGGCCCTGCCTTCACGCATGGCTCAGCTCCAGGACATGTGACAAACATCAACCCAACACCACACAGAAAGCAAACGAGTTGCTTTCCTTTTGTTTATCTGTGAAAGTAGGTAATGAAAAATGAAACAAAGCCAGAATAATAATAAAAAAAAATCATGCAGATCATAATAAGGGAGCTAAATGTTAGGAAGAAGAAGTCGAGAAGTTAAGAAAACTTTTCAGAGAGACCTAAATAGGGGATCAGGGAACGGGCCTCTGAGCAGGGGACCATGAAGCTAAGGCAAGCCTGACCAGGAGCCCCTCACAGAATCCCTAAGATGTACCTTAGGTTCCCACTGCTTTTTAAAAAACTTATCGTGGTAAAATACATTGGGTTGGCCAAAAAGTTTGTTTGGTTTTAAGCAAAAATAAAAGACACATTTTTCATTTTCACCAAGAATTTTATTGAACAATATATTCACTAACCAAACGAACTTTTTGGCCAACTCAATATAACATAAAATTTGCCATCTTCACCATTTTTAAGTGTACAATTCTATGGCACTGATTAAATTCACAATATCGTGCAACAACTGCCTCTTATCTATTTCTAAAATATTTACATCACCCCAAACAAATTCTTTTTTTCTTCTAACTGAAGTATAGTTGATTTACAATGTTGTGTCGTTTCTGGAAAACTTCTGTTCTCGTTAAGCAGTCCCTCCACATCCCCACCCCCTCAGCCCCTGGCAACGTCTAATCTACTTTCTGTCCCTATGAATGTGCCTTCTCTGGACATCTCATACAGAGAGATCACAGGCTATGTGGCCTTTTCTGACTGGCATCTTTCACTGAGCACGTTTCCAGGGCTCATCCATGCTGGAGCGTGTCTCAGTGCTTCATTCCTTTTTACGGCTGAATAATATTCCATTGTGTGGATGGACCCCGTTTTGTTGATTCATTCTGAGCTTATGGACATATGGGCTGTTTCCACTTTGGTTACCCGCGACTAGTGCCACTATGACAGGTAAGTTTCCCTCTGCTTTCCTGCCTCCTCGCGTGCAGGGTCCCAGATTACAACCACACGGTTCTTGGATACTTTTCCCCTTGCTCGCTTCCACCTGGAATCAATTTCAGGACTGAAACCTCAGGTACGGAAGCCAGATTCAGAGAGGAGGAAGTCACCCCCAAAGTCACACTATTCATTTATTTTTCCTTCCTTCCATCTACCCGCCCATCCATCCAGCTCCTCCCCCTCGTTCTTAAAATGTTTCTGAGCGTCTGTGACGGGTCAGGCTCTGCGTTAGGCCCTCGGGGATGGCCGAGCCTACAGTGGGGCACTTCACCGCAGGACGTCACGTCGCCTCTCTCCAGCCCCCAGGGAGGACCTGCACGGTCTTGACCATGAACGCTCCAGGGCCCACTGAGCAGCCCCTCCCCTCCAGAAGGATGCACCCTAGTGGTGCTGATGATGGGGTCCTGCAGGGGTGCAATCAATCTCACATCTTTCATGGAGCAAGGAGAGCCTCCAGGGCTCTGAGGGCACAGTGATATAGCTTCACTAGTCCACGGCCAGCATGGTGTGGGGTGAGTCACTCTCTGCTCTGGCCGGAATGCCCTCATCTGGGAAGAGTCGACCATTGGGGTTGCTGGTTGCAAGCAACAGAACTGACTACGTTGGTTCCCAGAGGCTGACCGTATGAGTGTGCTAGGGCTGCTGTAACAAACACCACAGACTGGGGGCCTGAAAACAATGGAGCTGTGTTCTCTCACGGCTCTGGAGGCCAGACGTTCAAAATCAAGGTGTCGGCAGGGCTGGTTCCTTCTGAGGCTGTGAGGGAGCATCTGTTCCATGTTTCTCTCCTGGTAATCCTTGGAGTTCCTTGGCTTGAGACGCGTCGCTCTGACCTCTGCCTCTATCTCCACATGACCTTCTCCCTGTGTGTCTCTGTCTCTCTTGTCTTCTTCTGAGCCCACCAGCCACATTGGATTAAGGGCCTACCTAATTTCAAGATGTCCTCATCTTAATTAATTACACTACAATGACCCTATTTCCAAATAAGGTCACATTCACAGGCACCAGGGCTTAGGACTTGAACAGATCTTTTTGGGGGTAGGGGAGACAAAATTAAACCCTGAGACTAGGATTTTAGTGCAGGTGGTATATTTGCGAGAGGGTCCCAGGCAGCTCTAGCAGGGGAGGGGGCACGTGAGGCAGGGAAGGGGGGACCATCTGGGGACCGTTAATGCCCAGGTGACTGCCCTGGGCACCTGGAGCTCAAACCCAAGGGCAAACTCTGAGAAACTGTCCAGATCACTCTTCAGAGGCGTCCCGGCCTAGGCTGAGGAAGCCAGGCCGTGGTCCTTCAGCTCTGTTTGCTCCCACGGTATGGACCCGAGCACCTTGGCCCGTCCTGTGTGTCGGCCGAGCGTGTTCCAAGGACAGAGCTTCCAGGATAAAGGTGAGGATTCAGGATTCAGGGAATGATGAGAGTGGAGGGGAGGTACCCACAGCTCCAGGCCACCTGCCTCTCCCACTCTTGCTAACTTAGCAAAAAATAAAAGATGCGCCAGAAAGCTCTCGAGCTCACAGAAGTAACAAGGGGAAGGAGGACCAGCCTGGGGAGACTGGGGAACACACCTCGCACAGGGCCTCTGTGCTCGTCACCAGAAGCTGCTGCTCTGGGCAGGCCAATTGCAAAGGGGTGCCCCGTCCGGCAGCATGCATTACATCCTCACTCTGGGCTGCTGCAGCCCCACACTGCCCCTCCGCTGGGCAGGCACCTTTGGGCAGGGTGCAAACTGCCTAGCCATTTCCAGCTGCCCTGAATGGGAGCTTAGGGTACAAAATAGACACATAGCCACAGTGACACATGGGGACCGTGGGGCTACCCAGTCCCCAAGCCGACATGGTGGCTATAATAAGTCCCACCTGGTAGGTTTGTTCAGAGGATCCTAAGATAGCCTGGCCTGACACATAGGACCACTCAGCAAAGAACTGTTCTTATAACTTCCATCAAATGGCAGGAAAGCAAATCCCAAAACACCAGCTCCACAGAACGGACCCTGAGCTCCCCAGAAAGCCTCTTGGGCTACTGACAAACGTCCCTCTTCCTAGCCTATTCCTTTCCATCTTATCTAGCCTCGTAAATATCTGTCTTTGTTTTGTTTTTATTAGTACACAGAGAGAGGTGTTCCCTGGCCGGGCACCAAGCTGAAGGCTCTCGTGGTCTTTCCACTGGATTGCAAAGTAGCACTGCCGTCTCCCACGCGGCAGACAAGGAAACGGAGGCTCACGGAGGACAAGCCTTCTTCTCCTTACAAGCCTCCCTAAAGGGCCTCCCGTGTCTTCCTCTCAGGCACTGTCTCTTGGGCAGGAAAATGCACACAGCATCCAGGAAATTCCCCGGACCCCCTCAGCCCCCTCTGCCCACTCTGTCAAGGGGTGGGGCTTTGAGAAGGGGAGGAGCCGAGATGCAAGCAGCCTCGTGCGGGTCCGGGTTTAACACCCAGTTCTCCATGTGCAGCCTTTGCCAGTTTCCATGGTGTAAATACTCTCACTGGGGCTGATTTCAAGCTACCAATGTGAGGCCACTGAATGAGGAGTTGGGAAGAGAAGTGTAATAGCTCCTCGATAGATGGTGTTTCTACCATGCAGATGCCACAGACATGAATGACCTCGAGAGCAGGGAGAATGGTAAGAATGCAACCAAAATAATTAGGAAGTGATACGTTTCTGATAAGGAGGATTTCCTTCCTTCCTTTTTCATGTAAATTATATAAGTTGATATGACTTCATTTTTAATAAGGGCTCTGTTTAACTCTCTGGAGTGGGTATGAGCTGGCTTCAGCATAATCCTGGACACCTGGCCTCTCCTCGCCCTGACCTGCCCCATGGGGTCCAGGGCCAAGGCTGAAGAGCTGACCCAGCTTGGGGTGGGCAATGGGGGCCACCTAAGAAGTCTTGCCCCTGAACATGCGGAGCTGCTTCCTATTACTCCTAGATTCCCTGTTGGACATTTGCATGGATGTTAGAATCAGAACTGAAAGGGCCCTGGAGGTCATCTGGTCCTTTGTCTTCATTTCCCAGGTAATGACCTGAGGCCCAGAGAGGGGCAGCAAGCAGCCTGAGGCTGCACAGCTCATTAGAGATGTCACTGAAAAACTCCTAGGCCTGGCGCCCTGCCCAACCTCCTTATCCTCTGAGCCACCAGTCGACAGCCTGTCTTTCCCCAGGGGCTCTCTGTGAGGCACAATCTTGGCACAAACCTCTCCCGTGTCTGGGCACCGGAGAGGGAAGCTGATGTCTGTTGATAGCAGGGAAGAGCTCCAGTCCAATCAGTACAAACTCAAAGCGCTTGCATTCTGACAAACGGTGGCTAGAAGTAATTTGGTTCCTGAAGCCCACCCAGGCCTGTGTTTTTAGAGAGTCCCCCTGACCCCCAGTGCATATCGTCCCAAACCTCCTAGCCTCCTCGTTCCTCCTAGTGAGATGTCACGGGATCAGCGCTTGGGACGCTCCAGGACAAGGTGGAGATACGGCCAGATGATGTATTGGAAATCTCTCTGTGGTCCTAGAACCAAAGCGCTGGATGCTTTGAGGCCTAAATCGTCCTTTTGGGACAGCGAAGAGCACAGGGGAGTCCAACCTGACAAGGGTCTCTCTTCTCCCTCCAAATCCCTACCACCATTTCACTTGCTACTATGCTTTTCTACACCCGTGTGGCCTCCTGCCTGACCTATAGAGTGTGAGCCCTGGAGGCTGAGATTAGCCTCAGTACAGTTTCATTTCACATGGTGCCTGGGGTCATTAAACATTCCCTTCTCCTTCTTCTCCACCTGGAAAACTCCTATTCATCCTTCAAAGCCCTGGGTTGAATGTCCCCGATCCTGGAAAACCCTCCCTGACTCTCTTGGGGCAGAGCTGCACACACTCTTCTGTGCTTCCATTGCACTTGCCCATAATTTACTCACAAGAATGTATGGGGCGCCTACTTCATGGCAGGCACCAGGAACACTGCACTGAGGGAGACAGAATCAGGCCCTACTGTGAGGAACCTACATTCCACCTGGGGAGGCAAACACCAACCAATTTCCTAATATTTGAGTAAAAGTCACCAAGACGCAAGGACCACTCGCTATGCACTGTGTTTGACAGATATGGAGTCATTTACACTCCTCACCTATATGCTGAGAGTGCTGGTATTGTCTTCCTGAACCTTCTATGCCTCTGAGCTCCCTTTTGGGGTGGGGGACCTAAAGTGACACCCTTCCCACCTCCACTCTCTCTCCTAGTCCCCTTCCTGCTTTATTTCCTTCTCAACACTTGTCACCAAATATAGTACCGGCACGCCTTGGAGATACTGTGGGTTTGGTTCCAGACCACTGCAAGAAAGCGAGTCACATGAATATTTTGGTTTCCCAGTGCATCTAAAAGTTAGGTTCACATTATACGGTAGCATATTAAGTGTGTAATAGCATTATGTCTAAAAAACTCGATGTACACACTTAATTAAAAAACAGCCTGTTGCCGAGCAACGCTAACCATCCTCTGAGCCTTCAGTGAGTCGTGATCTTTTTGCAATAGTCACATCAAAGATCACTGACCACAGATCAACATAACAAAGAGAGTAAAAATGAAAAAGTTGGAAGTAGTGGGAGAGTTACCAAAATGTGACACAGAGACACGAAATGAGCAAACACCGTTGGACAAAAGGCGCCGAGAGACTTGCTCAAGGCAGGGTTGCCACAAACCTGCAATTTGTAAAAACGCAGTATCTGCGAAGCACAATAAAATCAGGTGTGCTTGTATACATTTTCCTTTCACGTCTCATTCATTCTCTGCAAGCCCAGCCCTGTGGGGTAACACGAGTCCCCCAAGGCTTGGGGACATATAAGTCTGTATCCCCACAGCCTAGGGCAACAGTGACCTAGGTAAACAGTGGTGATCAAACATACATATTTGATGAAAGGAGCGCATCAATCTGTCTTTTTCAGATGAGGTCACCGGTGCTCACAGATGTCAAACAACTTTCCTGAAGCCACACAGCCTGCGAGTGGCAGACCTTGGATGCAGACTTAGGGCTGCAGGGCGCATGCTCCTCGCCTCTCACCACGGCAAGCCGAGCCTTTGTACTGCTGTCACATGTCACCTGACTGCCTCCCCCACTCGACCACCCTGCAGGGTGGGAGCTGGTGTCTCCACGTTGTCCCTACAGGAACGCACAGAGCGCCCGGCCTGGAGCAGTTTCCACTAAATGTTTACTGAATGAGTCAGGAACGGCACGGAAGCATAATTGCATCCTATCGACTATCGACATTTGGTTATTGATTGTTGAGACAAACACTCAGTTTTAAGTCCTCAGACTCTAAAATCAGGTGCTCTTTGTCAGGAGAAAGTAAACGTGGGTGGGCAAAAGCACGTCACAGTCCCCCTGTGCATTTTTAGGGGCCCCTGGCTTCTTTACTCCCAGGCTCGGAGTCTTTTGAGGGCTGTGAGTTCCATCTGCTTCCCACCCGACTTTGGTACAACTCGGATAAAGAAAGCAGGACTCCTGCCCTGTCCTGCCCGCATCTGGGCGGGGCGCTTGTACACCGTACGGTGCGGGGATCACCCATCTCCTCCCAGCCCCCCCCAGCCCGGGCACTTACACGGGACCTCTCCGCCAGCCTCGCGTGCAACGCCCGTTTCCAGATATTCTTGGCAGAACTGGCTTCGAGAAGCAGCAACAGGAAGCACAGAGCCCAGCTGACCCTCCTCCGGCCGCTGCCCATCCTGCAGCTGGTCAAAGGCATTTCCTCCCAGATGGTCAGAGGAGAGGCGCCCTCTGGCCGGGGCGGGGCGGGGGGGCTCCTGGAAGTGTGGAGCAGAAGTGTGCACGGTCTGCCGGACGGTCTCAGCTCCACTCGGCCGGGTCCCGGGGATCATGTGTCCGCGCCCAGCCCAGGCCCCCCACCCCCTCACCGACCCGCACTCCCGATGGCGGCCGCCCACCGGGTTATTTTTAGCTTGCCCTATTGCATCTGGCCCGGAGACTCCAAGCCAGACGTCTGCAGCCCAGGCAGCTCAGAAGGCAGCGGCAGCAGGCGGGGGTATCACGCTGCTTGGAGACGTGGCCGGGAGTGGCCCCGTCACACTGGGATGAGGAGCACTTCCTTGCAGGTTGGGTGGTCCCCTCCCCAGGAGGTGTGCTGGCTCTGGGGGGTGGGGTGGGCACGCAGGGAATGGGTGGGGGGCTTCTGGCTGCTACTTTGTCCAAGTTTTGAGCTGGTCTGACGAACTCTTCTGCCCACAAAAGCTTCTTTGGAAGACTTGTTGCCGGACGGGGACCAGTGGAGCGCGTCACCGTGGGAAGAGCGTCCTTGAACCCTGGTGACCTCCGCTGTAATGTGGGCGTGTGGACAGTTACTCACATCGTGTGTTTCTTGGGAGAGTTCTATGCAATTGTGTGTGTAAAGCGCTTCACAGATGTCATAAGCGTGCTATAAATGTTGGCTTGCGTATGTTTTATACAAGGATCCATATTTCACAAACTCTACACTCTATCGCCTGTTCTCAGCAACCCCAAGACAGGCACTGCTTTGATGTCCATTTTACAGATGCGGAAATAGAGGTACAATACTTGCCTGAAGTCAGGCAGTAGTAGCAGAGCTGGGGCTCAACCCAAGCCCCATCTGATCGCTGTGACACGCTACCAAGCGAAGCAGAAGGGACCCGAGCTCTGGATTTAGAGCCCCTGGGCTGAGTCCCAGCTCAGCCTCTGTGTCTGTGGGATGCTCGCTGTTCCTCACTTCTCTCATCTGAGACACTGAGTTTGTGGTCATTCACTACAGCGGCAGAGGGAAGTTGCTACACCCTGGAGCGGGTTGTAGGCTCTCAAGGTCAGGTACCCATGTCTCTCTTACTGCTTGCACCGCTGTGCCTTGCACAGCACTCGGTAGGCACTGGCCCAATGCACAGAATAAATGTCATCATCATGACACAAAGGCGTATCCCTGGTCTACGGACTAAGAGATGGTCACAAAAGCCAGGCGTGTTTCCCAAAGCCCCCATTCATGACTGACCTCCCAGGTGCTTTCCTCAGGACATGGCACAGGGCTTGGCCACAGTAGGTGCTCGATAAATGTTCTTCAATCGAGCTATCAGTTCCTCAGCTGTATTCAGACCATAGGGACCCAAGGCACCGAGCTGTGTGCCATCAGTTAATTTCTTGAAAACGTTAACTTATAAAAATGGTCTTCCCAAGTCTTCAAGACAAGGGGTGACTATTCTGGGAACACGGCTGCCCTCCGGGTTTCATGTGGAAGGAGAAAAGGCTCTGAGTCGAGAAATAAACATGGTACAAATCTACCCAGGAAAGCAGCCGCTTTCCTTTGATCAGGACGAGGCAGGAACCCGGCCTGACAGCCAGCCTGGACGCTCCCAGCTGGGGCCGAGGGGGCTGGCCAGGGCCTGGGGCCCCTCATGATGTCAGGGCGGGCAACTCCTCCCCAATTCCTGCCAAGCCTCAAAACTTTATGTTCCAAGTGGCGGAGGTCCTTCTGGTTTATCTGAGCTCTGGAGAACTGGATTTGATCCCAAGCTACGTGGGCTGCACTCCTGGGATTCATCAAGCCTGAGTGTGACTTCCTGCAGATCCGTGGGCGGGGTTTCCTCTGGGAAAGCCTTGGAGCTGGCAAGGCTTTTCAACTCCTCTGCTGCCAGAGGCCAGCTGGCGAGGCCTGCCCACAGGGGTCTGACAGCCGCTGCCTGCTGACAGCTTTGCTCCCTCCAGAAAAGGAGGAAAATATCTCCTTTAAAAATACAAAGGGTGGGACTTCCCTGGGCGCGCAGTGGCTGAGAATTCACCTGCCAATGCAGGGGACACCGGTTCGAGCCCTGGTCCGGGAAGATCCCACATGCCGCGGAGCAACGAAGCCCTTGCACCACAGCTACTGAGCCTGCGCTGTAGAGCCCACGAGCCACAACTACTGAAGCCTGTGCGCCTAGAGCCTGTGCTCCTCAACAAGAGAAGCCACCGCAATGAGAAGCCCATGCACCACAACGAAGAGTAGCCCCCGCTCGCCGCAACTAGAGAAAGCCCATGGGCAGCAACGAAGACCCAACACAGCCAAAAAAAAAGAAAAAAAAGAAAATACAAAGGGTGCAAGTGCTCAGGGCCTCCCTCTAAGGAGCAGAGGACATGGCTCGCGGTGCCAGGGTCTAGGAAGAAATCCTGCCCTTCCAACCCCCATGAAACTCCCCCACCTGATCACTGAGGTGCCACATTCCTTCCCCAAAGAGGCAGAACATTTTTTCCACAGTGATCAGGTCAGGCAAATAAGTGCTCTAGGAAAGGGGAAAGGGTGGCATTCATTCATACTTTATACTAAAGTGTGAGTGACTTCCAGCAGAAAGAGACATAGAGGCATACAAGGAGGAGCAGAAAACATTCATTCATTCAAACCTTTGAATATCTACTATGTGCCAGGCCTGGGGATGCCGGGGCGAGTAAAACCAGGCCTAGTCCCTGCCTTTATGGGGCTTAACAAGTAGAGGAGTCAGATAATAATCAGTGTTTTTAATAAACACTTAGATGACACTTTCTGGCTCCAGGCATGGTTTCAAGTGCTTCAAAAATACTAATGTAATCTATCACAACTCTACTAGATAGTTACTATCATCATCCCATTTTATAGATGAGACTGAGTCTCAGATTAACAATGGAGTGCTTTAAAAATATTCACAGGCTTCCCTGGTGGTGCAGTGGTTGAGAATCTGCCTGCCAATGCAGGGGACACGGGTTCGAGCCCTGGTCTGGGAAGATCCCACATGCCGTGGAGCAGCTGGGCCCGTGAGCCACAATTGCTGAGCCTGCGCGTCTGGAGCCTGTGCTCCGCAACAAGAGAGGCCGCGATAGTGAGAAGCCCGCGCACCGCGATGAAGAGTGGCCCCCGCTTGCCACAACTAGAGAAAGCCCTTGCACAGAAACGAAGACCCAACACAGCCATAAATAAATAAATAAACAAATACTTTAAAAAAAAATTCACTCATCTAATCCATCAAAACCCTGTTAGGTAGATACTCTTACTATCCCCATTTTACAGACAAGGAAACTGAGGGTCAGAGAAATGAACAACCTGCCCAGCTATGCATGGCTGATAATTGGCAGAGCTGGGATTGCAACCCAGACATTCGCTTTCAGAGTCTGGGCTCAAAACTATTGTACCGTGTGTCCACAGGACCAAGCTGCAACAAGGGCATATGGGGGGAGGGGGAGTGACCTAGTCACAGAAGCCAGCAGAGGTCCCCTGGCGAAGTGGCCACACATCTGAGAAGTGAAGGACGAGGCTGGACAGAGAACGGGCTTGAGATGCAGACCGATGCCCAGGAGGAGAGGGAGGCAGGAGGAGAGCCTCGCCTTACCTGAGTGGCGAGGGG
This sequence comes from Eubalaena glacialis, assembly GCF_028564815.1. Taxonomy (NCBI): domain Eukaryota; kingdom Metazoa; phylum Chordata; class Mammalia; order Artiodactyla; family Balaenidae; genus Eubalaena; species Eubalaena glacialis. The sequence continues at coordinate 4,780,601 of NC_083733.1, forward strand.
GTGTCACCATCCAAACAGAGTCATGTTATTCCATGAGCCCTTGGTGCTCTTGCCTTCCTGGGCCCTTTGCTCTATCAGAAAAAAAAAAAAAAAATTAACGATGATCTATTATGACTGCATTGATAAAAGGACAAATATAATCCAACCTGGAATATATTCTTTTTATTTCCTCTAATTTTAAGAGAATTTAAAACACTTTCCTGGGCCCCTAAAAGTCTTGTGGGCCCTGGGACGTATGCCTGAAGATGGCCCTGGTTCCAAATACTGCTGTGTGACGTCGGGTAAGCCTTTGCACCCTCTGGGCCAAGATTAAACAGAGAGGATAGGTAAGCCTCTGTAGGAGGTGCCTGGTTCTCGACAGTGTCCCCTGCAAGAGCAGGGAGGACCGCTGGGAAAGGCCCTGGCGTTGCACACTCAGCCTGCAGAACCGCCCCGCCCAGCTCTGCTCCAGCCCGGGAATGAAAACAGATGTCCCCTGGGCCGCCCGTTCTTGGACAGCCAGACCCTGACCTCACTTCACCCCGCTACCCTGTCCCTGACCTCTGCTGAGTGTCCCTCTCCCCACTTAATTCACAGCGGATGCCCTCCCAGCCGGGAAACTCCCAGCTTCCCTCCGCCTGCTCCCCTCCTCCAGCGCCCCAGAGTGACTGGTCCAGGGCCAGACCACCCCCGCTGACCCGGAACTGACCCCTCCTCTCTGGCCAATGTGACCTCCCTCGCTTCCTTTTGCCTTTCGGGATTGCTGCAGTACAAGGTCCCCTTTCAAGCAGTAGGAAGCCACGAAGCCAACAGACATGGATGGAAAGGTCCGGCGGGCAGGCTGGCTGGCTCACGACCCCCTTCTTCCCGCAGCTGAGGATGGTACCAATTCCATCAGCAGGCTCAGCCCCTCTCTAGCTGCCAGGCCAGGTCGCTAACAGGCTTCTCTTGGTTTTTTCTGCAGGACCTGGACCCACCCCCAAAGCATGGTTTATTTCTCAGCTGCTTGTTTTTGTTTCTCCCCCAAAGCACATATGATCGTGAAACTCCTCCCCATCCCACCTCCCAAGTTGAAGACCTTGCCATGGCCCTGTTGGGATACGGATAAAAATGCACGCCCCACGGGCCTTGCTGGTCTGGCCCGGCCTTTCTCCACCTGGCCGCACGGAAGCATCACCCATGGGAGGGGGTTTCAATCACACCCATACCCAGGTCCAGCACAGACCAAGTGAATCAGAACCCCGATCAGGGAAATCAGAACTGGTGGTTTCCAAAGTTCCCCAGCTGATTCTTTTTTATTTTAAATAAATAAATTTATTTATTTATTCATTCATTCATTCATTCATTTATGGCTGCATTGGGTCTTCGTTGCTGCACACGGACTTTCTCTAGTTGTGGCGAGCGGGGGCTACTCTTCGTTGCGGTGTGTGGGCTTCTCATTGTGGTGGCTTCTCTTGTTGCAGAGCATGGGCTCTAGGCACGCGGGCTTCAGTAGTTGTGGCACGTGGGCTCAGTAGTTGTGGCTCGCGGGCTCTAGAGCGCAGGCTCAGTAGTTGTGGTGCACGGGCTTAGTTGCTCCATGGCATGTGGAATCTTCCCAGATCAGGTCTCGAACCCGTGTCCCCTACATTGGCAGGCAGATTCTTAACCACTGTGCCACCAGGGAAGTCCCTCCTCAGCTGATTCTAATGAACTGCCAGGGCCAGGAGCCCTGATAAAGTTGGCCTCTCCCCCACTGGCCCCCACCCTGACCTCTGGGGCCACATGTCCCTACACGATCCCTCCGGCTTCTCCCTGCTGCCGTGTGCTGGACTGCCCCCTACACACACTCACCATGTGCCTTAGCCACAGTGCCTTTGCATATGCTGTTCCCACTTCCCAACACTCTTCCCTGTTTTCTTTGTTGAGTAAACTTGTTAAGTCTTCTTCATATCTCAGCTCTCGGCAAAGCAGTTAGTCCCTTCATCCCAGAAACATTCCCTGATCTCCAGAGTAGCTCAGTTCCGCTAGAACAGGCTTTCACGGCCCCGTGTACCTCTGCTTGACAGGGCTCACACAACCCGATGGTGGAAGTGACAATTCTTTCTTACCATGCCTGACTTTCCTGATAGACAGAAAGCACCCTAAGAGCAGGGACAACATCTTTATTGTTTTTGGTTTATTCTTTCTCACGTACTGTGCACCTGGCACATAGTAGGGGCCCAGCAAATACTCACTGATCGGCTAAATGGGTGCTCCCCCACTCCTCACCCAGGGCTCCTGCCCAGATGGCTTTGATTGGCCATCCTAATGCTAGCCAGCGATCCGAGTCGCTGACCGCCTGGCACCGAGTCCCCTGGCCTGGTTGACAAACTTGAGCCCCTGCATGGGAACTAAGATCCCACAAGCCACGTGGCATGGCCAGAAAAAAAAAAAAAAAAAGGACTAGGGCAGAAACAGATTCCAGTTATCTGTGCCCATATCCTACACCAGGGCAAGGGAGTAGCTAAATTCAACAGCTCAGCAATATCACCAAGAACTCAGCTCAACCACCAAGACAAGCACGATGTAGCTGTTTCTTTCGGCCAATCGCTCGGCCGGGTCAACCTCATGCGGGTCAAGGTCAGACAATCCAGGATGCTGCTAATGTGGGCTCCACAAAACCTAAGCCAGGTGAAACCATCCAAGATGTTGTTTAAATGCCAAGGATGACATTTTTTAAAAATGAAAAAAAAACTCTGACTCCAGATAAGTTGGACGTCAGACCATTCCCCTCTGCTGATACATGGCTGGGAGGTGAGCTGGAGATTTCACAATCCTTTCCCCGAGGAAACGCTTAACTTTCCAGGGAAGCAAACGCTTCCCACGTTCATACACACCAGCCTCATCTTGTGTTTTCCTGGGGTACCCAGGATCTCTGTGTGCTGTGACACAGTAGGACCTGGATAAAATGGGGGAGATCCCCTCTGTCACGAAGGGGACGGTCCAGCGGGGAGACACAGACCAAGAAAGCAGGTAAATTATGCTAAGTGCTGAAATGACACAAAAGTCTGAGGAAGTGACTCTGGGGTGCCGTGTGGGATGGGGAACCCCCTTTAGATTGGGTGGGGAGGAGCGGCGTCCAGGGGTGACGCCTAAATCCAGAGATGGGAAGGAGCAGCACGTCTGGGACGGGAGGTGGGAAGAATCTTCCAGGCAGGGGCCACCTGCCTCTGGCTCCAATTCTGCTGGATTGTAAAGTCATGAGGGCCTTAAGGGGTAAGAAGAAGGCTCTAGCTGTATCCAGAGATGAGGGAGGAATTGGAGAACAGGGTGGTGGGAGCAGGATTTCAAAGAGCAGTCACCTAGTGATGAGGTTGGCTGATCCCCCCGTAGCCCTAACCACCTGGATGATTAGCTGAAGTCAATCATGTATTCCCACCCACCACCTACTGGTGATTGGCTCAGGAATGGGTCTGTCATCTGATCTGGGCCAATGAGGTGTGAGGGGAAATCAGGGGAGGTGCTTCTGGGAAAGTGGTCCTCACCCCAGAGACCTGCAGGAAAGTGGTGGTTCTTTTGTGCGTCTGGACTTTACCCAGTCAGGATGCAATGCCAGGATCTGCAGCAGCCACTTTGCCACAATGAGGGGAGCTGATCGGACAGCGAGGCCAACGCTGAAATGGCCGCATGGGAAAAAAAACAAAACAAAAAACCTGAATTCCTGGGAACATTGCTGAGCTGTTGAATTTAGTCAGCCTTGGAGCTGTCCTACCTCTGGGCTTGTTATTACAAGGACAAACTAATCTTTCTTAGGGTTAAGCGGGGAGAGTTGGAGCTTTTTCTTACTGACCGCCAAATACATCCCAACTGATACAAATCAAGTTTGCGTTGCGTCCAACCTGACTGATGAGCATCTATGAAAGCAGACGCTAAAGGAGAAAGAAGCTAAAGGAGAAAGACAGTAGGGACTCACATTTCTTGAGCACCTACTATGTACTGCGCTTTGTACTAGGCACTTTACATAGGCCTCTCCGTTATCCTCAGACCAGCCCTTTGAGGTGGTTCCTACAATGTTACCCCACTTATCAGAAGAGGAAACTGAGGCTGTGAGCTGAAGACAATTGCCTGATTCCAAGTGGTGGGAGCAGGATGTGAACCCAGGTCTGCCTGGGCACTTGGCCACAGCCTGCTTCCTGGAGGCATGATGGCGCTGCCCTGGCAGGGGAGGAGCCTCAGCTTGGGCTGAGCCAGGGTTTTCTGCAGACATCCAGCATCTCCCAAGAGCCGAGGATGCTGATCTGCCCGACGGCCAGCAGCCCCCGAGAGCCAGGAGCCCCCCGAGAGAGACTGGGAGCCTGATTGGGCTCCATTCGACCACGGGGACACCACTGTCAAAATCCACATGATGATTCCACACAAACCCCTCCTTCTTCCTTCTGCCTTCTCCCTTCCTGGGGGTCAGTGATTCGGGCCACTTGACTGGGAGTGGTCAACAGGTACAGCAGGACACCCCTTCCCCTCAGGGACCTTGAAGAACGCTTTAGCTTGACATGAGTTTAAAAAAAGAAGAGAAAGAAAGAATCTCTGACCCTTATTATTCAGTGCCTGGTGCACATAAATCTATCACTTGGCAAAAGCAAGCTGTCCCTTCATAAATCATGGTGTGATGGGCGCATAAACTCAGAAAGCGATTTCTGCCTGGCTGGGCGTGCAGGGTCCCAGCCCTGGCAGGTGGGCGGGAAAGGTGGCAGCCCTTCTCGGGCCCCTGTCCTACCCTCCCCCTCGCCCATTCCTCAAAAACCAGCCCCCAACCACTTTTCTGGCTTTTATTTATCTTTTTTTCTTATGATAGAGGCATAGATTTTGTATCACAGGAAAACGGAAATAATGATGGGCATTTAAAGCAGACAGATTAACGCGGGGACTTGGTTACACAGGCTACAGAAGGGCTGAGAAACCAAGCATGGGACAGTGAGGTGACCTGGAGAAAAACAACAGCAATTCAGTTCTGCCCCATCCCCAGGGCAGGGGACAAAGAGATGGGGTGGTGTTTTTCAGGCCCAGGATGTGGGGTCACCTGGAAGAAGCTGAACCACAGGAAGATGATGCCTGGTGATGCTGGAACCACAGAGGAGACATGGCCACTGCTCGGGGCCCTGCCCCAGGTGCAGAGATGGGGAGAACCCCCTGGCTTCTGCCTCGTGCCCTCCCACACTCCATCAGGGTCTCCCATTGGCTGAACCCAGTGACACAAGAGCTGGGGACAAGCTGCGCACCGGAATCAGTCCCCTTGTAAAATCCCCCAGAGCAGAAGAGGAGGGTGGATCTAGGAGCAAACAGGCCCAGGCCCAGCACAGGTAGACAGGCAGTCACTGAAAAACAACCCCCACCCCTTACACACACACACACACACACGGTGCACACACACGGTGCACACACACACACGGTGACTGCTTCATTTTCTCCCTTCCCTTCCTCCTCTTTTCCTTCCTCTAACTGGATCAAAAGCTGATAGAACCCAAGCAACAATGGCAGAAATTTCCCATTCATTTGTTAAACATATTTACTGAGCACCTACTATGTGCCAGGTATTACTGTAGGCCTGGGGAGCCTGCATTCTAATAGGGGGAGTGGGGAGAGTTGCTCCCTGTATCAGAACAAGAAACAAATGAATGAACAAGATAATCTCAGGGTGGTGGGTTCTGTGAAGAAAATAAAACAGCCATGAGCAGGGAGAATGAGATGGGTAGGGTGGACAGGGAAGGCCTCTCTGAACAGGTGACATCCCAGCCAAGATTAGAGTGATGAAAAGGAATCACCTGTACGGAGAGAAGGTCAAGGCATTTCCCAGGCAAGGGGCAAAGCAGGTGCAAAGGCCCTGAGGTGAGCACCAGCTTGGCTTGCTATAAGAATCATAATGTAATCGACATGCCAAAGGGTCTCGAATCAGCAGTGCAAAACCAAGCAACAGCTTCTCAACCGTGCTATGTGGGATCTCCTGGCTCCACCCTGCACATCAGGACACTTTGTTATGAGATCTTGTCCAGCTGGGCAAACTCCAAGCTCGTATCTAGTTCCAAGCTCTCTTGGACGGGAGGCTAGTTGGAGGCTCCAGGGGACCACGCACCAGGCTTGTCCCTCCTCGACCCCCAGGCACCTCAGGCTCTTTGTCCTCTGGGGCAGCTCTTCCTCCCAAAGACTCTTGTTCCTCTTCTTTGAACCTAAATAGCAAAGCCTTCCCAAGCATATTATCAAATGCAGATAGGTAGAGGGTGGGTTGGAGAGTTGTGGTGTTGGGGGCACCCAACTCTACCAGCCACAGTGACCTGTGACACATTAGTGGGCAGGAAGAAAGCCCCAAGCCAGGATGCACAGCGGACACCATTCATAGCCTTGGATCTCCCATCAAAAATGCTCATGGTGGCTTTCTCTGGATGGTAGAATTTGGGTGGGTTTAATTTTAGCTCCATTATTACTAATATATAGTTTCCAATTTGTCTACAATGATCGCCTGTTACTCAGAGCATGGCCCTGGGTTCAAATCCCAGCTCTGCCACTTCCCAGAAACGTCCCCTGGGGCAGAAATGCATATGTTCTCTGAGCCTCACATGCTGCCCCATCAAAAATGGCCCAATAGGGACTTCCCTGGTGGTGCAGTGGTTAAGAATCCGCCTGCCAATGCAGGGGACACAGGTTCGAGCCCTGGTCCGGGAAGATCCCACATGCCGCGGAGAAACTAAGCCCGTGCACCACAACTACTGAGCCTGCGCTCTAGCGCCCGCAAGCCACAACTACTGAGCCCACGCACCACAACTACTGAAGCCCGCACGCCCAGAGCCCGTGCTCCACAACAAGAGAAGCCACCGCAATGAGAAACCCGCCCACTGCAATGAAGAGTAGCCCCTACTCGCCACTAGAGAAAGCCCGGGCACAGCAATGAAGACCTAACGCAGCCAAAACTTAAAATTAAAAAAAGTTAAATCTTTCCAAAAAAATGGCACAATAATGGCACCTGGCCCATAGGACTGTTGTGCAAATTTTAAAAAAAAACATAAAAAATACTTTGTATAGAACATAGCACATAGTCAGTGCTTCTTTACATGTTTATCATGGTGATCTCATTATAGAAAATTGGAAAGTCACTCTAGATAACTAACTTTCATGGTGCTTGTGATCTGGGGGCACCACAAAGTGACACTGCAAAAGGCACTGGAAAAAATAAAAAGCTGGGGAATGATCTCATGCCCGTGGATCAGCCAGAAGGACTGGAAATTGGACGGGAGTGAATGAATGATGCGCATGCCTGGGACACAAAGACGTGTGTCAGTGTCAAAGGCACCAGCCGCACTCTTCGCCAAAGCTGAAAGCTTTCGACGTGAAGGGGGCTGTTCAGAGGATGCCTGACACCCACCCCAACTGGGGGTTGTAGGCAGCAGCTGGGATCCTGTAGGCTTCCAGGCCTGACAGAGGACCTGTGAAAACCCCACCCACTGCTACCCACACCCCTTATTCCTAGCAGTTTCACCCCCTCGGATGCGGAACTTGTGAATTTTGTGTACATGGTCTGGGGCAGGGCATAGGACAATGATAGCTGTAATAATAACTAATTCTAATAATAAAAATAACAATAATCACACTTAAATAGTCTTACTGTAAGCTGAGAACTTCACATGCTCAATGCATATGATAACTCTGTGAGGCAGGTACTGTCATAAGCCTTATGTCACTGATAGGGAAGCTGAGGCTCAGAGGTAGCTTGTCGAGGGTCACCGAGCCCGTCAAGGGCTGGGATGGCTCCATTATAATCAGAACACTGTCGCCCGGGGCTCTGCCATTTGCTGCCCTGACATGTCAGCATGGAGATGAGTCCCAAGTCACCTGATGGCCCAAGACATGGACTCCCCTCATCCCCCCCCCACACACAAGTACCTGTAGTCACAGGGGCCCCAGCTTCCCTGACCCAAGGATTCCACTTCGACACAATAGCCAGCTCCTGCACCCTGGGGTCAGCCTTGCCCAGCCTGGCCCAGCCTTGCCCAGCTGAGAACTGACAGAAATGTCCACATACCCTGCTCGGCTCCCCGGGGATTGCACAGGAATTTGGACCCTCCCTGAGCATCTTCTCAGTGGTGAAGCCTCAGTGTGTTATGTGTGCGATGCCCAAGCAGCCTAGGTACACGCATGGCAATGCGCCTTCGCTGGTTCCCTTCCCTCCTCCCCAAATGTCCTTCCCTGCTTCTAGCTAAATCTTACTACTCAGTGTCAGAGCTCAAACCTCTCGGGGTTGGGGAAAGGCGGGGCTGGCAGCTCCTTGGAGAACAAATGGATGAGGCTCTCAGCCCCACCGGGAGCCATGAACCCCCCTTTCTTCAACCAGAACATCTTTGCTACTCCCCACCTCCAATGTCGTCTGCTCACTGAGCGAGGACCCTGCGGCAGCAAGCAGCAAGCAGTTTGCTTCCAGCAATGCCCCTTCACACTTGCATCTCAGTTTCTCCTTCCCACCCCTAGATAAAATTGATAAAATTTTCAAAACTTTTTTGGGTCACTCTTAGTAACAAAAAACCAGCCCCCATGTACTTTTCTAGCTTGTCCTAGCCCTCTAGCGATCAAGGAGCGACATCTCCGATTCTTGATAAATGTGTCTAACAGAAGTCTAGGAAAACTGGTCCAAGATGGGTAGAGGAAGTGAGCACAACTGAATCTTCAGAAAGAATAAGGACGGAGGGAGACTTATATAAAATCTACAACAGATTTCAGAGTTGCCAACAAACTCTGAGAAAGCTAGGGACGGCCCCAGGCAATATTCAGCAGGGGACTGAAACCTACCATTAATTATGAAGTGGGTACCAGGTGTCAAGGATGGGTGTAGGACTGGGTCACGACACCCCCTGCTGGAAGCAGCCCGCCGCTGCTGGGGAAAGGAGAAAAGGGAACCCACTTGCACTGTTGGTGGGAACGTAAATTGATACAGCCACTATGGAGAACAGTATGGAGGTTCCTTAAAAACTAAAAATAGAGCTACCATATGATCCAGCAATCCCACTCCTGGGCATATACTCTGAGAAAACCATAATTCATAAAGAGACATGTACCACAATGTTCACTGCAGCACTATTTACAATAGCCAGGCCATGGAAGCAACCTAAGTGTCCATCGACAGAGGAATGGATAAAGAAGATGTGGCATATATACACAATGAAATATTACTCAGCCATAAAAAGAAACGAAATTGAGTTATTTGTAGTGAGGTGAATGGACCTAGAGTCTGTCATACAGAGTGAAGTAAGTCAGAAAGAGAAGAACAAATACTGTATGCTAATGCATATATATGGAATCTAAAAAAAAATGGTTCTGATGAACCTAGGGGCAGGACAGGAATAAAGACGCAGATGTAGAGAATGGACTTGAGGACACGGTAGAGTGGGAAGGGTAAGCTGGGATGAAGTGAGAGAGTGGCATGGACATATATACACTACCAAATGTAAAATAGATAGCTAGTGGGAAGCAGCCGCATAGCACAGGGAGATCAGCTCGGTGCTTTGTGACCATCTAGAGGGGTGGGATAGGGAGGGTGGGAGGGAGGCTCAAGAGGGAGGGGATATGGGGATATATGTATACGTACAGCTGATTCACTTTGTTATACAGCAGAAACTAACACAACATTGTAAAGCAATTATACTCCAATAAAGATGTTAAAATTAAAAAAAAGGAAGAGTAACTGGTCTGACTTTATTCCCTCTGCCTGATTTGCTAAGCAAAGAGCAATAAAGACAAATTGGGAAAGATGAGTGTTCAAGAGATCCCATCACTGCATTGTGTATCATCGTAAAACATGATGAATGGGGAGAGGGCAAATGTTCACATCACATCATAGTAAGAACTGAAAATGAACTAGTGGAATACGGGGAGTGAATGAATGAAATGGAGCAGGATGTCCAAAATGAAGCAAAGTGGGCTGGTGTGAATGGGGGAAGGGGATGATGGGATCCAGTGCATGCATCAAAATGAACAAATGAAATGGAATGGGATGAATGAATGAGAGAGGGTAGGGATGAATGAATGAATGAATGAATTAAGGAAGAAGTGGTTACTGACCCCAAGGGGATTCTGGTCTGGCAGGGGAAGGAGACATGTAACCAAGATTTACAGGAGTGTTTGACCGCTGCCCTACCACTAACAGGCCATTTGTGGAGTAAAGGGCATTTGATCTTGCGGGCTTATGCAGTATCTCATTTACCCCTGACACTGGAGGTTCTGTTAGTTCTGTTTTGTGAACAAAGAAACAAAAACTGGGAAAGCTGTAGTCAAGTCCCTAGAAAGAAGCAGTTGTGGGTCAGGCTCCCAGGAAGGAGACTCTGATGGAGCCTTGCAGCCCGAGGTTCAGCAGGAAAGCTGGGAGGAACCACTCCCATGAAGGGAAGGTAGGAGCCCGGCTGGGCAGAGGGGCACGTTGGTGGAGGTGCAGTCTCCACAAAAGCCTCAGCCCACCCCACCAGAGCCCTGAACCTGGGATGGTCCTCAGAGGTGTCCTGGGGTAGAGCAGGGGGACCCCTTTCCCATTGACCAGTCACAGGATAGAGGCTATTTTGTTCTCTCATAGTCGTGGAGGCCAGAAGCCTGTAATCAAGATGCTGGTAGGGTTGGTTCCTTCTGAGGGCTCTGGGGGAGAATCTGTACCATGCATCTGTCCCAGCTTCTGGCAATGGCCGGCATCCTTGATGTTCCTGGGCTTGTAGACACATCACTCCCATCTCTGCTTCTGTCCTCACATGGCCTCCTCCCTGTGGGTCTGTGTCTCTTCTCAAGAGACATCAGTCATATTGGACGTGGGGTCCACCCTACTCCATCCAATATGACCGCATCTTAACTAATTACATCTGCAACAATCCAATTTCTAAGTAAGGTCACATTCACAGGTACGGGAGGTCAGAACTTCAACATATCATTTTGTTGTTGCTGCTGGGGGTGGGGGAGGAGAAAGGACACAATTCAAACCATAACATCAGCCACGGACTTTTCCAGAGGGCTGGTAGCTGAGTGTCGTGTGCTGCCATCAGTGTTCCCTGTAGCTGGGGGACTAAGTCCTTTAGTCGTGAGGGGCTTCTGGAGGGCAGAACATCTAGTACAGAGACCATGGCTTGGGGGGTTTCCATCAGTTTACCAGGGTCACGGGGCTAACAGGAAAATGGGCGAGGACTTGAACTTTGGGTTCGGGCATACGCTCAGGAGCTGGAACCTTATCCTGAGGTCAAGGGGAAGCCCTTAAAGGAATTTACTTTTTATTTATTTATTTTTTTAATTGGAGTATAGTTGCTTTACACTCTTGGGTTAGTTTCTGCTATACAGCAAAGTGAATCAGCTATCATTATACATACATCCCTTCTTTTTTGGATTTCCTTCCCATTTAGGTCACCACAGAGCATTGAGTAGAGTTTCCTGTGCTATACAGTCTGTTCTCATTAGTTATCTATTTTATACATAGTATCAATAGTGTATATATGTCAATTCCAATCTCCCAATCCATCCTACCCCCGCCCCTTGGTGTCCAATTTGTTCTCTACGTCTGTGTCTCTATTTCTGCTTTGCAAATAAGTTCATCTATACCATTCTATTTCCCAGAAAATCTCTTCTGATAACTCTGTGGAGAAAGGACAAGAGTGTGATGGCAAAAGGCTGTGAGGATGGGACCCCACCCCAACTGTGCTTGACAGAATAAAGACCCCCCCAAAGACATCTGCATCCTGATTCCCAGAACCTGTGAGTATGTGACCTTATGTGGCAAGAGGGACTTTGCAGATTCGGTTCAGCTAAGTATCTTGAGATGGGGAGATTATTCTGGATTGTCTGGGTGAGCCCAGTGTAATCATAAGGGTCCTTATAAGAGGGAGGCAGGGGTGGGGGTCAGTGTCAGAGAAGAAGGTGTGACAATGAAAGCAGAGAGAGAGAGAGATGTCAAGATGCTGTGCTGTTGGCTTTAAGAAGGAGGAAGGGGCCACGAGCCAAGGAATGCAGGTGCCTCTGGAAACCTGAAAAGAGAAAGAAACAGCTTCTCCCTTAGAGGCTCCAGAAGGAACCAGCCTTGCAACAACTTGGTTTTAACTCAGTAAAACCCTCTTCAGATTCATGACCTCCAGAACAGTAAGATACTAAATTGTGTTGTTTTAAGCCACTAAATTTGCAGTAAAATGTTATAGCAACAATAAGAAAATAATACAGGACTAAGGCAGGAAAGATGCGGTTGGAGACACTCATATGGTCAGATAGAGTCACACTGCTCCAGTGGTGATCACTCTATGTATTTCTTAGCTTGACTTATAGGGTCCTCAGACCTGGCTCCATCCTCCTGCAGATCATCACCCTCTGCTCTCTCCTCGCCTCTCCCTTCCCAGCCCCACTGGCCGTGCTGTCCCTCAAACACACCAAACTCATTCCTGGACCAAGCCTTTTCACTTGCTATTCCCTCCATCTAGAATGCTCTTGTCCCACCACCAAAAAAAGTGTGCATGTCTGTACCCTTACCATTTAGGTGTCAGCTCAAATGTCACCCCCTGAGAGAGGGGTCTTCCCAACTACTCTAGCAAAAGCAGTCACCCAGTCAATCTCATTGCCCTATTTCAATTGTCTCTCCAGCATCCATCACTCTCCTATTTTCTTGTTTACTGCCTGTCTCCTGCTTAAGAAGGTCAGCTCCACGAGAGAAGAGACCTTGTCTATCTTGTGTGCTGGTCACTCCCCAGTGCCTAGAACAGAACCTGAAATAAGTAGGCATTCAAATACTTAAGGATGGAGATAAATGGATGGATGGATTGAAGACTGTTGGATGAAAGAAAGACAAAAGGATGGTGGGTGGGAAAATGGATGGATGTAGAGATGGAAAGAAAGATGGAAGCATGGGTAGATGGTTGGATGGAAGGATGGATGGGTGGAAAACTGGTAAATGGAAGAAAAATGGAAGGGTTGATGAACGGAAAGATAGGTGGTTGGAAGAATGGGTAGATGGAAGGATTGTTGGGTGGATGAAAAAATCCATTTGGGTGGGAAGGATAGGTGGATGGGAGGGAAGATGGAAGGATGAATGGATAGGATGATGAATGGGTAAAGGGAAGGATGCATGGATGGATGGATGGATGGATGGATGGGTGGATGGAAGGAGGGATGGATTGAAGACTGGTGGATGAAAGAAAGACAAAAGGATGGTGAGTGGGAAAATGGATCGATGGAGAGATGGAAGGAAAGATGGAAGCATGGGTAGATGGTTGGATGGAAGGGTGGGTGGGTGGAAAACTGGTAAAGGAAAGGAAAACTTGAAAGGTTGATGAATGGAAGGATAGATGGTTGGAAGGATGGGTGGATGGATGGATGGATGGATGAGTGGGTAGAAGAAAGGATGGGCTGATGGGAGGATAGGTGAATGAAAGGATATAGGTAGAAGGAAAGATAGGAGGAGGAATGGATAGAATGATGGATGGGTGAGTAGAAGATGAGTAGATGGATGGAAGGAAGGATAGATGTAAAATCTTCATGAGGTGGCTGCCAGACTAAGCTGGCTAGATACTGCTGATGCTAAATACTTCCCATCTGTGTTTGAAGGGGGCCCGGCTGCTCTACACCTTTCTGATGAGGACTTTTGCTGTCAAGTGACAGAAGTCAACAGGCTGTTTGCACCTCTAATCCTTGGAACCAGACTCCATAATCATCTTAACTCATCGGCAAATATCTATATTTAATGAGTTCCCCACCCACGCCCAGCTATTGACTTAGCAGCTTTATCACAGGGCTTGATAATCCCAGTTCAAAGCATTAGCATTAACTTCTCCTGCCACCAGTGGGGTCCCTCTGCGCTCTGGCCTCCTTCCCAACAAAAAAAGATTTGCTCACATCGCTTCCCTGCTTAAAAACCTCAGGAAGCAATGTGTGACTCACAAGACAGGTGCAAATTCCAGGGCACTCAAAGTCCTTCACATCGTGGTCCTGGCACAACCCTCCAGTCTCGTTTCTCATCCTCCTCTTCCCCCTGTCGCTTAAACCCCCTGTGCTGCCATCATACGAAATTCCTCTCTGGTCTGAGGACAGATCCTTCTCCCTCAGGCCTCCAAGCCCCATACATGCTATTGACCCAGCACATAGGCTTCCCTTCTCTCCACCTATGGCATGTCCTTCCTTCTAGAAGCTCACTTGTCAGGGAATGGAAGCGCTGGTCCCTCAAACACAGTGTCTTCACAACTGAAGCCATCATCATCTCCTGCCAAAGCTGGTCCTTCTGTATTGCCCATGTTCTTAAAGGATCCACCCCGTACCCCAGACCACAGACTCAGGAGGCATCCAGGACACTGCCTTCTCCTCCATCCTTCTCATCTCATCAAATGCCAAGTGTCAGCAGCTCTTGCTCCTGCAGCCTTCAAGCTCTCCTGGCCTATCACCCTCTCTGCAACCGCCAGCTCCCAGCCCCCTTCCCTCTGCCATGGATGAGGCAGAGGCCCCCGCACTCACTGTCCCACCCCCATCCCTGCTCCCTCCGCCCACTCCCACTGCAGCCAGCAGGACCGCAATAGAGTATTAAACTGGCCCCAGCAGGCCCCCAGTCCTATGGGTCTCTGCTACCGTTAGAATAAAATCCCCAATCCTTTTCTCACCTCACAAAGGCTTTCTGGTTTACCCCCGCCTACCTCTCCAGCCTGTGACTACCATCCCCCCAAACTCTGCCTGTCTGCTATATAGGCTTCCTTTCAATTCTTTCTGGGCATCAGGTTCTCTCAGCTCCTGGCTGGAGCAGAGGCTGTTCCCTCTGCGTAGGACCCTCTTTCCTATCCCCCTTAGTCTGGATAATCCTCCGCATTGTCAATATCACATCATCATCATGATGTTAACCACAATAATAGCAACGGCAGCTAAATTTGAGAACTTACTATGTGCTGGACACAGTGCTAAGTGTTTTACAGGAACATCCTGTTGGGTTATGAAGCAAGGATGATTGTTATGCCCGTTTCATAGATGAGGAAATTGAGGCAGAGAGCTCAAGTGTCTGGTCCAAGCTCTTGGCAATTGAAATCAGGATTTGAACCCAGGCAGTCTGACTCCAGAGTCTTCCTCTTAACCATTTCTCTAAGGAGCCACGCAAGAGGAGGTCCCACGTCCTCAAGAAAGCCCTCTGTCTATCCCCAGTCCAGGTTTATTGCCTGCTGTCTGAGCTCCCACCCAGCTGGCACTCTAAGCATAGCCCCTAACATCTCTTGGAGCCCGGCTGCCATACTCTGAAGAGGTCCAGGCTGGACTACCTCCCAAGGAGGGGCTCTATGGAGAGATGCCCCAGCAAATGAGGCCACCTTGGACATTCCAGCCCCAGCCGAGCTCCCTGCCAAGCTCCTGGCTGCAGGACCGGGCTCAGGGGAGACCAGCCAGAACCATCAGCAGAGCCCCAGCCAATGCATGGGATTGTGGGAAAATCACAAATCATTGCTGTTTTAAGTCCCTGGCCTGGTTCATCTTTCAGCTTCAGTTTCCCCATCTGAAAAATGGGGAGAGCAATTTTTACCTTCCATGTTTGTTGTGAGAAAGTAAGGAAGATGGTCAGTGATTGGTTGCCAGTTTTTAATTTTGGACCAGCCAAGGGAACAACTCTTCCCTTCGACTTTTCTCCCCCATCCACTGTGACCCAAGGCCAGGCCACTCTCACATCCTCAAGTTGCCCAGACATACAACTCTCTGCTCCCTCCCCTACCTTGTCCTTCTGAGACCAGCCTGGTGCTGGGCTCCAGTCGTACTGGCCAGGCACATCGGGAAGGGCCATCTCCCACTCACCCAGAGCAGCAGGTCCCGGGGGCAGTGAAGGAGTCAGAGAAATGACTCCCTCCAGATGGGTGTCCGCTCTCCAGGGAGAGCTGTGACGTGGGTACAGAAGGAACCTGACCCACTTCAACATCTGGCTGTCAAATATATCTCCACTGTGTTGTCTAAATTAAAGGATGATTTGACCCAGACCTGCTCCCAGGCAAAAGAAACCAGAAACAAGAGATACTCCAGTAGGAAAACACTCTCAAGATTGTTTATTCCCAAAGTCACAGATTTGAATGCCTGGGGAACCCAGGCAGGTGATGTAAATGTACAAGACAAGCAAGTGTAAGACCATAGGAATTAGGAGCTCAGTGCAATTCCTACCAGGTACACTGGCTATTCAGTAACTTTTTCATTTAAATATAACTACATACACACTTAAGAGTGTATAACTCTCTACAAATAATAAATGCTGGAGAGGGTGTGGAGAAAAGGGAACCCTCCTACACTGTTGGTGGGATTCTAAATTGGTGCAGCCACTACGGAGAACAGTATGGAGGTTCTTTAAAAAACTAAAAACAGAGCTACCATATGATCCAGCAACCCCACTCTTGGGCATATATCCAGAAAAGACAAAAACTCTAATTTGAAAAGATACATGTACCCGAATGTTCATAGCAGCACTATTCACAATAGCCAAGACATGGAAGCAACCTAAATGTCCACTGACAGATGAATGGATAAAGAAGATATGATACATGTATACAATGGAATACTCCTCAGCCATAAAAACAATGAAATAATGCCATTTGCAGCAACATGGATGGACCTAGAGATTATCATATTAAGCGAAGTCAGTCAGACAGAGAAAGACAAATAGCATATGATATCACTTATATGTGGAATCTTAAAAAAGTGATACAAATGAACTTATTTACAAAACAGAAACAGACTCACAGACACAGAAAACAAACTTATGGTTACCAAAGGGGAAAGGGGTGGGGGATAAATCAGAAGTTTGGGATTAATAGATACGCACTACCATGTAAAAAATAGATAACCAACAAGGACCTACTGTATAACACAGGGAACTATATTCAATCTCTTATAATAACCTATAAAGGAAAAGAATCTGAAAAATATATATATATATTATATATACACATATATAACTGAATGATTTTTCTGTACACCTGAAACTAACACAACATTATAAATCAACTATACTTCAATTAAAAAAAAAATAAGAGCGGTGGTGGGATGAAGTGGGAGATTGGGATTGACATATATACACTAATATGTATAAAATAGATAAGTAATAAGAAGCTGCTGTATAAAAAAAATAAAAAAATAAAAAGATTGGAAAACAAGTTAAAAAAATAATAATAATAGCCAAAAAAAAAAAGAGTATATAACTCATACTTAGTGGTTGCCCTGGGCCAAGAGATGGGGGTACAGAGGGAATGACTGCTAGCAAGTACCAGTTTTCTTTTTGAGGAGATGAAAATGTTCCAAAATTAGATGTGGTGATGGTTGCACAACTCTGTGAATATACTAAAAACCACTGAATTTTACACTCTACGTGGGTGGATTTTAGATATGTGAGTTGTATCTCAAATAAAGCTGTTCCAAAAAATGATAGGGATAAAAAAAAAAAAAAAAAAGAGTATCGAGCTTGATGAATTTCCACAAAGCAAATGGACTCACGTAACCGCCACTCAGAGGAGTTGGGGAACCCTGCCAGCATCCCAGACGCCTTCCCACGCTCTATCTCATTAACTACATACCTGCATTCTCCTCTCATTCTTAAAAGGTAACCACGATTCTGACTTCTACTAGACTAGACTAGTTTTGCCTTTCTAGTCCTTTCTATGAATGGAATTATTCAGTGTGCATTCGTTCATGCCTGGCTTCTTTTCACCCAACTGTACTTGTGAGATTCATGTTGACACACGGCAGTGGGTCGGTCACCTTCTCTGGCGTAGAGTTTTCCATTGTACGACAATAGAGTAATCAATTTATCCATGTTGATGGGCATTTGAGTGGTTCTACGTTTGGGCTACTCCAAATGGAGCTGCCGTGGACACTCTTCTGGTCTGTGTCTTTTGGTTGGCAAGAGTATTTACCGTCTTCAGGAAACAGCTAGGAGTGGAATTACTGGGTTCTAGAGTAGGCATGAATTCAGTTTAGTAGAAACTGCCAGTTTCCCAAAGTGTTTGTTCCAAATTCCACTTTATTCACATAGTTTTAATAACACTGTGAGGGCCAACCCAAAACACTCCTACAGGTTACAACCTGGCTGCGAGCTGCCAAGGTCAAAATCTGACCTACATTTTTAGATCCATATAAGAACTCCACTAACGAATGGTCCAAGGTCACAGAGCAACGTAATAGCAGCATGCATATTCATGGGCAAGTTGTCCGCCCCTCGAACCTCAATGTTCTCATCTGTAAAATGGGGCAGTAATAACATCTCTTACACTGAGTTGTGGGGAGGATCAAGTAAAATAATGCCTGGAAAGCAGTTAGCACAGTTCCTGGGTTATGGGTGCTGCATAGATGTGAGTTGTAATTGCTGAGGCCACTGTCAGGTTTTCTCAACCTGGATCTATCACCTTTCATCAAAACCCATTCACACTGGTACATACTGACTGCTAAAGATGAACATTTGATTAGCACTGACGTTTCTTATTCCAGAACTCATACAGCTAAGTTGTATCAACCCTCAGAAGGTCAAGCCCTATTACATCCCTCTGAACCCTAAGAAACTGCATTCGGATGCCTGGGTTCTGTGACACCACACCGATTATAAAATAGTTGTATTAAAAATGCGTTCTCTCTTGAAACTGTTCTTGAATTATATATTAGTATCAATATGTTGTTTCAACTTGTGGTTTTTCCAATTTTGTGAAAGACAAGTTGATATTAAAGGCTTAAGATTTATAATTTATGTTAAAGCAAAAAAGTTTAAATAAAAGTCTTCAATTTTATTGAAAGAAAGAAAGGGAGGAAAGAAGAAAGGAAGGGAGGGAGGGAGGGAGGGAGGGAGGGAGGAAAAGAGCAAAGCAAAGCATTCACCCTGGGAGCTTCTGGAACTCAAAAGTTCCAAGTCTAGTCAGTGGTGTCTTTCCACTGAAGGTTAACTTAAGGTTGGAAACATGTCATTCTAGTTACATTGTGAAATGGTCTCATGCGCCATTAACCACTTTGTGGAGGTGTGAATTCTCCCAGGGCACCATTTTTGCCCAGGGAACTGATGGCCTGAGATGGGAAACTGGAGGCTGGGGGAGGCAATGTTCCATAAAACCCAGGTTTCATGACCATTGAGAAGATTAAGCTTCTGTATGCCTTATTGTTCATTTCAAGTGGTCTCAAGGGATGCCTTTTAATCTCCAGGTGAAAGCTGGTGATTCAGAGGGTGGTAACAAGCAATTGTGTTCCAAATGTTCTAGAAAGGAAACTCAGCCTGTCCCAGTGTCTTGTCTTGTTGCCTTTTTTTTTTTCCCTCTGGTTTGAGGCATCTGATGAGGAGTTACTATAATTAAAGTGGTGGCAGGGGCCAGAAGATAAAACAGCTATTTGAGAGAGGAAATTTTTCCAACTGAGCTAAGAGGTCAGTTAAATCCCAGGCTGAGATATCAAATCATTTGCGCCTCCTTAATCCAGAGGTGGCTCAAACCTGCCAGGGAGTGTGGAGGAGGGGCATGAAGACCCTGGGCTGGTGCTGACAGGGCACCAGTCAGGGAGTGCAAATGGGGTAGTCAGGTCCTAGGGGTCAAGGTGAGGCAGGTGGCAGGAAACGGAAATGGAATGCGTCAGTTTCTGCCCTGGTGAACTTAGCTGCTGAGCCCAACTGAGCAAACTCAGCAAGCCAAATGCACTTTGAGGCCAGTCCTTTCCCTATTTCTTCCTGAGTGTTAAAAGTTGCCCATCTGCACAAATCAGAGATGGCCACAGGCCCCCAAATCCCACCCCTTGCCTTCTAACTGGGTGGTTGTGTAAATAAACTCCTGAGTTTGCTTACCAGCTACAAAATCCTGGAAGTGGTACTAAGTCTCTCTGGGCCTCAGTTTCCTCATCTGTAAAATGGGAGCAAATAATAAACACACCGCTTCCCAGGACAGCTGTGGGAATGAAATGAATTAAACGATAGCAAAGCTCCTGGTCTTAGGTAGAGCTCATCGGGTGGGAATGGTGGGTGTGTTTTAATTTCTTTAAACCCAAGATGGGTGGGAGAATTTGGAGGTTAAAGGAGACCAGCTCTTCAGATTCATTCTTCCAAACGAGGCCAGGTTCCCTCCCGACCTGAACGATTTCTACATCTCCTACTCATGCTGACATGTGGCCGATGGTACCAGAACTAACCGTACAGGTTGTTGAAGTGTTGAAATCTTTCCATACCAATTAGTAAACAGCACATGCTCAAGTGCCTCCCCCCAACTCCAGCCTCCAAGTTCCCCCCCCCCCCGCTCGGCTTCCCCCATGGTCTGGCAACTAAAGGGCTGGCTCTGCACAGTTGGGGCCTCTGGGATCTATGCTCAAGTCCATTCTGATTGGTCAGGGGCCGCTGTAGAGGTGCTACATTGGGCTTAAGTCCATTCTGATTGGTCAGAGAGCTGCTGTACAGGTGTTGCATTGGGCTCACCAATACACGCAACAGGCACTTGGGCTTTACCATCCCCCACCCCTACCGTAGAGGAAACTGGGGCACCCAGAGGGGAGGTGATCAGCTCAAGGTCACTCTTTCAGTGAGTGGCAAAGCCAGGAGCTGCCAGACTCCTGGAGACAAGGTGGGACTGTGCAGGGTGTTTGGGGGGGCATGTTCGGTGCATCCCACACCTTGCCCCATGGTACATGCCAACCCTCACCTCTGCACTGAAACTGCCTGGGCTTGAGTCCCGACTCTGCCACTTACAAGCTCTGTCACCATAGGCCAGTAATTTATGCCCTTTGGCTTCAGTTTTCTTATATGTAACAAAACAAAACATAAAGCAGAGCATTACAACCTCAGTAGTATTGACATTTGGAACCAGATCATTCTTGTGGGGTGGACTGTTCTGTGCATTGTAGGATGTTAAGCGGCATTCCTGGCCTTGACCCAGGAGATATCAGTAGCACTCCACACCCACACACAGTCAGGACCATCAAAAATGTCTCCAGACGTTGCCTAATGTCCCCTCCGGGACAAAATCATCCCCAGTTGAGAATCCCTACTTTACTAAGGCTGTTCTGAGGGTTAAGCAACAGTGAGTTTATAGAGAGGGCCTGACCTATAGTTAGCCACTGTTATCACCTAGCTCATCAGTTAAAACTGGGTTTGACTGCAAGTAGCATTGACCAAAAATAACAGTGACCAAAAATAACATTGACCAAAAATTAACCCAGACAGCAGCTTGGTTCATGTTCACATAAAAGGCCAAACGTTAGCAGTTCAGGGCTGCATGGTGGCTCTGCTCCTCTCCTCCATCCCTAACATTCAACCTTGTCCTCAGGAACCAAAGTGACAGCTGCAGACGGCAGAATGGAAAAAGGGATAAGGGGGAAAGGGAGGGGCAGAGGGCACATGCCTGCCAGCCATCTCTTAAAATAGATCCCCAGATGTTGCCAGGTTGACCCTCCACTGACATCCCATTGGCAAAAGTTGGTCACATGACCATACCTAGCTGCAAGAGAGGCTGGGAAATGTAGTCTTTGCTCTGCGTGGCCATGTGCCCAGCTGACATGATATTAGTGTGGAAGAAGGGAGAACTGGCTACACAAGGTCATGGAATCTCCTGAGACTGCTGCAGTCAGGAAGCTGATTAAGGGCTGTCAGAGCCACCAGGCCATGAGGGTGATATAATCTTTGGAGCATCTGGTGCATTACTTTTAATAAACCACTAGACAAGAAATATTAGCACAGCCTACTCATCTTAAAAACAAATCCTGGGAAATGCTGTGGGACCAGTATCCTTTATAATCAACTCCCTTCCCCTTTCCCCACCCCCCACCGCCCTCCATGCTCTGCGTGAACTTAGGGTAAGAGGAAGGGAACATGGGACACTGGATCAGGAATCTGAGGGACTCCCCTTTTGATTCTGCCACCCAGAGGCTGCATGACATAGATCAAGTCACCAGCAGGGCCAATACTGGAGTCCCAAACATCAAAATGAGACATATTTGTGTACATTCATTTTGTGAACTTTGTAGCAGCTCTAGCCAATAAAACCTTCTGTGATGATGGAGTGCTCTAGATCTGCACTGTCCAACCTGGCAGCCACCAGCCGCTACATGTGCCTCCGAGCACTTGAAACGTGCACCTACAATAGAGAAACTGGACTTTTGGTGGCATTTACTGGACAGCACAACTCTGGAGCACTTGCTGCATGTGACGGAGCCATTTATACTGTTTCCTCTCAAGGACTTTCTATCTCCCAGGTCCCTCGTGCTATCATCCTCTTCCCCTTATCTTGAGCCCTTAAAAAAGCCACCCATCACACCCATTAGCATGGCTATTATTTTTTTAAAGCCAAAAACCAGAAAATAACAAGTGTTGGTAAGGATGTGGAGAAATTAGAACCCTTGTGCACTGCTGGGAATCATGTAAAATGTTGCAACTGCTTTGGAAAAACAGTATAAAGGTTTCTCAAAAATTAAACACAGAATTACTACATGATCCAGCAATTCCACTTCTGGGTATATATCCAGAAGTACTGAACATGAACTGATATTTACACACCCCTGTGCATAGCAACATTATTCACAACAGCCAAAAGAACAACCCAAGAGTCCATCAATGGATGAATGAATAAGCAAAATGTGGCATATATGTACATACAATGGAATGTTATACAGCCTTTAAAAAGAAGTTCTGACACAGGCTGCAGCATGGGTGAACCTTGAATACATGCTAAGTGAAATAAGCCAGACGCAAAAGACAAACACTACATGATTCCACTCATATGAGGTACTTAAAGTAGTCAAATTCATAGAGACATATCATTTCATAGTGACAAGAGTTTCAGTTTTGCAAGTGAAAAAAAAGTCTGCAGATGGTTGGTGGTGATGGTTGCACAACAACGTGAATGCACTTGATGCTATAGAACTGGACACTTAAAAATGATGAAAATGGTCAATTTTAGGATATGCATACTTTTATCTATATAATTTATATTTTTATTTATATAAATTAAAAAAAAAAACACCCCAAAGAACTCAAACTCATCTGTACTATGAAAAAATGTCTGGTAACAGACTGGGAGACTCTGTGTGGGTCCAAGGAGGTCAGGGTCTCCAGCACTAATGGTGGAAATCGAGGTGGGTGAGGAAGATTTAGGGTGTTCCCCTGAAGCCCTCTGCCAGAAGAGCAGTCCCGCAGGATGAGGTAATCAACCACGTTGAGCCCAGAGGGCTAAAAACAGACGAACCATTTCCAGAACAGGGACCTTTTTCTGTCTCCTTCTTGGTGCTAGCGAGACTATAATATGGGTCTTAATGTTAAAAGAAAATGTTAGAATAAAAGATCACCCAGTCCCCAGGGTGATCTTGCCTGGGAATTATGCTGGCCTGGAGGTATGGCTGGTTCAGGGGCCACAAACGTGGGCCAAGTTTGAATCTGACATTCCGACAGTTTTGTTTGGCATGTCGGGTATTTGCATTTTCTTTTTAATTAGCTGTCAGCATTTAAGAATTGCGAAATTCTGTATTAAAATCTCTGTTCCGGCTTGTCTTGAACAAACAGGGAAATCTGGCTGTGAGGAGCCCACTCTCCCATGTGGCAGCAGGCAGCTGTTCCTGAGTTGCAGTGACCCCTTCGAATGGGACTCACCCTCCCCAGTTCACCGCAATCCCCACCACTCCCTATTGTCTCCCCTCCCAGCCTATCTGTGTTTGTGACCAGCTCCTTCCCCACCGGTGAGGTTTTGCCATCTGTATGAATTGGAGCAAGAATTACAGACTCTAAGAATGTCTTATATAGACAGGAAATTTACAGATAACCTAGGTTAAGTTCGTTTCATAGAAGGGGAAGCCCAAAGAAGATAACTTGCCCAGGATTTTAGAATCATCAATGAGCTGCATGGAAATGAGAACTCAGGTCCCCGAGATCCCATTCCTAATCTCTAGCCATTCTCATGGCCTTAAAAGACATGCATGTGCACCCACGCATGCACGCATGCACACGGCCACTACCTTTGGCAACAAAAATAATAACAGCGGTGAATGTTTACTGATGGCTTGCTACGAACCCAGGAGGCACCGGGCAGGCCTCCGTACATAGCGCTGCTATGTTGTAGACACTACCCTTATCCCGTTGAGATGACAAGGGGATAGAGCCTTAGCTGGAGAAGTGAAGCATTCTCTCTGAGCAATGCTGCTTGGAGGAGGCGGAGCTGGGGTTTCTGCATGGGTCTGTCCAGTTACCCGAGGCTTAACCAGAATTGCAAATCCTACCCCATTAAATGCAACAGTTACCATCTCACCCTCTAAAAATTACATCAACCCCAGGCGTTTAATAACTTTGAGCTGGGGGGACAATGGGACTTGATGATATTGAGCTCAAATGGAACATCTGGCTTCTCCACATACACAAGGGTCAGAATGAGGCTGTGGGAACCCATTCAATGGCCTCATTATAGTGTTGTCACCATCAATTGATTCCATAACTAAGAGTCCACGTTCTACCCAAAGCAACAGTGAGTCTTCCGTGTAATTTCTGATTGCCTAAGTGTCCCCAGCGACACCATGGGACTTATTTTTATTCCTAAATACGTTTGCAAATGGTTGTTTCTCAGCCTCCAATCAATACATCATGAATAGGAAAAGCCAGAGTCACAAAAGCCTCAATGAATGCTTTCTGCAGCAATGCATATATCTTGGTATTGAACCAGCCGCAGAGGAATACTGGACGTAAAAGTCATAGAAACTTTGAATTTGGGTTCCAATTCCTGCTCTGGTCTTTTGAAGCTGTGTGACCCTGGGCCAGGTACTCGACCTCTCTGGCCCTTGGCATCTTTATCCATGAGAGTGGAGTGATACAACTGTATCAGAGACCTCCCAAATCACCTAAGACTGAACTACATAGTGCAAGTTAGTAAATTATAAGGCTTCATGCAAGTGTCGGCTACTGTTCATTTTTGTCGAGCGTGAAAAATATGCTGGCAGTATTTGACAGTTTGGACCTCCTGCTATTTAATCTAGCTTTACCCTGTCTCAAGTTCAAATGCTTTTCCTTAAATAATTAATTTCTCTGCATACTTTAATCTTCAAACCTGTCGACACCTGCAGTCGGTGTAAGACGGTACAACTGAAAGCAACTAAATTCCTACCACAGCGAAATGAAATTCTACCCTCACCGCCTGGAGAACAGAACCTGATGGTATCAAAGTGATTGCTGACCCTCTGGAAAGAGTTCCAAGTGACAAAGAGGACAGGCTGGCCACCGGGGTTCAAGACTTAAGGCAGTGCCTCTCCTCTGCCCTTTAGCCTCCTCGGCATCCCTGGGCTGTTGGAGCCTGGACTCTGAACGCACTTGCGCCAGGTCTGGGAGAGAAATGATCAGGTCCTCTGCACTTATCAGCCAGCTGTCATCCTCACCTTTGCCCATTAAAAAATGAATTTACCTTTTAAATCACAAAAAATACACTTGCAAATTAATTTTGCCAAATTATGTTTACAAGGATGGAGCAGTACAGGAGGGTGTTTAAGGGCATGGACTCAGATGTCAGACCCTCAACCCCCTCATTGCTGTGTGACCTCAGACAAGTTGCTTAACCTCTCTGAGCTTCTGTTTTCATATCTGTAAAAAGACAATATGAAAAGCCTTCATCTTAAAATTGCTGTTGGAGTGATGGCTAACTGAGGCCACGAAGAAGAGCGTGCAGCAAGTCCTCAAGCATATAATACAAAATGTGTTGAAAAGTGTCCGGAAATAGGCACAACAAGATAAAAACAGTGATTCTTTGTTAAGAGGAGAATGTGCATCTGCTTTCTTTGTACATAGTCATAAATTTTGTGTGAATATATGAAAACAACACATGTTCATTCTAGAAAATGTGGAAAATTATTTGGAATAAAATAAATCTTGTTTTCTGCAACCCCAGCACCACATCCCTAAGGGAGAGATGGTCGGTCTTTAATAAATATATTCTTATCTTTAGCCAGGTAAACCTCACGTGGAATGCAGAAAAATGACCAAAATGTGTCTTTTCCTTTGGATTCTGGTCATAGCTCCCAAGCAGAGCTTGGGAGTCCCCAGATGCTCAGGGGTCAGGAAAGTGTCTCCAACTCCACTTAATTCCTCTATTTATCCACCCATCCAATGCTACTCATCTGTAAAATGGGGCTATCAATAGGCCAATAGCACCTACCTCAAAGGTAGGATGGTTGTAGGATTAAATAAAACAATGCATGTAAAGCACTTACTATAGTATCCAGGATAAAGTAAGCAGTCTAGGTTCGGGATTATTCTTAGTGATATTATTACTAATAACTATGTCCATTCCATGCCAGCCCTTATGCCAGGAGCAAAATTGACAGACTTCCAGCTCTGGCCCAACTTTACCCTCTGCAACAGAGCAAGATGTGATGCCATCTCGTTGGGCCCAGGCCGGCCCTGCTCCTGAGACACAGTGTTGCCGGGGGATCCGTCTTCCACCATGGCTGGATGAGGGGACCATCACCCCACCTCTCCACCACTGTCTGCTCCTCCAGACTTGCTCTAACTGCACAACTGATAATTCTGTCTGTCCTTCCTATTTATTTAGCTAGAAAGGGTATTGGGTGCAAAAGCCAAAATTTCTGCTGACAGCAAAAGCAGTCAAAGAAACATTTCTTTTTAGGATAACAAATGTTTTTGTGTTCCAGCAGAGAAAGAACAAAGCTTCTGCATTTTTTAAAAAAAATTAAGGTCAATTATTTCATTGCTTTTAGCTTCTCAACCTTGCCCGATTGAGGGCTTGCTCTAGAATATTGAGGATCCACGGGACAGCACACTTTTCTGTGACCTTCTCGCTCCCCTCTAAGGAAAATAACTGCCCTAGATTTTCAAATTCTTCAGGAAGGTGGAATACGCCTGGAGCAATCAGCTCTTAAAAGGTGTGAGAGCAAATTATGAGATATTTTTCCAGCAATAAAACTGGCTTTAGGCTCCTGATAAAACACACACACACACACACACACACACACACACACACACACAAACACTAACATGAGATGCTGTTGTCAGGACATTAGAAACAATTAAGACCCACTTATTTTTTTAAGGGTTCTCTGTAATTCTATAATTTGCCTTTTTTTGTATAATTGTACAACCTTTGGTTGGTTATCTTTTATAAAAAGTTGTTAGTAATAATACCACTAAGAATAATCCCGAATCTAGACTGCTTACTTTATGCTGGATACTATGGTAAGTGCTTTACATGCATTGTCTTATTTAATCCTACAACCATCCTACCTCTGATGTAGGTGCTATTGGCCTATTGACAGCCCCATTTTACAGATGAGGAAACTGAGTTTCAGAGAATCAAAGTAATTTGCCCAAGCTAGAAATTGAAAGAACTGAGATTTGAAACCAGATGATCTGACTCCAGAGCCTGCAAGCTGGATCTCCACATGATACTTGAAATTTGTACAAAAAGAAAAATACCTATTCGCGACAACAAAATAGAAATCACATCTAAACCTTCCATTCGGAGATAACCACTTAGCACCTCGGTAGATAGTCTTCCATTTTATTTTTCCCTTGCCTCTTTCACTTACCAAGTGTAGAATGAATATTCTCTTATGTCAATAGGCATATTTTCCACCCTCATGATCAGAAAACCAAGAGAAAGAAGATACCATGACTGGATAAAAAACCCAAGGACGAAAGTCAGAACTGGGAACAAAGATTAAATCTGGAGGTCTGCTCTTCCCTTGGCTCTGACAAAGCCTCATGGTTTATTATGATACATGGGAGGTTACAAGTCATCAAATGACCAAAAAGGAAAGAAATTTAAGGGAGCAGTAGCAGCTTTAACATGACCACAGAGTCTTTGACGCCCCTCCCATTGAGGGGCAGGGCTGTGCCCCCTCCTTTGAGTGTAGGCGGGCTTGTGATGGCTTTGACCAATAGAGTACAGCAGAAGTGACACCATGTGACTTTTGAGGTTGAGTCATAAAAGACCATGTAGCTCCCCTCTGGCCCACAGGAGCACTGAGCTGCCATGATAGAGGTCCAACCACCCGCTCAGGCCACCGTGCTGGAGAGGCCACCAGGAGATGCTCTGGCCAACGGTCCCAACTGAGCCCAGCTTCTGGCCATCCCTGCCAAGGTGCCAGCCCTAGATGCTGAAGTCACACCGGCCGCTGAGTCTCCCGGCCGACATCACAGAGGAGACACTACCCTTTTTTACTGCATCCAAACTCCTGACCCGCAGAATCCATGATTCCTTTTTACGCATAATAAAGTGCTCGTTATTTTATGACACTAAGTTCGCGATGGTTTGTTTTACAGCAATAGATTCCTGGAACAAAATTTGGTGCCTGGAAACACAGACTGACTTAAACAAACTGAGCCGAACTCTGTGCTACTCCACGTGCATCTAGGCACCACGAGACCAAAAATCCTCTAAAAGGTCCCGACAGCCCCCTGGGCCTGCCCTGCCTGGGCCTCCAGCAGGCATGTTTGGCTAGGAAAGGGCATCAAAATATAACTTTCAAAAAGTTTTTTAAAAAATGCCTCTTGTACGATGAACACGTGTGGAAAATCTATTTTGCTCATTAACGAGGGGGCCGATGGGATGGCAAAGCGGTCCAAGAAGCACATGAGCACCTAGTGTTTATAGGCACCTGACAGTGTCGGGATGAGATTGCCGAGTGAGATTCAAAACCAGTGAGCCTTCTGCAGGGCAAGGCAACCATATCCTTGGGGGTGTCTTTGCTAACAGAGAGAAATCATATTCATCTCTACCAGACACAAATTTGCCGGTTAGCACGTTCACTTCAGAATCTGGACCCTAATGAATAGTAATAAGTGAGTCGAACAAAGGCACGGTTCCTTAGAGAATTAAATATAAATTACTCCCGGGCTGGCCTGTTAGTTGAGGCTGCACTGTGACATTGAAAGGACGGAGAGGCATCCATTTGCCTTACTCTCAAGTTTTTCGTTATCTTCCTGCTTAGTCCTGGTGGCACCTTGCCACATTGACCTCACACAACCAGCTGCCGTTGGGACTTTGGGACCCCTCCTTTACAACTCTCCTGTCCTCCTGAACTTGGACATGAGTCTTTGCTTCCGCTTGGCCACTGTCCTCCTGGAGACCTTGGGCTCCCAGCCCTTCTCCTAGGCCCCTGGTCCCTCCCCGGTGCCCCTTCCCCCTCCTCCCTTGCCCCCATTAGGGGCCCTCTGGCCAAGACCCCTGGACCCTCAAGCTTCTCAGAGACCGACTAAAAGATGCACGATTCTGAAAACAAAGCTTCCAAATCATGAGAAAAAATACAACTGCTATTAATATAGATTTTGATGGTTAACCTATGTATCTGTTCACTGGCCGATGACATCCAAAATATTTCATTACATCAAAACCAATCTGTCGCTTTCTTGTCTCATTTTGAAAAGGCCTATCTGAAACAGGAACAGAGCACGCTGAGGAGTTGGACCAATCCTAAATTCAGCCAGCTTCTCGCAGCCAAAAGATTGCAAAAGCACAATAACAAAGAAATATGTCCCCACATCTTTGCAAAGCAAAGCACATCTTTGATGAGGGGTCAAGGCGCATTTCAGAAGCTGGATGTTCCGTGAGGAGAGACCTCCAAAGGTAAGAACACCTGGCTGTGGGCCTGCTTCTCTCCCTCCCTGTGCCCACCTGGAGGCTCCCAACTGCCAACAGGGGCATCCTGGGCTCCAGAGTTCACATCTCCTGCCACTGGGCATTTTCGCCCCCTGAAGAGACTCCGCCCCTGCAGAGACTCCGCCCCTGCAGAGACTCCACCCCTGCAGAGACGACTCCGCCCCTGCAAAATGACTCTGGGGAGAACTGTCCACCACGCCATGGGCCCTGCTGAAACTCCAGCCCATCCCCCGCTGCGGTGCTGCCTCGCTGTCCTGCCAGGGATCCTGCCAAGCCCAGTGGGTACCAGGCTGAGCTACCCAACAACGGAGGGTGGAGAGCCGGCCTGTCGAAAAGGGGTACCCTGGGGAGCAAGAAGTCGGGGGGATCACAGGCGACAGCCAGCCAGCCAGCCCCTGGTCTAGGAGAGGCACTTCTCACGTCGGATTGGTCAGGTTGCTGAGCAGATCCCCAGGGGGGAAACCGCTTGGCCCGTGTCCTCCAAACTCACCTGGAACAGCATCCTTCTCCTTGAGGGCCTTGGAGCACGCGTCTTCAGGGGCAGCCATGCAAGTTCAAATGCTTCCTGGGGGTGGGGGAGGGGAGTTAGAGAGGTAGCGGGTACAGGGGAGGCCCTCTAAGACCCTCTTTCACCCCTTTACAGGAACTAATCTGCAGCCTGACGAGGTGTGGTGACCCCCGTGGTGGCTTCGTTGGCCGGGCCAAATGGACTCAGCCAGGCTGTCGTTCAGAATCCCTGGGAAACTCTGAAAGGGCCTCTGTCCCACTCGAGGCCCTCGGGGGGCTCCTCAAGGCTCTCTGGAGGGGGGGGTTCTCTTGGCAGGAGGAGAATCCTGCCAGGCCCCCCATGACCAGGCACGGGGTTCGCGGTTCCGGGACACAGGCGGATCAGCCCGTTTCTGCTCCCTTCAAGCCCAGATCCCCACTCACTTCCTGCCTCTCATCTGGGACCTGGCCTTGGGGGAAATCCTTTCCCTCGAGGGCTCTCCAGGCCTCCCAGGACCTGGAGCTGCTCCGGCCTCCCTCTCGCCTCCTGGGACACAGAGGAAATTCCGCACAGCATCCCTTCCGGGTCACCCATCACTTGCCTCCCTCCTCCCCGCCCCGCCCCCTCAGCCGCACCTCCCCGAGGGTGATTCCGCTTCCGGAAGGGGGTCTGAGGAGACTCACGCCTGAGCTTGCAGCCCCGAGCTCTTCTCTGGGCTCTAAATGCAATTTCCCAAACACTTGCACCTGGGCGCCCTTAACCTAACAAGCTCCACCAGGCTGACATCTTTTCCCCCTAAAACTCTTCTCCTCCGTTGCTTCCTAGGTGGGTTACTGGCCCCCCCATCCACTCTGCCACACAGACTGGAGATCTTGGGGTCACGTAGCCTCCTCCACCCTCCACCCGCCAGTCCCCACAAGCATCGTGCCGACACTCCTCCTGAATCTCGTCTGCATCCCTCCTGCTGCCTCTGACTCTTCTGTCCCTGCTGTCTGCCTCACGCCCTCTTTTCATGGTGTCCTAACTGGGGTCCCTGTCTTGTCTTTCTTTTCATCTGGTCTTTGCATCCCACCCTAGACATATCTTCCCTAAGGTAGGTCAGATCTGGTCATATTCTTCCTGAGTTCTTTTGACGACTCTGTAATGCCTTTCAAATTAAGATACAAGTGTTCGATCCAACATTCAAAGCCATGTTCTCTCTGACTCCTATTTCCTTTTCTAACCTAATCTCTGACTGTCCTCCCGAGCTGGCCACACATCCCACTTCCCAGACATGCCTCACTCTGCACACTTCTCCTCACTCCTGTATTCCCCTTAGCCCCAAAGGCCTTTGTCAGTGTCGCTGCTCAGACTCCTACTCATACCTCCACACCCAGCTCAAATGGCCCTTCCTGTAAAAATCTTCCTTGGATTCTCCCAATTAGAATCAATCTCAGATTTCCCTGTCCTCCCGAAACTCAGTGTTTTGTCCCATTAACATTTCTCTAAATCTTGGCTGCAGGCAGTTGTGAGTCCGTCTCCCCAACATGCAGCCCTAAAGTCCAGGGCTGGGTCTTACTCACCCCTGATCACCCCTCAGGCTCCACCCTTGAGCTCTGTCTGTGGCAGAACCCGGCAGGGGGTGTAGCTCCAGCGGGAACCAAGCACTTTCAACATGATCTGCGTGGACCCCTTTGTAACAGGCCCCATAAACTAGCCAACTGTCTTGAACATTAAAAAATAAAATTAATAGAATAATAATAACTTTATGATAGTTACCAATATCTGTTGTATTAAGTCATTATGATCATACGTATGTTTCAAAACGATACATGAATGTTCAAAATAGATTAAATGGAAAGTAAAATTCAGGATCTTCGTAACCTTAAGGTTACCAATGGCAGCTTAATCTGTACCTGGTCTCATCTCGCATTTCTTACTCAACCTTGAACCCTTCTCCCAGCCTCTGTTACCTCCTGAGGCAGGGACACAGCCCCAGAAATTTAGTCTTGGAATTTGAGGGGTTGGTGCGATGTAGCAGAGAGTTAGCAGCAGGCAGACCCGGTGTTGAATCCTGGATGCCTGCGGACAAATTCCTTAACTTCTCCAAGCCTCGGTGTCACCATCTCTAAACTGAGAGAATAATTGAATCTACCACCAATCATCAGGCTGTTGTAAGGGTTAAAATGTTTATTTCGTTCAGCGTGTGGTTCACAGAAAGAGCTCAGCAATACATAGTAGTGATCGAAGTGAACAAAGACCCAAAGCTGGCAAAAAAAAAAAAAAAAGAGTAAAGAAATATAATCCACCAATCTAATTGGGAGAATCTAATCTAATTGGGAGAATCATATGTGACCCTTAATTGGATGTTGGTCTGAAAAACAACTACACAAGACATTTTGGAGACACGGAAATTTGATTATAGACTGAGTATTAGATGATGTTAGGGAATTTTTGTTAATTATTGTTAATCGAGTTTGGTGTGATAATAGTTTTTTGGTTATGTAGAAATTATTTTTCCAGGTGTCCATGCTGAAGAATTCAAGGTGAATTGTTACAGTGCCTGTAGTTTACCGTGAAATGTTTCAGAAAAAAAAATATATATATATATTGATATATAAAGTCAATATGACAAAATGCTAGCAGTTATGAGCCTAGGCAGGGAACGCTCATTGTACTAGTCTTGCAATTTTTCTGCTTGTTTGAAAAATGTCATAATAAAAAGCTACAGGCACCTGGAGTGTGGCGGGAGCTGAGCCCCTAGCATGTGTTCCTCTCTGTAATCCCCCAACCAGAATATAAAACATCTGATCTCCTTGGAGGGCGATTCCTCCTCCAATAGAAAGGACTCAGCTGCCTGGTATTCAGAAGCAATGGCACATGCCTCCTTTGAAGCAGAGACTTGTCCCTGACAATCCACAACTTCTGCAAACTGCCTGAGGACAGCCTCGCTTTCAGGAAGAGCTTGCATCTTTCACTGGGGATAATTACATCTTGAGCAATATTTTTAAACAGAAAGCTGAAGCAGCTGTCATTGGTCCAGCCATCTCTCTCCTTCCTTCCAGAAAAGGAAGGTAGAAAGGAGGTGGGAGGTGAGAGGGCAAACCTCCACTGCTGAGTTTTCTCTAGGACATCAGAATTCCAGGAGGATGTGAGGGAGGGAAGGCAGGCATGGTCCATGTAGAGACAGAGCTGGGTGTAACTGCAGGATTCACGGGTGACTGACAAAAAATAGAGGTTCCGGGGCTGGAGTAGCTTTGAAAGCCTAGCCACTTCAAAGTCATTCACTGTGACAATCTAGTCCTGACTGGGGAGCCCAAGACTGAATCCAGCCCACTGACATGGCTTATTTGGTCCTCCACGTCAGTGGTAGTTTAAAAAAAACAACCCACTTCCAAAGATTAAACACAACATACATACTAAGGTACACACATCACTTGCACGGATTTAAAACACTGTGTAATCAGCCTCCAGAACCCTCTACGCCCCCACAAAGGCAATCGCTTTCCAGGCTTTTATCACCGTGGATTAGTTTTGCCTGTTTTTGAATGTTCTATCGATGGAATCAGGCTGTATCTGCTCTTTTATGTCCGGCTCCATGCACTTACCATAATGGCTATGAGATGCTTCTGTGTTGTTGCACATGGTTTTAGTGTGTGCATCCTCGTTGCCGTACGGTATTCCGCTGTGGGAACACACGTGACTTATTTACGCACTCTCCGGTTAGTGGGTGTTCCAGTTTGCACTGTTATAACAGCGCGGTGACAAGCGTCCTAACCCATGCCTTCTGGTGAGCATCTGTGCGCGTTTCTCATGGGTATACACCTAGGAGAGGAATTGCTAGGTCAGCAGATGTGCACATGTTCAGCTCCATGGCGCTTTATAAATTTCTCATTAGTTGGCAACATTTAGAATTTGAGAGATGTAGCATACAAATCAGGCTTACAGCTCTCCTTTCAAACTGTAAAGGTCCCACAGTATGGCACCCACATTCCCTCTCTGTGAGCTGGGGTTTGGGTTCCCCCACCACCCCTGCCCAGCCTGCCTGATGCCATCCTCCTGGCTCCTGGAGGCACCTTGACTTTGGGACTCTCAGTGGGAAATGATCCGAGTGTGCTTTTACTGCAAGTCCATAATGAAGATTACTGGGCTGCCTCGGTTTCACCCGTGAGGTCATGCTGAGTGACCCCAGTGGTCCAAGGACCTTGATCAGGTCACTGCAGTGAGGGTGCTGATAAATGATCTCCTTCTTCCCGGATGGCACCTCCTCCCTCCCTGGCACCAAGATGCCTTTTAAGTTAACTTTAAAAAGAAGTTTTTCAATCAATACATGCCCATGGTTTTTAAAAATAAAATAGTACACAATGATAGAGAGAAAAGGAAATTTCCCTCTCCCTCCCACCTCTTCCCCAAACTCCTGGGTTTCCCTCCCCAGAGGCAACCCCAATTTCTAGATTTTACCCATTTTCAGAAATAGCTGTTCTCTGCACACACACACACACACCTCTTGTCTATTTTCAAACAAATTAGTGCTTTCAGGGTCATCTGTTCTGCACCCTGAACTTTATGCATCGTGCTGGCCCTTCCATGTCAGTACATACAGATTCTCCTGTTTCTTTTTAACAGCGGAGTTAAAGCAAGAGTTTTCTCTTGCCTTTATGACTACCATTTATTTAGTCATAAATAAATGACCAGCCCCCTAATGAGGGATATTTCAGTCATTTCCAATCCACTGTTATCCCAGACTATGCTGCAATGAATATCTTTATACAATTGTCTTTGCATACATATACAAGCATATCTACCGAATAAATTCTTAGACATGTGATTGTGGGTCAGAGGGCACCCACATTTCTTGTTTTGGTCAATAGTGCCAAATTGCCCTTTAGAAGGGTGGTACCAGGGGAGTGGTCCAGTGGTCAGGACTCCGAGCTTCCACTGCAGGGGGCACGGGTTCGATCCCTGGTCGGGGAGCTAAGATCCCGCAAGCCATGCAGCCAAAAAAACGAAAAAAAAAACCAAAAAGGATCGTGCCAATTTACACTGCTTCCAGCAGTATCTGAGTGAGTTACAGTGGGCTCTGAAAAACGCATATAATTTATCAGATTTCACTGATCTGGATGTGGCCCAGTCGCTGGGATTTTTTTATAAGCTCCCCAGGGTGATGCTAGAATGTTCCAGGGTGGAGAACCGCAGCTTTCATCACCAAAGGCTCCCCCAGGCCAGCGTAAAGTCTGTAGCCCTCGGCAAGGTAGAGAAACACATCGTTTTTGATTCCCACCTGCCTCTCTGCTCTCTTGCATCACGTACTCGCTGCCTGCCCATCGAGGCTTAACGGGGGTGTCCTGCTTGGGGAGTGTTACCCTGGTCGCCTGGTGAACTGCGTGTGCTGTGATACACGGAGCCGCGGGGCACGGGCTTGCAAGAGCCGAGATGTTTTGTTGTCAGCACGAAGTCTAGTGATAGGAGTATTTACACCACAGTAATTGGCAAATGCTACAAATCAGCATTTTCCCCCCCAGAAAGCCAGTTATTATCATTTAACAGCCCACCACCATTTATTTGCCTCCTCTGCTCACTCATAACACGTTGGGATCTGCTCTGCTCATGCTCTGTTATCAGGAGGCTTGAGCTCCTGTAATAATACACGACAGTGACGATGAAAATACTAATTTCTTATGGAGCATTTACTATGTGCCAGGCTCTGAAGTCGCGCTTCCCACGCATTTACTCATTCATGCCTTATACTAACCCTGTGAGGTAAGGACTATCATTACCCCATCTCTCCCGAGGCACAGAGAAGAAAGGTGACTTGCCCAAAGTCACACAGCCAGTGAGCGACAGCTGCAGCAGAGTAGATCTCAGTAAGCATTTGTTGCATGGATGGATGGATCTTAACTTCTGGAAGCAGGTGCTGGCAGGCCTGGCTGTGCAGACAAGGCAGGACCTTCTCCTCGACAAATTGCAAGTCTCTCTGATGACTGGTTTGTGACCTGCCTGCCCCTCCCCCAGTCAGGGTTTCTATTAGTTCGCTCTTGCTACTGTAGTAAATGCCACAAAATTAACAGCTTGAAACAGCACACATTTATTATTTCACAGTTCTGGAGGTCAAAAGTCCAAAATGGGTCTCACCGGGCTTAAAGATATCTACATCTTAATCCCCAGGACCTGCAAATATGTTACTGATGGGGCAAATGGAACTCTGCAGATGAGATTAAGTTAAGGATCTTAAAATTCAAAGAGTATCCTGGATTATCCAGCAGGCTCAATGTAATCACAAGGGTCCTTATAAGAGGGAGTCGGGAGAGTCAGGGAAGGAGATGTGAGGACAGAAGCAGAGGTCAGAGTAATGCAGCCACCAGCCAAGGAGTGTGGGCAGCCCCTAGGAACTGGAAACGGAGTCTCTCTCCCCAAGAGTCTCCAGCAGGAGTGCAGCCCTGATAAGGCATTAATTTTAGCCCCTAAGATCCACTTGGCACTTCTGGCCTCCAGAACTACAAGATAATATATGTGTTCTTTTAAGCCACTACATTTGTGTGTTTTGTTACAGCAGCCCTAGGGGACTCATTCATGGTCACAGGCCATCCCTTTATCAGAAAAATATGGCAGGTGGCAGTCTTTCAGAAGAGAATGAGGATGGGCTGGCTTAGGCTGTCCTGTATCCCAGACTTAGAAGAGGCTAGAAAGGGATGGGGGCCTGGCTACATTTTCTGATTAGCTGAGGTCAAGTGTACACAACGGGGGAAATATTGGGGGCAGGAAGGCAGTGGCTTTAAGTTAAAAGGGGATTAGGACTTTACCAAGCCCTGTGGAAGGACTCAGTTGAATGCCCTGGGCCAGGACACCAGGCTAAAGTCATAGGACCTATGCCTGGACAAAGTGACAGCGCTGATAGAAGGCACTGAGGCTGTGGAAAGCGCACTGGCCTGCCATTGGCTGGCCCTGAGAGCTCAGACTCTTTCCTCCCTTTTCTGGGTCTCTTGTGGGTGACTTGTTAAGATAATAATCACAATAACAGCAAGCACTTAAATGGGACTTGCTTGGCCCCAGACACTCTTCTTCTTCTTGCTTGCCTTATAAATGTAAATTGACATGTTCAATACCCATAACAAACCAATAGGTAGGTTCTATCATCTTTATTTCACAGATGAGGGAATTGAGGCACAGAGAGGTTAAGAAACTTGCTGAAGGTCACCCAGCAGGGACGTGGTAAATTCTTGATTGGAACCCATGCACTCCAGATCCAAAGAGAACTGAGAAGTAGGGGAACAGGTTGGGGGAGATTTGGCCAGAGATGTTAAATCGAGATAAGTAATAAAGAGCTGGGGGAGGTGGGGAGACAGAGAGAGAGAGGAGGGGAAAAAGCCAGCAGGAGCTGGAAAGGTGATTTTGGTATCTCGTCTATGAGAGGTGCTGGAGCAGCTGTGAGGTCTGAGAGAGCTGGGGAGTTAGGTGAAGGGGGCAGAGCGTCTCCATCACTAACAGGCGCCCTGGGGTCTCTCGGAGTGGGCGGAGTGTGGTGACTGGGCCTTGCGGGGCCACAGCAATTATTTGGGTTACACTTATAGATGCACTATGGGAAACCGATCTGATTGAAGCTGCCATGGTGAGGCAGAATCTCATCCCTCCCTGCCCTCTTCTTTGTCACCCTCCCCCCGCCCCATTCCAGCCCCCTTGATCATTTGTGCAGAACCCTCAGGTTTCAGGCAATACCCTTTGAAAAGTGCCACCCTAGACCGGCTCCATTCCATCAGCTCCTCTCCTCCTGCCTGGATTCCTCCCACTGCCCGGGCTGCAGAAAGCCCATGGAGGTCCCCCCGCTCCTGCCACCCGCCTCCAGGTAGCTTCTGAAGACTCAAGCTTGGACTTCCTCACTTCCAGATCCTTGCACCAGAACCCGAAGTCTCTGTTAAGTGCACATTCCAACCAGCAAGGTGACTTGAGCAAGCCTCTTCCCTAGACCTCCAGGCCTCATCTGCAGAATGGAGCTGACAATAATGACCCCATTTTGGAAGCCAAGAGATTGGGCCTCAGAACCTCTTAAGAAAATCAGAAAGAGCCAGTGAACACTGAGTGCCTACTTGAGAAGATGCTTTTGCAATTTTAGCCGTCACCGCTTCCACTGTCCTCATTTGACCGGGGAGAAAACTGAGGCCCAGAGAGGTGAAGTGACTGCCCAAGGACACACAGCAAGGCAGTACAGAGCTGAAGCCAGGACGCAGGCCCTAGAACTGGGCCTCTTCTTCTTTATCCCGACCATGCTGTCAAACCCACAGAAGGAGGCTGCCCTGTGCCTTCTGGCGTGACTCTCCCCAAACCCCCTCTCCTTCTCATATATTTTACAAACAAGGAAACTGAGGCTCAGAGGAACAAAGTCACCTGTCCAAGGCCACCCATCCACTTATATGGGAGCCAGAGATCCAGGTGTGTACGACTCCAAGCTCACACCCCTTCCCGGTCCATCACGCGGCCTCCGGGACTCCCACCCAGCGCTCAGATGCTGAGTTTCTCTGCACCTGTCCCAGGCCTGGGCTAGTTAAAAGCAGTTCCTCCTGAAGCCTCAACCTGAGCACCCCCCCATCATCAGCACATCCCGAGGAGCTTCCGGGATGCCACGGAGAGGTAGCTGCAGATGCCCCAGCCCTAAGTTGCCCTCCGCTCCTTCCGAGTTTTGCTCCTCCTTGGAAGGGAGGGCGGACAGCTGTCCTTGCCTTCCAGGCGGTTGGCAGAGCGGCGGCTGCTCCTGCCTGCTGCCTGGCTGATGGAGAGATTATTTCTAAGCCCTTCCCATCCCCCCACCACCTCCTCTTGCAGGACCACACTGGCTTTCCCGGTGGGACTCAGAGTGCAGAGCCCACCGCTGAAGCAGGACGGCTGGCCCGGCTCCCTCCCAGCACGAACCCCTCAGGCCCTCACCTCTCATGGGGAAAAGGGATTCTGGGAAAGGGGATTGGAAAAAAACCCACCCCACTCCTCCTGGGCTTTTCTGCAGCTGCTGGAGAGAGAGCTGCAGCATGAACGGACTTCTGGTTTCTGAAGGAGGCAAGGAAAGGAAGGTTGAAAACTAACTCTGCCAGAAACTGCTGTGTTCGGGCTATTTCTTTTCTCCCCCTTCATCTTCACCACAAACCTGTCTCTTCCCTGGGTATCGAGACATGGGCTCCCCTTGCCCGGCAGAGAAACAGCTGGAAAGAGGCTCCCTGAGACAGGAGGGTGAGTTAAACTTCGGGGGAAGAAGTTAGTGTTTGCTGCAGTGGCGGTGGGGGGGGGAACTGCAGGGTGCCCTTAAACATCCTTTGTCAAAGCACTGTTTTGTGTGAACACCTTTCCCACGCTCTGGAAGGTTTGTGTGCTGGCTATTTCTGGGGGGCAGTGGGTTACAAAGTTGGGTTTGTGCAGTGAATTCAGAAAGAGGAGTTTGGGGGGTTCTAGAAAGAGCCCCCGGCGGGGAGACAGAGTCCCTGGTTGCACTGGGACTCGCTGTGTGACCTTGGATGAGTCACTTCA
Source organism: Eubalaena glacialis (assembly GCF_028564815.1). NCBI lineage: Eukaryota > Metazoa > Chordata > Mammalia > Artiodactyla > Balaenidae > Eubalaena > Eubalaena glacialis. Next base: position 4,820,096 of record NC_083733.1, read on the forward strand.
GCTCTCTGGCTCTGCGTCTTTTCACTCAGAAAGCAAGAACGCTTGGGAAGTGGCTCCCCTGATTTCAAAATACTCTTCTTTCTGCAGGCTGCTCATCGTTCTCTGGCCGTACATGTAAACGAAGTAATGCACGCAGAATAACAGACTATTGTGTGGCGAGCAAGTGTGAAATGCATCGGCTGTGATTCAACTCTTCGCTGTCCGCTGGAACCCAACTGGCTCTGAAATTGAGAGGAACTTTTATTTCCATTCAGCTGCTGAGTTTTTCTCTTGATTGGAGTGCATCTTGGAATGTAAGATTATGGATGCTTTGGAAACAACTCTGGCTAGAATGAATAGCACAGGAAACAGTTGTGGGAGGCTGAGGATGAGAAATATTGTGGCGATGATTTTTTTTAACGCATGGGCTAAATCTAAAACCCTTCCTGTAAATCAAGCATCCCAAATAGGTCTGAAATGGAGAGAGCATTAGAGGCCCCTTCATTTCACAGATAACAAGACCGAGGCCCAGAGAGGGGGAGTAACTGACTCAAGGTCACACAGCAAGGTGGCTGAGGCAAGCACCCAATGAACACGGAGGAGTGCTCTCATTGATAGCAAAGTCCTCTAAGTGGGAAAGCAAATAAGAGGGCTCAGGTGATCGTTGTGGAGCTTCTCCTGGGAGTCAGACGCTGTGCCACATACAGTTCCTTGTTACTTAACTTTTCTGGGCCTCAATTTCCTCATCTGTAGACTGAATGTACTAATGTCTACCTCATGGGGTTGTTGAGATGAGTTAACATAGGAGAGGCATGTGGGTCAGTGCCTGGCATGTCAGAAGCGTCTAGAAGTGTTCTTAATATACACTTCACGTGTATTACTGCACATAACCCTCACTCTGCCCAGTGGGGTGGGTACTCAAACTACCCCAGCTGTGCAGATGAAGCAAAGGGCTCAGAGAGGCTGAGAAACCTACCTGGGGTGGCAGTCCGTAAGGGATCGCAACCTGGCAGTGAACTTGACAAAGTTTTACCCTAAGCTCTATTTTCAACAACTGTACTTTGCAAAGTTGGGACAAGTCTTGTCACTGCCATAACGATGCTGAGATCAGAGAGGTTAAGCTACATGCCCAAGACCACACAGCCTGAAAGTGACACAGCTGTTCCAGGGAGATTCTTCTGAGATATAAATAAATGCTCCATCAGGGAAGGGATGTCATCATCATCTCTTTTTGTTCACTGATAGATCCCAAGCGCATAGTAGGTGCTCAGTAAATCTGTGTTGGATGGAAGATTAAAAGAATAAATGATGCAGATGCAGTTGCAGGAAAGCAGACATGAGGAGATGCTGTCTAGGACTCTGCCCTGAGAGTGATGTCTCCCCCGTTCTCTTGCTCTTGTCCCTTTCGGGCGCCAGGACGTCTTCGGTGATAGCCATGCCTTCCAGAGACAGGGGCCTGCATCCCGGCCACCATCACCTCGGCTCCTGCGGCCCTTTGAATCGGTTCTTGCCACGCCCCGTGGAGCCCCCGTGCATCAAGGGCATTTACTACCGCAGGGCCCGGAAGCTGGGAGCGCAGGACGCCTCCTGGACGGCGGACCTGAAGAAGGAGATGCTGGTCAACGTGGGGGGCAAGCGGTACCTCCTTCCGTGGAGCACGCTGGACGAGTTTCCACTGAGCCGCCTGAGCAAACTCCGCTTCTGCCGGAGCCACGAGGAGATCGCGCAGCTCTGCGACGATTACGACGAGGGTAACCAAGAGTTCTTCTTTGACCGGAGCCCCAGAGCTTTCGGCGTGATCGTGAGCTTCCTGGCGGCAGGCAAGCTGGTCCTCCTCCAGGAGATGTGTGTGCTGTCCTTCCAGGAGGAGCTGACCTACTGGGGGATCGAAGAAGCCAATCTGGAGACGTGCTGCCTGCAGACATTGCTGAGGAAGCTGGACGAAGTGACCGAGCCGCGCACGGAGGAGACGCTGCAGCGTCGGGCAGCCAGCCGCCCCGCCGTGCACATGTCCCGCTGGGCGCTCTTCAGGAACCGGCTGCGGGAGATGGTGGAGAACCCGCAGTCGGGGCTCCCCGGAAAGGTCTTTGCTTGTCTGTCCATCCTCTTCGTGGCCACCATGGCCGTCAGCCTGTGCGTTAGCACCATGCCGGACCTGAGGGCGGAGGAGGGCAAGGTGAGTGTTCCACCTCTCTACCGGGCATGGTGCCCGGGACCCGCGGCACTGAGGGCCCACGAAAACGTTTAACATCTTTGCAAACCAGTGGTTAAGACTCTGCCCTTCCCATGCAGGGGGCGTGGGTTCGATCCCTGGTCAGGGAACTAAGATCCCACACGCCGCACAGACAAAAAAAAAAAAAAAAAAAAAGAAATGAATATGATCCAGTGTGGATTGTACTCATTTTCAGACCAATGCAGTGGTAAAAGATAATTTTATACATTTTTTTTTGAAGAAGGAAGCACATAAAGGGCACCCATGAAAGTCATCAGGGGCCCTGCCTCTGATAGAGAGCGCCAGGCATTGAGAAAGCCACAGTGGTCTTAGTGGGCTGAGCTGGCCCAGCCCGGCCTCTCCTGGCTCTGTGACCACTGGCGAATTGCTCCACCTCTCTGAGCCTCAGTTTCCTCTTCCGGAAGACAGCTGACATCACTATGAAGGTGTACACAGTCCATGCACCCATTGCATGTTAACTGAGCAGCTACTCTGTGCCAGGCACTAGACTAGGACCAGATTCCCTACCTTCTTAAGCCAACCTTCTCGTGGGCATCTCAGCTCCATTGTCAGATGAATAAACTGAGGCTCAGGGCACTTAGCTTCCTTGGAGTAACCGAGTGAAGATGCCGATGATGGCAGAGACTCTCGGCCCTTGTTCCCGAGCCTCCCAATCAGTCCCACAGGATGGGGAACTCACAGATGAGTTGATTTGGAAGTGACCCTGCCCCAGGAGGCCAGAGCAGAAACGTTTGCTTGCCCACTCCTGCCCTCTCTTTCCGGGAAGCTGTGGGAGACCGCCCACACCCCCCAGGGGGCCAGATGGTCTGAGAAATGAGATAAGAATCTAACATTTTGTTGGGAAGGTTATTGGAGAGCTTCAAACTGAGAACTGGATTGTTTCCTAAGTTAAAATGTTGCTCTATAATCCTCCATGGCTCCCCAACACCTAACTTATGGAGCTTACGTTATAGCAGAGAGAGAGCCGATAAATAAAACATATACATAAGGCAGTGCAGGCTGTATATGGTTTATAACTGGTGTCAGTTGACCTAAGTTCCCTTCTCTTAAACATATATCCCAGGGAGGATCAGAGAACTTTCCAGATAGAGAGGACTTAGATGGAGAACCAGCCATTGCTTCACATCCGGAGTAGGCTCTCAATAAATGTTTGCTGACTAAAATGTATCTTGTTCAACCTATTAATATTTTGTCCTAAAGAAAACCACCCAAAATGTTTCGACTTTCAAACAGCTTTTTTCCCCATAGAGAGGGCTATAGCTCTAATTGTAGGCATTTTTTTTCATTCTTTAGCACAAAATCATGTAATTTAATAGCCTGCTTGTTCACAGAAATATTTACATGTGGACTCCGCAGTAAAATGATTAGGACAAAGTAAGGGGCCTCCATCCCCTGTCCCCTAAGGGTGCCCTTGATCCCCGTTGCTGAGGAAGGATCCCTGGATTTTTCACAAGCCTGTTCCTCTTAGGGATGGATTTTCAGGGAGCCAGGATTTAGACTGTGCAGAGGGACAAGCTCTTTTCAAAGCCTAATGCTTTGAAAATTACCCAGGGTATGAACACAGGTTGGTGTGACAGGGACTTGGAAAATTAAATCAGAGGTGGGTAAGAGGCCCGCAGAACCGGGGAATCAGGCAGCCATTTCTCCTCGTGGGACGAGGGAGGTGATGCCCCCAGTCCAGTTGCAACCTCTGTGCAACTGTGAAGCCACCCCTGGGTGTTCTGCCCGGAGAGGGGCTGGGAGATGCAGCCCTCCAAAAAAATGTGTGTCTATTTCGATGGTAATTCAGAGAGCCTGGAGGCTGAGGACCAGGCGGGCTTTGTTCTTTCAAACTGCGCCCTTACATTTACATAAAAAGACGATGTTCTTTCCCGGCCACACGTGCCTGGTATTTCGTATTTATCAGTCTGAAAGCAGCGATTCAGCACCGACTGCAAAGCTGGGCAGCTACTTCTGGGGACAGGAAGTGCCCAAGAGGCGTGAGGGTTCAAGTCATCCTGAGGGGATGTGACTTGCAGAACACCTCCATCAGACACGGAAGAGGTGGCACGCAGGGTTGGAGAATTAGCACACCTGTGAAGAAAGCATTTTGCTTGCCCTTAATTCTTCTAGCTTCTTACAGCAACATCCCTTGAGTAAACTTGCCAGTTGGGGTGCAAGGTCTGTGCCCGAGATTGCAAATTAAAATGGAGGAGGCAGGAGGCATTGTGGACAGGAAAGACCAAGCCAAGTGCCTAAGCACCTCCGGAAGCATTCAGACTCTGCTGGGTTCCCTGGGGGAGCTCAGCCCAGAAGGGATGAGAGAACTGATGCTTATTAAGTACCCTTCAGGAGGCTGGCATTTGACAGGATGGACTTAATCCTTGTAACAGCTTTGGGAAGTGAATACCACTTCTACCCCCATTTTACAGATGAGGAAACTGAGGCTCAGGGAAGTTTTTTATCACTTTCCTAAGCTCAAAGTTAGTAAGTGGCACAGCCAAGATTTGAGCTCACCTCTGCCTGGCTCTAAAACCTGACCCCTTGCACCCCTTCTTCCAATGCTCAGCCCTCTACCTGTAGGCTAGACCCTCAGCCTCAATGGCACTTAGCATTTCTAAGGCATCTGGACTTTGTGAAGTGCTTCTCTGTCCAGGGTAATGGTTCTGAATGCTGACGCTCTGGGTTTGAATCTTGGCCTCACCCCTCATGAACTCAATGATCTCAGAAAAGTCACTTAACTTCTTTGAGCCTCAGTTTCCTTATCTGTAAAATGGAGATGCTATTAGCCCTTTCCTCAGGGGGTTATGGTGAGGATTAAAAGAGTAATTCGTGTAAAGTGATTGGAACAAAGCCAACACACAGGAAGTGCTCAAAAAATGTTAGTCATCTGTGTTGTAGCCTATGTCAGTACTACATTCCTTTTTAGGGCTGAGTAATATTCCACTGTCTGTAAACGCCACAATGTGTTTATCCATTCATCCAGTGATGGATTCCTCAGGTTCTTTGCTTCCCTCCGCCCGAGTCCTCTACCAGGGCTGTCACCCCTGCCATTTAGCCCTAGCACCCTTTCCTTGTAGCCCTTGCCTGGCCTCTCTGCTGGTCAGAGCACCTTGTCCCCCCTCTGGGGGAGTCAGAAGGTCACCAGGTAGCTACAGCTGAACACATCGTCCTTTTCTCTTGACCTTTTTCTTCCTCCTTACTGCTGCTACCTGGCTCTGCCCTCGGACGAGTCACTCTGTTTCTCTATGCCTCTATTTCCTCACCTATAAATGAGGATAATGATAGCACCTGCTCAGAGGGAGGCAACAGGACTGACGGTCTATTTATGATGTGCCGGCACAGAGCCAGCACTGGCTATTTTTACCCACCTTTGGGATTCCCTCATGCCCCTCCCACTTGCGCATCTGCTTTGTTCCTCAAACTCTCTCCCAGCTCCGTGGGACCCCTGGGAACAAGCACAGGCACATGCTCTCACATCCCCTCCTGTTCTAGCTTCTACTTCTGCCCAGAGGTTTGCTTCGGACTTCGGGGATGTTGCGAAGGGACACACTCTGGATCGCATCTGTGCAAAGTGCACTGGATGGGAGCAGAGCCTCGGTGCGGTTGGGGGTGGGATGGCGGGGCTCTGCTTCCCCCACCCCCTTGTGCCCTGTGCTGTGCTTTCCGCGTCTCGCTGGGATGGGGAAGGAAGGAAGGCACAGAGATATTTTTTTTTTTACAGAGAGATTTTTAAAGACCAGGTGGAACCACTGGGGGCCCTTGATGGAACAATTCCCTCCTGGTGCGGGTGCAGCTCACCGTTGGGGCTGCAATTCCCTCCCACTCCTCCCCGCCTTTGATAAAAAGTCTCGTGCTGGAGCCAGTGTCTCCTCCTACCTGGCCCTTTCTTGGATCATGGATCAGCTCCACACAGAACTGCCCGCTCTGTAGCTTCTCTGTGTTCAGTGACGTTTGGTAATGGCTTTATGGAATTCTTCTTAACCTGTTTTGGGAGTTTCCGGGGGGGGGGGTGTTCCCTGCCCCCTCCTGAGTCTCCCTATATCCCAGCCAACAAGCACTATTCCCCGTTTCCTGGATGGGCCCCCCTTTCCTGAGTATACATACTTCATGCTGTCCCTCCTGCCTCACCACGCTCCCCTGGTCTCTGTTCGTCCAATTCCTAGCCCCGCCCTCAGAGCCCCCATGTGCCAGGGTTGGGGAGTCGGGGCGGCTAGGAAGAGGGAGCCAAGGGTAGGGGCAGGGTTGGGGAGGAGGGACGGCAGCTCAAGGCGAGGGGGACAAGGGAGAGGACCGTGGAAGGGGCCTGAAGGAGGGGAGGATGGCAGAGAGACCTGGCTCTCGGGGGGGAGGCATGAGTCAGCACCACCAGGCACCGGGAGGGGGAGGACTGCGGCCAGCGCCAGAGGCACAAATGATGGATTTCACAGCCAGGAGGAAGGAAAGGGAGGGAGGTGGGTGGAACTGCTGAATGGGGCAGTGGGACCAGCACTGAGCTAAGCGGGTAAGACGTGGCCGATTCTGGCCTCATTCCCAAAGAGGGAGGTGGCAGGCATTGCTGTGAGAGAGACAGAGGGTGCAGGGGAGGCTCCAAGGTCAAGACTTTGGCCCCAAGTCCCTCCCAGATGGAACTTCTAGAACTGGCCCTCGCTGCACCTGCAGCCATCTGCTGGACAGCCTGTCCGGATGGTCCCTCAAGGACAATGGCTTTGTCCTCAGAGAGCCCTGGCCTCCCTCTGACCCCAGAGCCCTTCAGAGCAGCTCTGCTTTGGAGCTTCAGGAAAGGATGGGGCAAGGCTGTGGACCTCACTCCCTGCCTCACCCAGACTGACTTGGCCACTCAGACTCAAACTCGAGTTTCTTTTTTATTAAGATATAATTCATACCCTCAAACATTCAAGTGCACAAATCAGTGATTTTTAGTATACAGTAGTGCAACCATCCCCACTAATTCCATAACATTTTCATCACCCTAAAAAGCAACACTGCACACACTTCCAATTATTCCCCATCCCCTCCCCGCCCCCATCCCACCAGCCCCAGGCAACTGCGAACATACTTTCTATCTTCATGAATTTGCCTTTTCTGGGCATTTTATAGATATGGAATCATACAATGTATGGTCTTTATGTAGGCTTCTTTCACTGAGCGTAAGGTTCATCTGCTTTGTAGCACGTGTGAGGACTTCCTTTTTACGGCTGAATAATAGTCCATCATATGGAGAGATCATATTTTGTTTATTCATTCATCTATTGATGGGCATTTAGCTTGTTTCCACTTGTTGGCTGTTATCAATCACACTGCTGTGGACCTTCATGGACAAGTTTTTGTGTGGATGTGTGCTTTCAGTTCCTTTGGGTATATACCTAGGAGCGGAATTGCTTGGTCATATAGCAAATGTATGTTTAAGTTTTCTGAGGGACCGCCCACCTGTTTTCCACAGCGGCTAGACCACTTTACATTCCCACCAGCAATGTCTGGGAGGTTCCAATTTCTCCACATCCTCACCAACACTTGTTTTTCTTATTGTTGGTTTACTATATCATACTAGTTTCAGGTATACAACAGAGTGATTCGATATTTTTGTATCTTATACTCTATTTAAAGATATTATAAAATACTGGCTGTATTCTTTGTGCTGTACATTACATCCTTGTATCTTATTTATTCTATACCTAGTAGTCTGTACCACTTAATCCCCTTTTCCTAACACTTGTTATTTTTTGTCCTTATAATCACAGCCATCCTAGTGAGTGTGGAGTGGTATCTCATTGTGGTGTTGATTTTCAACTCTGATTTAAAAAATAAAAATAAAAACTTTCCTGGATGGAAAATTTGGGGCATTTACAAAGTAAATAGAATAATCTAATGAACCCCCAGTAAGTACCCATGTCTCAGCTTTCATGATGGTCCACAGTCTGCCATTCTGGTTCTCTCTCTCTCTCCACCCCCTCCCACCCCCAATCATTTAGCACCATGATCATTCATTTTATTTTTACTTTACAGTTTTATGGGTGAAATTTACATACACTGAAATGCACAAGTCTTAGCTGTCCAATGTAACAAATGGGGCACACCCACAGCCCTGTTTAATATGGAATATTCCCATCACCCCAGAATGTCCTTTCAGGTCCGTTTGTGGTCTTCCCTACCCCACCCAGAGGCAGCCACTCTTTTGGTGATTCTGTCCACCTCAGGTGAGTTTTGCCAGCTCTCGGACTTCACCTGGATGGAAACATCGCCCCACATCCGTCTGTGACATTCGTCCATGCTCTCACGGCGTTCACCCCTCCGGCCTTCCTGGGGCTGGTCACGTTCCTCTGCATTGCAGGAAGGAATCAGAGCACTCCTCGTTCGCGGTGACAAGCCCCCCAGCGGGGCGACCAAGCATCCTGGTTTGCCCAGGACTGAGGGGAAGTTCTGGTGACCTGGGACTGTCTGTTGCCCAACCTGGAAAGTTCTGGGCAAACCAGGATGAGTCGTTCATCCTACCTACAGAATACAACCAGAAACTTCCTCAGAGAGAGAGTGACTTTTTTCTTTCCTTCCATTCTAGTTTTCTTCAAATATTGCCTGGCCTGGGAATTATTTTCTCAGCTTGAACCCCATAAACCCCTGCCATTCCAATGCCGGCCGCTAACAGGGCATTTCTCTGAGGACCAGTGCTGGGAGGTTGGTTTAGGATGCAGAGCGGAGCAGCAATGCAGGGGGTGACTCGGCAGAGTCCTTGTTGCAGGGCAGGGAGGTGGCCGGTGGGAGGTGGGTGGTGCGTGCCTGGAACATCCAAAAGCCAGCACCAGAGGCAAAGGGAGGAAGGACCCACAGAGCCTCCTCTGCCTCCCAGGAGCCACCTTCTTGAGCTATTGGGTCGCTGGTCTGGGAAGACTATTCCCAGGCCACACAAGGCTCTTACACCAAAGAAAAAACTCCCAGAATGTCAGTGATGAAAGAGGACTTATCGAGAGAATCTGGCCCAGAGGCTGAAAAACTTCCAGGTGCCTCTGAGTCAACAGGAGGCCTTGCCAAAATGCAGATTCCTGGGCCTCACTCCAGGGCTTTGATTTTGTGATGGGGGCCCCAGAATCCACATTTGTAACAAGCGCTCTGGGGCACTCTGATGCAGGGCTTATGAATCAGCTTTGAGAAATACTGATTCTGTTCCACCCTCTTCATCAGAAACTAAAGCACAGAGAGTGGCAGTGACCACGGAAAAGTCACACAGCAAGTTTGCAGCAGGACTGGGGAATCAGGACCCAAAACTCCTGAGCCTTCCAGAATCCTGAAGCAAACCCCAGGCAGTCATGGCAAAGACCTCTAGTGTGTTGGAGAATTTCCTCAGCCTCCTGTAAAATCCAGGATAGGCGAAGGATAGTTACCCTTAAACAGACCAGGCAGGCTATGTCTACAACCAGTGAATCATCTCATACGGGCAGCTACAATGTTTCATGTACCTGCAGATGCAGCAGCCTGCTAGCTTCTTTACCTGCGTCCTTTCCGTTTGTCTCAACCCTCCCGAGGCAGAGAACCAGGGGAGAGAGCTACCCAGCACTGGACCGGCAAATAGAGATCAGGACGGTCCAGCCTGTTTCTTTCTTCAAAGGCCAGACAAAAAGAATATTTCAGTTTAGTATTCCTGTGAGCCCAGGCACTGGAAATAATTTCTTTTTCCACGTCAGAGGTTTTTAATCCAAAGAAAACTGCGCTTGTCAACATCTTGCTTTTCAGTCAATCAACTGGCTTTGGTCATTGGTTCACTCATCTGTCATAGATACAGATGATAGAGATATAGACACAGATGGAGACAATATAGAGATAGATGCAGATAGAGATGAAGATGTAGATGTAATATTTAGAGTCAGGTTCTCAACTCTAGCTCCACATGAGAATCATTGATGGGGCTTCTGGAAAATTCTACACTCAGGCTAAAATCTAGATCAAGTAAATTAGAATCTCTGGCATCCCGACCTGGACATCAGGATTTTTCAAAGCCCCCCCAGGTGATTCTAACACGTGCAGTCAAGGCTGAGAACCACTGCACTAGACCAGAGCTTCGCCAACCTTATTATGCACACAAATCATTGTTAAAATGCAGATTCTGGCTCCGCAGGGATGCCATGGAGCCCAAGATTCCGTGTTTCTAACAAGCTCCCAGGGGAGGCTGATGCTTTAGGTTCCAGGGCACACTTTGAGTAGCAGAGGGGCTAGCGGAAGTCTCTGCTGGGGGCAGGGGCAGGGGTGTGAATGACACAGTGAGGAACCCACTGGAGCCCCACCTGGCTGGGATCTCAGGAGGGAAATAGTTGCAATCCGCATCACAGGGTTGCCGGTGTCCTCTCTGCCTGCCCCAGGCTCCAAGCTGCCAGAAACCACGTCTGCTTCTCTAGTCCTTTACCTCCGGAGTCTAGCATGGGACCTGGCACAAGGTGAGTCCTCCATGCAATTTTATTGGATGAATGAATGAGGGATGGCGGGCAAAATAGTTACAAAACAGCGCATAATCTCTGGGAGACCATCTACTATGAATGTGAGCTCAGGCAAGTTATCTCAGTGCTCGGGACCACTTCCTGGGCCATAAATGAAGCTGGGCTGCCTGCTCATGGCATCACTGTGGGGCTTAAGTGACAGCACCAGAGCAGTGCCTGGTACCCAAGAGGTGCTTATGTCATAAAGGAGACACTTGGCTGCTCTAACCAAGAGGCCTCACGATAGAACAGCTTTCAACACAATAGAAGTTGGTTTCTCTCATAAAGAGGGAGCGAGGCGAGTGGGCAGCTCTCATTCTGACACCCAGATTTTTCCCACCATGATGCTCATCCTTCCCAGGGCGTTGGTCCGATCTGCTGGTTCTCAGCTGGGGTGCAGGGCCATCTGGGTTGTCCTGGCTCACAGGAAGGGGAGAAAGAGTGTGCAGGAACTCACGCCAACACTAAACTCCTGGAACTGGAGGTGGCATGCATCACCTCTGTTTATATTCTGTGGGTGGGGGCTTGGTTATGTGGCCATGCTTAGCTGCAAGGGAGGCTGGAAAAGTGGTCTCTAATCTAGCTGACTGGCCATGAGCACAGCCACAACTTGAGAACTATGTAAAAAGGGGGTTTTGGTAGATGACTAAGAGTCTACAACAGGGCCCCATCGATGTATAGATAAATGATAGATAGATAGATAGATAATATATAGAATATAGAGACCATATACTATACAAAGAATATATATAGAATATATATTTAATATTTAATATATTCTATACTTAATATATCAGTGTATTGTGATATGTATTATATAATATATATTACAGTAATATATTATGATGTGTATATAAATATAAATATATTATATATTAGTACGTGTTAATATATTATTAATATATATTTAATATATAAAATATAGAGAGAATATATATTTAGTAGAGAGACTCTGCATATGGAATCGATATCGGTATCATTACAGATCTACGGCATTGCTTTTCAGTGTGGTTATTTCGCCATTTCCGACGCTGCTGCCCGTGCCCTCCCTACCCTGCGTTTTGTCGCCTCTCCAGGGGGAGTGCTCGCAGAAGTGCTACTCCATTTTCATCGTGGAGACCGTCTGCGTGGCCTGGTTTTCCCTGGAGTTCTGCTTGCGGTTTGTCCAGGCCCAGAACAAGTGCCAGTTCTTCCAAGGGCCCCTGAACATCATCGACATCCTGGCCATCTCCCCCTACTACGTGTCCCTCGCGGTGTCCGACGAGCCCCAGGAGGACGGCGCGAGGCCGAGCCGGAGCCCGTACCTGGAGAAGGCGGGACTGGCGCTGCGCGTGCTCCGGGCACTGCGCATCCTCTACGTGATGCGCCTCGCCCGCCACTCGCTGGGTCTGCAGACGCTGGGCCTCACGGTGCGCCGCTGCACGCGCGAGCTCGGCCTGCTCCTCCTCTTCCTCTGCGTAGCCATCACCCTCTTCTCTCCTCTGATCTACGTGGCCGAGAATGAGGCCGGGCGAGTTCTGGAGTTCACCAGCATCCCGGCCTCCTATTGGTGGGCCGTCATCTCCATGACGACAGTGGGCTACGGAGACATGGTCCCGAGCAGCGTGCCGGGCCAGATGGTGGCCCTCAGCAGCATCCTGAGCGGCATCCTCATCATGGCCTTCCCGGCCACGTCCATCTTTCACATTTTCTCACACTCCTACCTGGAGCTCAAGAAGGAGCAGGAGAGGCTGGAGGCTCGCTTCCGCCGCCTGCAGAACGCGGCCACGGCCAGTGAACACGAACTCTTAAACGACGTCCAAGACCTGATCCTGGAGGGCCCTGCCTTGCCCATCGCATACATTTAACTCAAAATCCCCCCTGAATAGTCCAGATCTTCAGCCCATCGCCCTCGGCTTACACGAACTGGAGAACACCAGCACCTACATCATCCAGTGGTGTGTTTCTAGAGCTTGGGGGTCACTCCCAGAGCTAGGAGGGGCTTGAGGCCAAAGATGTTGGGTTGGGTGATTCTTGACCCCCCTGGCCACGACGTCCACGTCACTTGCCGTCTCCTCTCTCCCAGCCCCTCGCTGAGCACAAGCAAGTTTGCTTGCTGGGTTGGGTCTGTCTCCCTTTAATCTCATTTCCTTCCCTGCAGAGTCTTCAACAACCCAGGCTAGGTTCCAGACACCTAGAGAACAAAGCCTACAGAATTCCATTCCTCCCCGAAGACCCTCTTTCCTGGGCCAACCCACCGCCAGGAACTGGAGGTTTCAGTCACTGCAAACCCTTCTGATCAGATCCCTCCACCCAGCCCTACTGGGGGTTCTAGCCGGGGTCAGTTCTCCTACTGTTCACACCACCAATGGCATTTTTCTAATGCAGCTGCCTCCCCCCAGCTCTGGAAGCTCTTAGCCGAGAGGGCAGAACTGGCCTCCACGTTAAGTCCCACAGTGGGGGATGGTGGCCTGCCACCCCTCCTGACGCACTTGGGACCTGGACAGGAGCGGCACTTGTCAGCACAGCAGGTCCTCCCTGGCCACGTGGGCTCTTGGTGAGACATCGTCCAATTATCCGGTCCTTGGCCTTGACAGAGGCTAACTCTCACAGGGCACTGCATTGTCCCTTGAGAGGACCATTCCTGCAGCTGGTTCCTCCAGCACTGCGGGGACCTCGGCTTTCCACTCTCAGCTAAGCCACCACAGATGCAGCGTAGAAACGAGGGCAGACTTAGGATCTGCCCCTTGCCTGCTCCCCCCTCCCCTCCCCCGACCCCTTGATGCCAGAGAATAGACATCCTTGGCTGATATTTAAATGAATTCATTTGATCATCCATTCATTCATTAACAGACCCGGCCCTTTGCATCCAGAGTAGGAGGCAGAGGTAGGACCAAGTCATTAGAGATAAGAGCAGTGCATTCTGGGCAGTCGGCTCACGGACGGCTTCACAGAGACACAGGAAGGGGTTGAATGCGGAGGGCTATTTGGGCTGTTTTGGGAGATGAAGCTGGAAAGGTGGGCTGGGATGAGATGCTGTGTAGCGGACTGGGACATTTCGGTAGATGGAGAGGAGAGATTGCAGATGCTGGAGAAAGGGGTGACGTGAACGGACTGCAGGTGTGAATGATGATGATGATGGGATGGGTTGCAGGAGGACCAGCTGGGAACAGGGAACAGTTGAGCAGGTCAGGCAAGCTATGAGGGCCTGCCTCCTCCACGTCATTAATCGTACAAGGTGGTGGCAGCCCTGGAGTCTCATCTTTTGTTGCCCAGCTGAGCACACCTGGGAGAGGCCTCGATGGCACCTCCCACCAGTGATTTGGCCGTGCACAGCTGCACGCCGTCGGCTGTAAATCCGCTGAGAAAGAGCACAGGGTTGCAAATGGATGATGGAGAGAAGATCGTGGACTTGTGGATCTGATGTAGTTCATGTGTAAGCGTGTTAGCATTTCATCAGTGGGGACAACTTAACGTGCTGTTCATTCATTCCACTAGTATTTAGTGCAGGCCTACTATGTGCTGGGCACACGCCTTCCCCTGACCTCAACGCCAGGGTCAGTGTGGCCTCGGGCTCTGGCACAGGGGGGCACCCACATCAGCATCTAGCTTCAAGCTGGCCTTGATCTCGTGGGGAGCCCTCGTTCCCTTTGACTTCTCCGGATGCCCTCCCAGCTGACAGACACACATGTCCCCGTCCCTCTAACCCCCCAAAAGTCAGCAGGGCACCCCCCAGTCCTTCCCATGCTATTCCACCAAATAGGCGCTTTGCATAGTGGCAAGGTGGCCAGTCTCACAAGGAAAAGCCGTACCCCCTAGAAAAGCCACCTGTGACTTTAGCTCCTCTCTGTCAGTTTCAGGCATTGGGCTAGGTCTGTGGTTTTCCAGCTGGGGTCTCACGGAGACCCTCAGGGCTGCTGTGTGGGTGGAGAGCTCTGAATCCCAAGGTGCAGCCCTTGCAAATAATGATTTTTAAAAGAATGTGCAAATTTCTAGATACCCTCCGCCATTTCAGTCATGGCCCCCACTGGGGGTGAGCTCACCCCAGATCAGGGAAGGCCTGGGACCCACATCAGGCCCCATATCTGTCCTTCTTCTTCTGATTGGAGACTTTTCTGTGCTGCGTGCCTGAGGCAATAACTCCCCACTCTGGCTCAGCCCATCCTGTGACTGGCTCCCACCCAGGCCTCTCCGTTTTCCTCTGTTTCCCATACCAGTCATCTGAACAAAATGTGCCAGGACTAAAAGAAAAATAGGTGAGCCCATCACCAACATTATGAGGCTCTATAACGTCTCAGTACATGCCCGGTGGAAATTCTTTACCAAATTAGAAGTGGAAAATTGGAATTGATCGCTCACATGTGGGGCTTAATTAAAGGCTCTATTTTTTTCCTCCCTGCGATGTCCCGGGGGATGGGCCTCCCTGTGTTTAGCCTGGCAGAGCAGCCTTTCCTTCATGCTGATTGGGTGGGATGGGGATGACCAGCGAGTTGCTAGGCGGTCTCTTCATCCCCATTGGCTGAAAGGAGTCTTGCGATTCCCAGAAGGGCTTGTTTTTCTCGGAGGCCAATGGGCATGACTGCAGCCAAAAGTCAAAATTTTCCAGCTGAAGGCAAAAGAGCAAAGGCCCCTTTACTTCAAGGTTATTTTCATGCGGCTCCCAGAGGCAACTTTAAAATGTTGGTTCAACACCTCTCTAGCCAGAGTTGAGCCCAAGTGAATTGAGGATGGATGGGTTAATTCTTCAACGCAATGCAAGTGGGGCTCGACCCACTGACTCTATTTTCATAGCTTTTAGGACTGGAGAAATTGACACCTGGAAGGCCCATCAGAAGACAGCCTAAGCAAGTGGTTTCCATGAGGTGTCCATGAACGTCTGGAGATTATGTGTGTCTCAAAATGCACAGCTTTGAGAAAGGGTTCAATGATTTTATTAACCCTCAGGGAATCCATGACCCCTGAAAAAGGACAAGAAGTTAAGTAAATCAACTTCTGCATTTTAAGATGGAGAGACCAAGGCTCAGAGAGGGAAAGCCACCTACCCAAGGCCACACAGCATGTTCATTTAGTTAGATCCGAGCAGCCTGATTCCCAGCAGGACACTCTTTCTAGTATATTAGCTCTTAGGTTCATCTGAAACAGTGCCCAAGACCTCAGAGAAAATATTCAAGACAAGATTCTAACACTTTGCCATGCCACCCTGAACAGAGTAAGGAGGGTGGTCTTGGGGTCCCTGGGTACCAACACTTAACCCTTTGTATAACATGGGCACGGAAATTGATTTCACTGGGCCTTCCTTTTCTCATTGATCCCGTGGAGTAGGTGGATGAGATGGTTGTTAAATTCCCTCCCAGCGTGGACAGTCTGGGATTCTGGAAGTTCATTGCTACAACTTATACGATGGAGAGAGAGGGGCAGGTAAGAAACAGGGAGAGAGGTGAGAAAGAAAAGCTGACCACAGTTCCTGACAATCCACAGAATTGCTCCCATAGCAAAAATCAGCAAGCAGTTCAAGTTTGAATAGGAGTTCATGAAGATCTCTGTGCACCAGCTGCCCGCCACCTGCCTACCCATCCACCTGGGAGCCTCACCCCAGTGCCTGGCTGCACGGCTCTACATGCCCCCTGCCCACCTCCCTCCAGTGGCGTTAAACTCCCTCCCTCCTCTTCTTCTTGTCGAAATGCTCATAATGGGCATCACTTGTTGAATGATTACTAGGCACCCCGCAATTGATTTTTTAACATTTTATTTGGGAAACGTGTCAAACTGACCAAAAGTTGCAAAGAACAAAAACAGTACATAGACAACTCCAATACGCCTTTTAAGAAACATTTGGCCCCATTTGTTTTATCGTTTGCTCTCTCTATTTTTTTATTATCTATATAGTATGCTTTTCTGGACCATTTGAGAATAGATGACTATATCATGGCACTTTGCTTTCAGAACTTTAGAAGGTAGTAACTGGAAAGCCTATCAGAAGACCATCGGTCCAAGGATTCCCAGCCAAGAGTTTCCACAAGGGGTTTGGGAATCTCTGGAGATGATACGAAACAAAGCACGTGTACGTTATGTGCATTTCAGAGTGCAGTGTTCAATGATTTCATCAGGTCTCAAAGGAATCTATGACTCCTCCCCCAAGTAAAAGAATAGAAGCTCTAAGGTAAACCAACTCCGTTTTAAGATGGAGAGCCCAAGGAGACCAGAAATACTTTGGTACGTAGATCCTAAGAATAAGGATATTCTCTTACAAAGCCATAATGCAGTTACCAATGTCAGCACGTTTAACTTGGATGCAATATTTTAAGCTAATCTACTGCCTGGTCCACTTTTGTCAGCTGACCTAATAATATCCTTTATAGACTTTCCCGTCTGGGACAGGGTCCAGCATAGGCTTGGAGGTTGCATTTCCTTGTCTTATCTCTTTAGCCTCCTGTGATCTGGATCTTTCCACAGCCTTTCTTCGACATAGATGACATGGAAATTTGGGGTGAGTATAGACCTCTCCTTATTTAGTAAAACATGCCTCATTTTGTGCCCATCCCATCTCCTTGTGCTTAGATTGAGGCTGTGCTTTCCTGGCCACACACTATATCCGTGAGGTTGTGTCCCTCTCAGGGTATCACATCTGGGGGCGCCATCACCGGTGACATAAAAGCCCTTTATTTGGGAGGTGACCCCAGGAAATGCTGGCAAGGGAGTGGAGAGTGAGAAAGAGAAAGAGAGCAGGAGAGTGGTGGCCGGGCCCAAGGCATTCAAATAAGAAACAAAATTAACCCCTGCTCCCATGCAGGCCGGATAGAACATGCCAGATGGCCAGCAGTGCATGGACCCTTGGCGCCTCGGTGAGGAGGAGAGAGGGTCCGCCTGGCAGGTGACCCCATCCCCGAGGCTCAGAGCAGGTCCTCACTCTCCAGCAGCCATGAGAAGGGGACAGTCCCTTGCCCTCCTGACCCTGCCAGCCTGGGAACCAACCGCCTGCCTCACAGATTCTCAGAGCTAAACGGTCCTTACGGTCACTGGGCCCAACCTGCCCCTTTTATGGGTGTGGACCCGGAGGCCCAGGAAGGGGACGTGATGGGGCAGGTCACACGGTCAGAGGCGGCAAAGCCAGGGCTGGCAGGCAGCACCCACAGCTCTAAGCCTCCTGACCCTCGCCCAGCGCTGGGCTCATCCATCATTTGACATCTAACCAAGGGGCACCGCCGGGAACACAATGTCAGTTAAAAATAAAAAAAACAAAGGGACGCCGCTGTCCCCACCAGCCCTGTGGCTCTGGGGCCATCCAGAGCAGCCCAGCTGAGGCTGCATGAGCCCAGCCTCCCTGGCTGCCAGCTCCAGGTGACGCGCAGAGAAGGCACATGACTTTCATAAATCACCTTTCCTGCAAGGGGGACAAAGGGAAAAAAGCATGAAATTGGGCGCCCTGAGGTAAAATTAGCCAATCTTGCTGTTCCAAAGGCTTCCATTGTACTCGGTCAATGACTGGCTTGAAATAAGATCCCCTGGGAAACTCAGCAATTTCATCTGGCGCCTTCCTAACCAAGCTTTCCGGGGCTCCCCCCCACCTTGCAACTCCTAGAGAAACATTAAACTGTACTAAGAAGCGATAAGTGGCTGCTCTGGTGTATTGGGGCAGGTCTAGCCTCGGGGACTGCTGGGGCTGACCTAGGGGTGTCGGAGGAGGTCGGAGGGTCCCCCAGGTGATGGGTGGCAGGGGTCAGGGCTCACCAACCCCTGGGCTGTGGCCAAGTCAGAAGTTGGAAGGGCAATGTTTAGTTTCTGGGGCAGTGTTTCTTAAATGCCTGCCATGTGCCAGGCATTGTTCTGTCAGCAAGACAGATGCTCCTGTAGACCTGGGTAGAGGGGAAGAGTGGGGTAGAGAGGGAGACCAAGGATATGTCAAGAAGGAAATAAATAGGACAAGCAGAGCCTGTGATAAGTCCTAGAAGGGAAGAGGGCAGAGTGGTGATGGGACTAACCATACGTGGCACCGGCCCTGAGGAGGTCTGCCCTGGTTCTCCCAGATGTTTGGGTTCCCCCAGAAGCAGACCCCGAGGCAAGGATTTACATGCAGGCAGTTTATCTGGGAGATGAACTGAGCCAACACTATACATTTTTAGGACACACCCACAAATATCACTTAGAAATATTTTGTTTCCAAGGACAGGAATCCCTAATCAGACTTCATTAAACAAGCAGACAAACAAAAGGAGACTTATTGGTTCTTATAACTGACAATACACAAGGAGTTCAGGTGTGGTTTAATCCACATTCTCTAGGTCTTTCTGAATGCTTCTACAGGTCAGCAAAAAAGAGCTCACAATAAAATGGAAATTTTCAAAATGTCTTCTAGAGCCGTATTTTAGAACAGGGTCTCTGTTCTTTCCCTCTAACCCACTCCTGTAAAGAGAAGATACTATCATTCATTCATTTTACATTCAACGCTTGTTTGTTGGGCATGTTCTATGCGGGAGACCTCAAGGAGGGGATGGAGAGAAACAGACAACAGGCTGACCTCCGGGAGCTGGGAGCGGCCAGGCCCTATGACAGCCACCAACGATGACTGCTAACATTGGGAACAGTGCTCGGCACATTTCTCAGTTCATCCCACCATGACCCTGCAGGCCACGCGTTTGTGACCGATTTCCCAGGTGGGGAAACTGAGGCTTGGAAAGGTGGAGTAGCCCCTCGGCCGCTGGGTCCACACCTGTGCTCAGCGGTGAAGACCACACACGGGGAGGGGTCCAGGGCAGACCCCCGGAGCTTGGAGCTGCAGGGAAGGGAAGGTGGGCATGACGGCAAAGGCGTCGTGAAGGAAGCGGCATTTGAGCTGTGCCCGGCTGGGTTACGTCACCTCCCTGCTCAAATATGCTGTTGTTGGCAAAACTTCACCCAGAGGGGATCGGGCCAAGAAGACATTAACAGGCTCTCCGTTTCAGAAGCAGCCTTCATCGTCACCCTGCAATCATAAATAAGCTGAGTCAAAGGAACTGAGCGAATACTGTGTAATAGGGACTGTCTTGGGAGGGGAGGATTGGCCAGGCAGATTTATGCAACATGGGGACAAATATTACTTACTGGGCAGAACACAGCAGAGTTAATGTCATTCTGAACAACTTGTTTACCCACTGATTATGTGATTAATGAATATCAAAAGGCTCGTTGCATAGAACTGCTGTTTGGAATGGCTGGTATATTTCTGGATGTAGTCACCATTGCAGGACAAAAAGGAAATCAATTTAAATGCCCTCCAGGGGGAAAAAAATGTGTAATAAATGTGCTAATTAATAGGCTTGGCTGTTTTAAAAATCCTCTCCATCCCTGAAAAAAATAACCATGAGAAATCATTATTTCAAAGCTGGCCTAAGTTTGTTTTCTTTTAAATAACAACACTGGTAAATAACCTCGCTGTTTTCTCAGTTAAAGAAGAAGAAGAAAAAAAAAAAAATCAGCGCTTACCTGGCTTTGGAGACCCTCCATCCGGGTCCAAACTTCCCTCTGCCCTTCCTTTGCACATGAGCATTCCTGGACACCTGTCCTGCCTTTGGCAGCCACTCCCACCTCCCCTAGCCCCTTTCCCGCCCTCTCCCAAGCCCGCCAGCCCGCAGCTCTTTCTCTCTATGGCAAAGGCTGCGTCTCCCACCCTCGTGGCCATTAGGAAAGAGCAGAGGAGAGATGATCGGAGCCAGGAGGGAGCTCCTGGAACCATACGGTCCAGTCACGGTATAAAAGAGGTCGGGGGTTCTGTCCAAGGTCACAGAAGCAACTCCAGTGGCAGCCCAGGCGGTGAGTGGGATTGAGGGGCTTGGAAGTCAGGTGCCTGGACAGGCACCGCAGCTGCATCCTGACCCCACGTGCTCTTCTGGAGGCTACCCAACTTCACCTTGGGAGTTTTCTCACCAGTAAGCGGGGCAGCGACAGCATCTACCTCTTCGATATGACAGCATCTGTAAAGCCTCGGGTGCAGGGCCTCCAGAGCCTCTAGCCTGTCAGCTATTTCCTCTGCCACCACGTCCCCTCGTTGACAGCGGCACTGGTTGAAAGGGAGAGAGCACGGGCCCAGCGGACAGGCAGAGGGAAAGCCCAGCCTGAGGCCGGATGGGCTGGAGGAGAACAGGCCACCTGGGCTGGCCTTCCAGTTATTTCTCCAGATGAGTCGACCCGAGTGCACCGAGGTTAAGCGGCAGCCGAGGCCACACACACCCGGGGCCGGGAGGTGGCTTGCAGGGAGGGGATGCTATCTCAGGGCTCCATCACCTGCTCCGGCCTGGCCCAGCTTCCCAGCCCACCGGGGAGAGCAGTCTGTAGTTGTGAACCCTGAAACTGCTGGGGGAGCAGGGAGCGTCCGGCCACGGGGTGTGGGGCTGGGGGCTGGCGTGGTCCTCAAGCCCCCCCTGGCCCCAGGTCCCCAGACTTCAAAGCTGCCTGTACTCCTGCTCAGCGGGCCCTGCCCAGGCTGGGGTGGCGCCCAGGCCTGCAGACCCGTGCGTGGGTGTGTGTGCACGTGTGCGTGTGTGCACGTGTGCAGTGTACAGCATCTTCCCTCCACACCCAAGGTCCCTGGAGAGCCTGGTAGTCCCCACAGACTCACTGCAGCCCCCCGAGGAGAAGTAAGGAGACCCGCCCACCTGGCCTGAGAGGCAGGCTAGGCAGCCCCCATCCGGCAGGCACAGGGGCTCGGGCGGTCACAGCCTCAGCCGGTGTGACAGCTGGGGCGGCCCGGAGAAAGCCTGGGCTCAGCTCTGCGTGAGCCTCCTGCTGGCGCCCAGCGCTGCCCCACCCACTCGCGGGAACCCAGAGGACGCGGAGGGCAGGAACTGGGGCTGCCGCCCGCCCGGGGCCCACCTCTCCTCCCAAAGCCACCCTTCCCGGCAGCGGCTGGGCCGACCCAGCTGCCTCTACGGGCCTCGTGGCTGCCACCTCTGGCCAGGTGCCACCCTTCTCCCCCTGCCCTGCCAGGCGAGCCCTGGGAAAGGAAGGAGACCAGGGAGGACACGCTCCCACACCCGCCGCCAGAGACACCACACCGCCGCCCCCAGGCGCGCAGGCTGGGCGACGACGCAGTGATTCTGTGAGGAGGGCTCCAGCCGAGCCCTGGCCACCACAGGGGCTTCTCCCTTCACAAACCGAGGGGCTACGGCTCCCCTCTTCCCCGCCAGAAAGCCGACAACACACGGAACCACCAGAAACAGCTTCTTTATTCAAGCCCGAATATGTAGCCGCCCCACCTCTCCAGCACGCCAGGCCCTCCCTCCACCCCCAGCTTCACCCTGTGCCCCCGTGCATCACCCTCCCCCGCCCCGTGCCCCCGCCCAGAAACGGCCCTCCTCCAGCGGGCTCTGCCTGGGCTCAGGGACCTCGGGCCCGGACGTCTGTTTCAGTTTCTGAACTTGCCCACCAGTGGTTTCGAGGGCCAGGCCCCCAGGCCCTGCTGGTCCAGGAGGAGAGACAGCTGCTGGCGAGCCTCCTGGTAGGGCCCAGCCTAGGGCGGGAGATGAGACGGTAGAGAGAGGATGCCTGCTGGGGGTGCAGGAGAAAGGGGGGCTGCGGGGCAGGGAAGCGGCTGACCTTGGCTGCCTCATAGGTCTTCAAGGCCAGGAGGTGGGACTTCCCGAGAGCACGGGCAGTCTGGCGGAAGGCCCGGAGAAAGGCAGCCTTGCAGAGGCGGGACGGAGGCCCCAGGGCAGCGCTGGGGATGGAGAGAAAGGGACCGAAGTTCGGGGGAGGGCAAGGAAGGACAAAACTAACAGGCCCGCTCCACGCCCCTCACACCACCTCCACGCCGTGACAATCCGGGGGGGTCACGGGGTGGGTCACATTACCGGTAAGAGGCTGGCGGCTAGATGCTCCCTCTTTCCCCACGGGCAGGGGGCCGGGGACCCCCACCGCCAGGCGCCCCTCCCGCCGCCCCCGGGCCCCGCTCACTCGGCCTTCACACGCCCGGTGGCCACATCCACCACCTCGACGTCAGGGTCCCCCAGGCTCCAGTTGAGGCTCAGGCCCTGGCAGGTGTTGGAGGGGGGGTCGGAGGGGGCCACTGAGGGCCCCTCAAACAGGTGCAGCGTGGTCCGGGTGTAGGGGGGCGGCAGGCACGGCCCCAAGGCCCTGTCGAGGCCGGGCCGGGCGTGGATGACCCTGCCCAGAGCCGGGGTGTTCTGGCAGGGGTCGGCTGTGGGGGCAGAAGGCCCAGGACGAGGCCTGAGTCTCCGCCACGCTCCCCGCCCTGCCCCAGCCTGCCTCAGCCCTCCCGCCCTCGGGCCTCACCCAGGACCAGGCTGCTGGCGTAGACGGGGGGCAGGAAGTGGGCCAGCAGCGCACCGCCCAGCCCCAGTACGGCCCAGCGTGCCAGCTTGTCGCTGGCCGAGAGGCAGCCCACGTGGGTGTCGCGGAGCGCAGGGGCCACGTAGCAGACGGGCTTCAGCCGCCCCTGGATGTGGGCCTGCAGGCGGAGCAGGCGGCTGTGCGGGAGGCCGCCCTCCGAGGCTGGCGGGAGGCTGCAGAGGACGTGGGGCTCAGGGCTGCTCTCCCCACCCGCGCCCACACGGCCCTCCCTGGGCGCGCCACGTACCAGATGTCGTGGGCAGCTCCCTTGGGGGTGTTGCTGACGTACAGGTGCAGGAAGATCCGGGGCTTGAGGGCGAAGGGGGGCCCGGACCCCGGCTGGGCGACCACCACAGACCGCTCCTTGCCCTTGGGGCCCCCCTGCGTGGCCAGCAGGAGCTGCCGGAACAGGAACCTGGGGGCGGAGGGAGCGGCAGCTGGGGCGGCCCGGCCCGCCCGGGGCGGCCGCAGAGGGTGCCCCCGACCCCTCACCTCAGCAGGGCCCGGCGGGCCACCACCAGCCCGTGGCAGTCGTGGAGCTGTCGGCCCGAGAAGTCCAGCCACCTGGCACAGCTGCCACCGCCGGTGCCCAGCGCCACCAGCTGGTAGATCTCTTTGGCGTGGCCCTGGGCGCCCGGGACCTCTGCGGGGAAGGGGGCAGAGATGACTAGACTGAAGCGAGAGGCCCAGGGGCCTTCCGAGGTGAGGGGCAGGGCCAGCCCTACCTCTCTCCAGGATGACTGCGGCCACAGTCCCCTTGCAGGCCCAGTACTGCGAGCTCGCGTCCACCAGGCGGTCAAAGCCGGCGCTGACCACGGCTGCGCAGCGCTGCTCGTGGGTCAGGATGTTCTCTGCGGGTGAGGGAGAGGGCGGAGGTGGGGGGCCCACAGGCCACGCCCCTCCCGTGCCAGGGGTCAGGTCAATGGGGGCCCACCTACCGATGCTCAGGGGGGCGAGTGGAGGCCGGCTGGCGGTCTTTGGGGTCTCTGGAAGACAGACAAGGGGCGGGCTGCCGTAGGTGCTGGGGTCTGCCCTCCTGTCCTGTGCCCTTCAGGAATCCAAGAAGTCCCACTGGCAAGCGGTGTATGTGTGTGTGTGGGGGCGTCATCCTCCAGAAGCCGAAAGTTCCTGGGCTGCCCCCAGCAGTCCCTGTCCCCAGGGACTGCTAACGTCCTTCAAAGGACGTTAGGGCCGGGGTCAGCTCACACGGCCCCCCCCCCAGCTCCCTGCGGGCCGGGTCCTGATGCCCAGATGGTCTCCGCAGCGACTCACCCCTCCCCACACACATGCACCCGCCCCCGCCGGGGCTCAGGGCCCTGGGTCACCTGCCCCTGTACCTGGGCTCTCCAGCCGACGCTGGATGTAGTGGAGGGCAGACAGAGCTGCCTGCTGCTTGGCCTCTGGCTTATTGTAGGCGGTGCCCGCAGGGCAGACCACCCCATCCAGCTCCACGGACACAGAGAAGGGCAAGCAGGGGTCTGGGGAAGGAGGGGCTGAGAAGTAGCACCATGCACCTTATCCTCATCATGGGCCCTTTCTAGAAGAGCCATGACACCTGCCAGTGAGGATGACAAGGAGACAGGCCTGCTGACCTCCACCCAGGCCATGCCCACTCACAATCCTCACTAGCCCCTCTGAAATAGGTCCCTATGACCCCACTTTACAGAGGGAGCACACAAAGGGCAGGTAGTGTGCCCATGTGGTGCCAGGACCCACATCCAGGGCTACACTGTTCCCAGGATGAAGGTCCCCTGTCTTTCCCCAAACACATAGCTCTATTTGTTTTCTACATTTGAAAGGGTCATCTTCCAAACACTACCACTTCAGGTGTTACTTATGACACAACAGAGACAGATGAAAATCCTAGAACTGGGATCACTTGGTCAAAGGGCATAAATTTATTTCCGTTCGCGGTATTTACTGGCACCTGCTGCTAAACTGGTTGCCCAAAGGTCTCCCTTTTAGAAGAGAACCCACATTTCAGTACCCCTCCCTAGCACGGAGATTCACCTACTTTAAAAGGGCATCAAAAATGCCAACTAGTAGATGCAGAAGGAAGGCTAGCATCAGGAATCCACGGCAGCCAGCGGGGTGACAATTAAATCTGGCAACAATCATCAAAGGATGCTAGAACCACGAGGGGACGGTGTTCTGGGGAACAGGATAGTCACACCACCTGGAGATGCCCCCCTCGGATGACTGATGACGCACCCAGGGGGAAGTGAAGACACCTGGCAGACGCCACCCTAGTCAGGCCCTCCCAGCTGACATCCCAGGGGCAGGACAAACAGATCTCAGGTCTGCTGGTGGGATGCACAGCCAGGGGCACAAGGTTTCTACAGGCGCTCCTGCTGGTTACGCATCACCTGAACCCAATCCTGAGGAAACAGACCCAAGTGAATGGAATTTCTACAGAACAACCGGCCCTTACTTTTCAAAGACATCAATGTCCTGAAGCCAGAGACACTCCGAGGAATTGTTTCAGATGAAAGGAGATTAAAGAGGTGTAAGAGCTAATGTGATAGGTCATGCTGGCTTGGGAAAGAATGCCCATTATTGTGACCAGTGGCAAAATTTGAATGTGAATGGTAATTAGCTAATAGGATCATACCAATGTTCAACTTCCAGAATTCGATCATTGTACTGCAATTATATAAGCCGATGTCCTTGTTCTTAGGAAATACATACTGAAGTGTTTAAGGAGCAGTAAATCAGTGTTCAGATTGTGCACGACAAATTAATGTGGATATTTATATATAAATATATACAAGGGAGGGAGAGAGAGAGACGTACACAAAGTAAGTGTGGCAAATGTGAACTGCAGAATCTGGGTGAAGAGTTTAGGGGAGCTCTTTTATACTATTCTTTGAAATTTTACCAAAATAAAAAATAAAAATGACTGAAAATATGCCTACGCATGTAAACAGTGGAAAGGGGGACCTTAGGCAGAAGGGAGGGGCAATATTACCCAGTGGTTCAGCACAGGCTCTGAAAGCAGACTGCCCCCTCTCGGCTACGGCCTCTCTGGCCTCAGTCTCCCCATGTGTGAAGTGGTGGTAACGGTATTGTGCTCCCTCGAGGAATACTTGTGAGGACTCGATGAGTTACTGTCTGAAGGCCTTCAAACAACACCTGGCCCATCATCCAGAACTCATGAATGTTAGCTAGCATCATTGCTGTTGAATCGATTGCCTTATTTCTGTATTCCTGATGCTCTGGCATTTGGGGATTTGATCCTGGAGAGACCGACCCTCCCAGGGCTAGCTAATTCCTCGACATAGCAAATGAGTCCCCTGCAAGCACGCCCTTTCATATAGAAACCAATGAATCCAGAGCTCACACCCCAACCACCAAACTCTCACACAAGCCAATGCTCCCCATACCCTAAATCACCCCCCAGGTCAGGTACTAGACAACTAGAAACCAACCCCTAACCCCTAAACTTACTGTCTTGCCTTCCTCAGTTCTAAACTTACTCTGCATTCCTACCCTGCCTCAACCATTCTGTCCCAAGAAAACCCCAATAAAGGCTCTGGGTTGTGCTCTCCCCTCTCCTCTACCTCCTGACCACCCCCATCCTTTCCCACATGGTCCGGCATGGCAAGCCGTGCCTCCTGTTTCTAGGGATCTGTACTTTTTCCTTCACGGCAATCATTCTCACGTCTGCTGTCTTACCATACCTGATTAAAACAAATCCCGGGTAGATTTTTAATACATTATCTCTTTTTGAGCTGTTCTGTTGGGGTTCTCCTAGGAGGTTTTACAAATGCTCCCAAAAGCTTAAGGGATGATTCTCTTGCTGCCTCATGAGAAGCAGGGAATGTGCTGGCTTAAAGTTGGGAACCTGAATTTAGGACCTGGTGTATTGCTCTTGGGGAGGGCAGGGGGAGGATTGTAATGATTACATCTCTTTGCAGTGTTGCCATCATCAAGCTGTGTTTGATAATGTCTTTGACTTTGGGGCTGGCCCTCACTCAGGTATCTCCTCTCCAGTGCTGGCATGGCAACTCTAACTGTATGTAACTGGCCCTCAAAAAAGCCTGCTGAAAGGCTGGGGTAGCTTGAGGCAGGTCCTTTAACCAACCCAAGCTTCAGATGTGGCCATGACCTGCCAGTTAGAAATCTGATATACCTGGTGCTCCTGGCACCACGCTGCTCACAGCAGGGCCTACCCTCGGGCACCAGGCTCAGGCCCAACTCACAGATCTCCTGCTTCATTTGGGGTCGGCCCAGGGCACACAGCCCGTCCCAGCCTCCTGGGCCTCACCTGCTGTTTGGTCCTCTCGGAAGATCAGGGACACTCCCAGACTGGCCGCGCACTGAGTAAGCAAGGCCACAGCCTGGCCCGGTGGCGGGTCTTTGAGCTGCAGGCCCAGCTGTCTGGCCGCCGTCGGGAATTCCCCGGCGGGCCCTGCGGACGGAAAGGAGACCTTCGGGGACCCCCCCATCCTTCCCCTCGAGTCTTCCCGTGCCCGGGCTGCCCCCAGTTCCCGGGCATGGGCCCCCACCCCAGGCCCACCATGCCCCGTCGCCGAGGCCTGGAGCTGCCCGCCCTGCTCGGCGTCGTCCAAGTTGGGAGCGGGCGCGGTCTCCCAGGGGTCTTGGCCCAGGCTGGCCGAAGGCCTCCTGGGGCTGGGCCCGGGGCTGATCTGCAATGACGCCGCCAGGCGGGGCTTCCTGCGGGCACCGGTGTCCGCGCCCAGGGCTGCGCTGGCCTGTGAAGCCATGGCCGGATGCGAGGACCCGAGAGGACAGTGGGCACGTTCTCACGCCACCCGCGCCCTTTTACACGCGAGAGCGAGCTCGCGCGTGGGGAGCACGTGGCATGACAGACAGCGCATGGAGAGCTCCGCCTCCTACCTCGCTCCTAGCCAATGAGAGCCCATAAAGCTGTGGCCGACAGTGTGCCCAGCCAATGGGAAGGCCAGTCTCCCAGACCGTTGGATGTGGACTGAGTGGCCACCTGGCCAACATCCTACCTCCGGGGGGCGGGGCTTCAGGTGTGAGGTGGGGATCGGGCACTGGGCACTCCCATTAGCTTCTTCTCTGCCCTTGCCTGGTATTGGGGAGGCAGAGACCAGGGGAGGGGTCTGGGGACCCAAGTCGAGCACCTCACCCCTGCTCCCATCCTAGGATGCCTCCCAAATCACGCCACGTCATGCCAGGGTGCCCCCAGCTGCTTAATTGAGCTGGGCGGGGGCGGAGGGGCAGGGGGAGGCGGAAAGTCGGTCCTCTTTCGATAAATGAAGGTGTTTGCAATTGCAGCAGCCCCACAGAATCTTTAGGACCTACATTTAAAAACTGTTCGCCGTAGGCCTTCCTGAAACCAACTGTAAGTGCTCCATGTGTGTTCTAGCTAAAATTACTCATTTGGTACTGTCCACCCATCCACCCCCCCCCCCGATTTTTTTTTTTTTTTTCCAGAAGGGATTTTGGATTGGTTCCTAAAAATATCGCAAGACAACAATTCGTTAAGATGAGGGACTAGGGATGAAGGAGAGAAAACAAAAATAAAATGAAGTTAGGGATGAAGACAAGTTACACATGGCCTGCTACGATGCAACACAGTTGCTTGAAGGGGTTGGAAATTTTAACAGTCTTGGAGCCAGTGAATGGGAAAACGTGACCAATTATTCAGTTTACTGTCTGTAAGCTTTGTCACTCTTTCTGCTGCTGCTGGTTGCTACCTTTGGGTCTGAGAACACTAGCCAGGATTGGGGCAGTGTGAATACGGAGGCATAGGAGGAGCAGTTGGTAGAACCAGTAACATTTGACTTGGGAAGAGCAGCTGCGGGGAGCGGCATAGATTCAAACTCCCAAACGTTTCAAGAATTGGCATCAGGAATTATGGGGGTTTTTTCCTGTGTAGCCCAGAGAGCAGAATTATACCTAGTAGAGGGACAGCATAGCAGGTGTTCAGTAGTGGAATGATGGCTACACAAATCCACAAAGACTTCACCAGAGTCACCGAACCCAGAAACGTCACCAGCAGGAAACTGCACAAACAAATGGTGATATATTCAGACAATAGACTATTACTCAGTAATAATTTTTTTTTTTAAATAAACAAGCTACTTTTGTGCTCACAATCACATATGTGTGTTGAGTGAAAGAAGCCAGACTAAAAAGACTATCTTTCACATGATGCTATTTATATAAAGTTCTGGAGCTGGCAAAATTAATCTGTGGTGATGAGTCAGAATCATGGTAATTTCTTCAAGGAGGTATTGACTGGCAAGTGGCACCAGGGAATTTTCTGGAGTGATGGAAATGTTCTCTGTCTTGATCTGGGTGGTGGTTATGTGGGTTTATATGTATGTAAGAACTTGATGAGTCTACACTTAAGACTTGTACACTTTACTGCATGTTAAGTATATATCAGTAACAAGAGGAAAACTGACAGCTTGTTTATAGAAAGGAAAGAAGGAAGGAGGAAATGGAATTGGCCTCCCCGAGCAGAAGCTGGATGGGTGATGTAAATAGTGATGTGGGAGGCAAAGTAATGGTACCCCCAAGATGTCCACATCCTGATCGCCTCAGCCTATGACTATGTTACATCATATGGCAAGGGGAAATTACGGTTGCAGATGGAATTAAGGCTTCTAATCAGCTGAGTTTAAGAGAGGGAGATTATCTTGGATTATCTGGGTGGGCCCAATGTAATCACAAGGGTCCTTAAACCAGAAAGAGACCGAAGAGTCAAAATCAGGGAGATGGCCTTGTGAGAAAGATTCAACTGGCCATTGCTGCCTTTGAAGACGGAAGGGGGCCATGAGCCAAGGTATGTAGGCAGCTTTCAGAGCTGAAAAAGGCAAAAAAAAAAGTCTCCCCCCAGCCTTCAGAAAGAAACACGGCCCTACTGACACCCTGATTTTAGCCCAATGAGACCCACTTCAGGCTTCTTACCTCCAGAACTGTATGATGTTTTGTTGTCTAAAGCCACTAAGTTTGTGGTAATTTGTTACAACAGCAATAGGAAACTAGTATGAAAGGCCTTCAATTTTTTTGGCATACATACCCCTAAAATAATTTTGAAAGACTATGTATCCCCCAATTATTTAGTCACACGGAGTTACGAAAGGTGCAATTTCTAGTTTATTATATATTGTAATCATCTTTCCAATATGTTTTCACCAAAACCATGGAGATGCAGACTTAGCTTATTCCATTTATGAAAAACACTCTCCAAATGATTTAATCGTCAAAGCTTACTCTCATAGACAAAGCACTCAGCTAAAATGGAATTACTTCTCATCAGAAACAGTCTGACTTAGCTTTTTCTTTTTTTTAAAATAAATTTATTTATTTTATTTATTTACTTTTGGCTGCATTGGGTCTTTATTGCTGCACACGGGCCCTCCCCAGCTGCGGCAAGCGGGGGCCACCCCTCGCCGCGGCGTGCGGGCTTCTCACTGCGGTGGCCTCTCCAGTTGCGGAGCACAGGCTCCAGGCGCATGGGCTTCAGTAGCTGTGGCACGCGGGCTCAGCAGTTGTACTCACGGGCTCTAGAGCGCAGGCTCAGCAGCTGTAGCAACGGGCTTAGTTGCTCCGTGGCATGTGGGATCTTCCCGGACCAGGGCTCGAACCCTTGTCCCCTGAATTGGCAGACGGATTCTCAACCACTGCGCCACCAGGGAAGTCCTAGCTTTTTCAATTTAAGTAAATGTATTGATACTTTCGCAGAAGAGCCATCTCATTCATGCCCTCTTCCATTGATTCAAATATGCATGAAGCATCTTCTAGCTGTTTGGGATACATCAGTGACCAACACAGACAGAAGAATCCCTGCCCTCATAGATGGACTTCTGGATTCTGTTTCTAAGGTAGCTGAGAAGGCTGACCTAGAGGTTGAAGTCTCAGTAACATCAGGTGTCACAGCCAGCAGTTTTCTTCCTTTTTCCTTTTCTTTTTTAAAAAACTTCTTTACTGAAGTATAACATACACGCAGAAAAGTGCACAGACCATTCAGTGAATTTTCACACATGGCACAGAGCCATGTAACCAGCACTCAGATGAACAAACATAATACTGTCAGCCCCTGGGACTTCCCCCGCGGTCCAGTGGTGAAGACTCCGCTTCTACTACAGGAGGCATGGGTTCGATCCCTGGTTGGGGAACTAAGATCCCGCATGCCACGCAGCCAAAAATAATAATAACAATAATAAAAATAATAAAGAATTGAAAAAATATAATATATACACGGCCCCTCTCCTGAACTCTTCCATCACTACTTCTTACTGAGCCTGCTTTTCTTAGTCTTTCAGGAACTTTCTCCTGCAGGGACTCTGCTTTTTGGAATAGCCCCCTTGTTCAGCACTCATCTCAGTCAACACTCCACAGAGGAGAAAAAAGCTGGAACCGTCCGAAGCCAAGCACCTCCCAGATAAAATCTATATGGATGGAAGCCAAGAATTTGGAAATTGACTGTTTAAAGTAGTGGTTCTCAAAGTGTGGTGCCCGGACCAGCAGAATCAGCCTCACTGGAAACTCATTAGAAATGCAAATTTTGGGGGGGGGAGGGTGGGACGAATTGGGAGATTAGGTTTGACATAAATACACTACCATGTGTAAAACAGATAGCTAGTGGGAACCTGCTGTATAGCACGGGGAGCGCAGGTCGGTGCTCTGTGACGACCTAGATGGGTGGGATGGGGGTGGGGGTGGGAGGGAGGTCCAAGAGGGAGAGGATATAGGTACACATATAGCTGATTCACTTCACTGTACAGGAGAAACTAACACAATATTGTAAAGCAATTTTACTCCAATTAAAAAAAAATTAAAATAAGTAATATGTGGAATTCTAAAAAAAAAAAGAAGCAGCATAAAGTTTGTAAGGAGAAAGTTTTTTTCTGGGACTAAATTCTAAGAGGAATTCATTTAAATTAATAAAAAGTTGAATAAAAAAAAAAGAAATGCAAATTCTTGGATCACATCCCAGACCTACTGAACCAGAAAACGCTGGGGGTGTGGTCCAGCAAATGCTTATAACAAGCCCTCCAGGGGATTCTGATGCACGCTCAGGTCTGAAAACTACTGGGCTGGATAAGGGTAATGTTTATGATCGCACAGTAGGTCTTAAAGCTTGGCCCCCAGACAAGCAGTATCAGCGTCACCTGGGAACTCAGGAATACAAATTATCAGGTCCCACCCCGGACTCACTGAATCAGAAACTCTGTTTTAACACACCCTCCAGTTGATGCTGATGCATGCTAGAATTTGGGAACCAGTGCCTAAAGCTGTATTTGCCTGACTACTGGGAAAGCCTCATGCATTCCCAGCAGTACCTGTACTCCTATTTGGAAAGCCTGCTTCACAGGATATAAAGACAGTCAGTAGGATTCCTACTGACTAATAAAGTGCCTGGCTTATAGTAGGTGCTCAGTGTTTGTTGAGTGAATTAATGCAACAATCCTGTAAAGTAGGAAGTTAGTTAAGCAGAGGTGAGGTTCGCACGCCCGTCAACCTGGACTTCACTATTGGGATTTGAAGGCATTTGATTTCTACTGCCCACAGCGCCGCCTGCACTCGCATTCCCCCTCCGCCCGGGAGGCGGCGCTCTGGAGCGCCCGTGAGGCCAGGCTGCGAGGCGGGACTTCCTGCTTTCCAGGGAGCACTTCCGGCCCAGCCCAAGAGACGGGTGAACGCCGTTGTGGGGCGGTCCTGTCGAGGGCGACGGAGCTAGGTTGCCACTCTCGGGCTACCTCGTGGCACGAGGGTCAGGCGAGCGTCACGCGGAGGTTCGTTTCCCAGACGAGCACGGCACGGCCGGGGCCACGTAAGTGCGCGCGCCGCCCGGACGGGACAGAGGCAGGTCCCTCTGCTCAAGTCCACGGGCCCCAAGCTTTGTGGCTTTGGGACAAGTCGCCCAGGCTTTACAAAGTGGGTTATTGGCAGCCGCTGGCTCATGGAGTGGGGAGCGTCCCACCGATGTAAAGCGTGGTAGCAACAGCTGTCTGGCACACGGCGCTTGATGCGAGACCTCTGCTGTTGTTGTTGGGTTGAAATTCTGGGGCCTGGAGGTGGAGTGGGAAGAGGTGGATAGGGAGGGAGTGGGCGAGTAGATGTCTGAGGGGAAGGGCCGCCCGGATCCCCTCTCCCATCCCATTGCAGGCGCACTTTTTGTCGTGCCCGGCCTGGCATGAATGCAGACCCGACTGACTCTGCAGGCTTGGCGGTCTAAACGGGCCGGGAGAGCCCAGGGCGAGGGCGGGAAGTCGAGACTGTCTTGTCTCAGGGCTTCTCTGAGGTCGTGGGCTCCACCAGCGCCTTCAGCCTGCCTGCGTTTGTTTGAGGCTGTTTGGTTCCTTTTTCCTCTCCTTCATTCATTCTTGGATTTGTTCCTTCAGTTTTTGTTTTTTTAAAAAATTTTAAATTTATTCATTTATTTAATTTTTGGTTGCGTTGGGTCTTCGCTGCTGCGCGCGGGATTTTCTCTAGTTGTGGCGAGCGGGGGCTGCTCTTCGTTGCGGTGCGTGGGCTTCTCATTGCGGTGGCTTCTCTTGCTGCGGAGCACGGGCTCTAGGCGCGCGGGTTTCAGTAGTTGTGGCGCACGGGCTTCAGTAGTTGTGGCTCACGGGCTCTAGAGCACGGGCTCAGTAGTTGTGGCCCACGGGCTTAGTTACTCCATGGCATGTGGGATCTTCCTGGACCAGGGCTCGAACCCGTGTCCCCTGCATTGGCAGGCGGACGCTTAACCACTGCGCCACCAGGGAAGCCCTGTTCCTTCAGTTTTTATGTACTGATTGTTACCACGTAGTAAGTACCAAGGCACTGGGGATAAAGTCTCTTCCCCATGGGGACTCTTAGAGCAGTTTGGAATTAAATAGCTTTACCTTTAAATGTCTAATCACACATTGCAATGTGTGCTCTGGAGGAGGGATGCAGGGTGTTGTGGGATAGGATTGGGAGAACTGGGAGAGGCTTCCTGACTGAAAATCTGAAGGATGAGGAGGATTTTGTAGGTGGGTAGGAAGGGCAATGGTGTTCCTTTTAAGTGGAGAGATAGTGTGAAAGGGTCCTGCAGTGAAAAGATGCATTCCCGCCACTGTCCTCTCCTGCTACGGAAGAGAATGACAGCAACAGCCAGATGCCAGGAACTCAGAAATGAATCAGATACAGTTCCTGCCCCTGGAGAGCAGTCTCGAAGAAGAAATAAGGCTGTACCCATAAACCACAATTAGAATGAGGCTGACACGTGCCCTAAGAAACACACATTCATTCAGTTGGCAAGTATTTACCGGCATTTACTGTGTGGTGGGCACTTTGCCAGGTGCCGAGGGTACATGGATGTCCGGAGGTTACAAACTGAATGGATACAATGCAGCTGCAGTTCCGAGGGGGAAGGTTTTTGCTTATTGAGACTCTAAGGCTGGTGTTTGCTTCTGGATGCATGGGAGAGTAGTGGTTCAGAACTTGGATTTTGAATCAGGGCAGGGATCAGGCTGTTGGCCTCCGACAAGTTGCTCTTTCCCGAGCCTCAGTTTCCTGAACTCCATAATTGGGGCAGAAGAATAAAACACGTAGTGCCGTGTCTGGCAGATGCTGGCGTTCAGTAAGTGAGCACTGCTCTTATTTTTGCAGGTAATAAAAAAGAGGGATGATATGGCTGTTTATTCTTCTGGAGCACTTTGTACTTACCAAAGCCCTTTGACATAAGTTTATTATTATTCAACACACAGTCAGTTCCTTTTTTTGGAAGGTACTGTACTTGACAGTGGGAAGGCAGACAGATAAGACTCGTCTCTGGCTTTGGGGAACTTGAGTTTGTCTTGGGAGCGCAGCGTAGAGTGTGGGGTGTGTAGTCTATGAACGTGTAATTATAATGTAATACATAAGAGCATGCTGGAAGCAGACCCCTCGCCACCTGTCTGACTTCGGCCCGTCACTCACCTCCTAGTTCGTTCCATGGCTGCCCAGTTGTTTCTCCCACACTTCCTGCCCCAGAACTTCTGCACTTGCTGTACCCTCTTCCCAGCGGCCTTGTCATTAGCTCAGGGTATGCTGAGCGCCACCTTCTTACCGATGCTAAGACCACACCCCTCGGCCACCGCCGTCCCCTCCCTCCTGGCTGGTTGGTTGGTTTTAACGTAGCACTTATTACTGTCAGGCATTAGGCGACATAGTCATTTGTTCTTTGTTATCTGCTTCCCCAAAGAAATTGTTCTCCTCTTAGGGCACTCTTCACCCTCCCAGGAACCCTGGAAGTGGCTGTCAGGTTCAGGTCTCTGAGCAAGGCCAGGGTGGCTCCTGTTTTCCAGGATGGACTTCCCCAGCTCCCTCCCACCCTCGTTGTTTACGACTGGCCCCCTTGGTCTGAGCGATGTCCCTGACGTGTCCTTCATGTGCAGCTGGAGAGACGCGCTGACCCTGCCGGAGTCCCTGCCCCAAGGTCCTGAGGTGAGGATGGCAGGGAGAGCCTTGGTGGCTGCAGGGTGGGTGCCCTCCCTTGGCCCCCCTATCCTAGCATTTACACCAGTTGGCAGGAGTGCAGGGTGGGATGGCATTGGCACAAATCTGCTAAGACACAGGCTGAGCCAGAATCCCCTCCTTTGGGGACCTGGGATGCCCTGCCAACCGCAGAGGATTTACTGAGTGGGAGCTGTTGGCCCCCGTCTTTCCTTCCTCTATTTGTTCAACAGATACTCACTGAACAGCCCCTACTATGTGCCAGGTGCCTTACCAGGCCCTGGGAATCCAGAGTGAGTAAGTCAGATGCGCTCCCTGCCCCATGGAACAGAGTTAGGTTGAGTGAGAATAGACAGTGAATAGACCAAAGGATAAAATCATTACAAAGTGAGAACAGCTCTGAGCGAAACCGAAAGGATGCCGAAACCGTACAGTAGGGGTGAGGTGCGGAGGGGAGGGGAGATCTCCTGGGACACGAAGGACGCCGGCTCTTTCCCCGGAAGCCTAAGACATCTGGCTGCCACTTGGAGACAGGCTGGCTAAGGATTACGCCAGGCAGAGGCAAGTGGGCGAGAAATTTAAAAGAGACACTGGCGTTGGGCGGGAGGGGCTCCCTTGACAAGGAAGGGCTTACATCAGACCCGCCCCTTCGGGAGCCTCGCTCCTTCGTCCCCAGGTGTGGAGCTGAGCTGTCTCAGGCCAGCCCCGCAGTGGGATGGAGCAGCCTGTGGGCGTCCCAAGTAAGTGACCACAAGGTCTCCTGAGTGTAAGTGAGGCTCAAAGGCCAGGGGCTCCTGCGAGAGTCTGTGCAGCCTGGAGGTCGAGAGCACAGACTGAAGTCAGACTGCCTGGGTTCACATCCCAGCCCTTCACTTTAGTGGCTGCTGCCTGGGACAAGGGACGGCCTCGCTGTGCCTCCATTTTCTTCATCGTTAAAGTGACGATGACCGTCGTACCAGTTTGGCCAGTGCCTTGGGAGGATTGAATGAGTTAATAAAAGACAAGAGAGGGTGGCAGCGCCTGGCCCAGTGCACACTCACTGTTCTGTTGTGGCCACGGTTGTGTTTCCTCAGAACGCGGCACCGCACGTGGCCAAGGGCCTGCTCTGGGAGCCGGACACCCCCGGGCCGCTGCCCTTGCTGCCTCCTGGTCCCGGTAAGGATCCCGGCCTTGGGGCCCCCTCCCAAGCTGCTCCCCGCCGCTCCTCTCCCCCAGCTCCCGCGCGAGGCCTTTCCTCTCCCTGCTGATTCTGCCCTACAGGGCCCTTGGCACCTCCAGGCACCTAGGACACCTGGTTCCATTTCCGGGCCCTTCTGCAGCCTCACTCTTCCCTCAGATCCCTGGGACCCCGGCGTGACTGCCCAGGATCTGCTTTTCCGGGGAGGTTACCAGTTCCGTAGACAGCCCCAAGCCGTGCTGGACGTTACTGAGCAGGTAAGCGGCCCCACGGTGGACAGTGCCACGTGGCCGGGGCTGTGCCTAGTGACCTGGCCTCCTTTCCTCCTGCAGCTCAGCCGGTTCTTGTGGGACCATGGGGACATAGCCTTTGCACCCCTGGGGAAGCTGATGCTGGAGAATTTCAAACTGGAGGGAGCACGGGTGAGTAACCCCTGGCCAGCCGGGAGAGGGGGCTCCCCACTTCCCGTCGGGGTAAGCCCTAGGGCGTGTGAGCTTGACGAGGCCTTTCCACACAGGGCCGCTCTAAGAAGAAGACAGTGGTCAGCGTGAAGAGGCTACTCCAGGACCTCGGTGGACACCAGCCCTGGGGGCAAGTGGCTAGTGAGACAGGACAGGATGGGTATGCCTAGCTGGTGGTGGGGCTGTGGAGGGAACCAGGGCCTGGATGCTGGTTTCCATCAGATTGCTTCCACACGCCCCGTGCAGTCATGAGCCACGCTGCCCCATGCAGAACTCCCAGCTGCACTAGCGCGTAAGGGAGAAGAGAGTGGAAGCTCATGCGCTACAGGCACGGCTGCATCCAGGTGTCCGGGTGTTGATAGGGCTCTACCCCTTCATTTTCTCACCCTCTTGCCTCTGCTTGGCTTAATTCCTAGACAGACTGTTTCCAAGTGGCAGCAAGGTGGTTTATGATTCCAGGGAAAGGGCTAGTGTCCTTCCTGAGGCGCCAGCAGAAGTCCCGGGAACGGTGTGGTCGGCTTGGCTGGGCTTGGGTATCATGCCCATCGTGAGCCGATCCCTGTGGCCGGGCGATGGCGGACTCCACGTGGCCAGGCCTGGATCATGTGACTGCAGCACAGGAATAGGGTGGGCTGGTTTCCCAGAGGAAGAAGTTCTAGGGTGATGAAGAATGTGTCTGCTACACCTGGCCTCCCTCGGGATGGGACGCAGCCCTCCTCCCCATCAGCCACAGCCTGACCCTCCTCCTCCCGCCCCCAGCTGTCCCTGGGCTTACCTCAGCCACCGCCAGCGCCGGTTCTCCATCCTTGGGGGCCCGATCCTCAGCACGTCGGTGGCGAGCCTCCTGGGGGAGCTGCTGCATGAGGAGCTGGCCCTGCGGTGGGAGCAGCTGCTCCTGGATGACGCCTTCACTGGGGGTGCGCTGGCCTGGGTGCCCGGCAGGACGCCCAGGGCTGGGCAGCTGGTCTACCCTGCAGGAGGCGCCCTGGACAGGCTGTGTATCCTCCCTCGCTGGGCATGCTCTAGGGAC
The DNA here is from genome assembly GCF_028564815.1 of Eubalaena glacialis. Lineage (NCBI taxonomy): Eukaryota > Metazoa > Chordata > Mammalia > Artiodactyla > Balaenidae > Eubalaena > Eubalaena glacialis. The sequence goes on from NC_083733.1 coordinate 4,858,122, forward strand.
AGGTGGGAAGTTGGGAGCCTTGAGTGGCCATAACGCATGAACTTATCCTTAGCGAGATGCCCAGACTTCCAGAAGGTCAGCCTGACCCCAGGCAGTGAGCCCCGGGTTCTCGGAGGCCCTGGCCATATCCGGCTCCGGGGACCTGTCCGGCAGGTGGTGACCCGCACCGTGCAGGGAGAAGGTAAGGCCCATAGACGCCTCCCCCCTCCACTCACTGACCTGTTGCCTGACTCTGACCCTGACCCTGATCCTCTCCATCCCTCAGCTCTGCTGGCTGTCCGCTCTGACTACCACTGTGCCTTGTGGAAGGTCAGTAAGCAGGGGCAGCCGGCCCCTCTCCAGGTGTTGCAGGTCGAGAAGGGGGCCACAGGGATCAGCCTCAGGTGAGGGGCTCACTGAGGCTGGTCTGTGTGGAGATGGGCATGGGAGAAGGGGGTGGCCTGCATTCATCACGTGTGTGCCCTGTAGCCCTCACCTGCCTGGAGAGCTGGCCATCTGCAGCCGTTCCGGAGCCATCTGTCTGTGGACTCCCCAGGACGGGTAACGCCCCTTCCCCATAAAAACCCTCCACCCCAACCAACGGCTCCCGCAGAACCCGGCCCATGTCCTGGACCCCAGGCCAGGTCACCCCAGTCTCCCCCCATCAGCCGGTCTCCCCACCATGGCTGGCCTGTCTCCCCAAGGCTGCGGCAAATCTACAAGGACCCCGAGACCCTTGTGTTCCGGGACCCCTCTCCCTGGCGTTGGGCAGACTTCACCGCCCACCCTCGAGTGCTGACTGTGGGTGATCGCACCGGAGTGAAGATGGTGGACACTCAGGTGAGGGGGCAGAGCAGGTCCATGGCGGGGATGGGGTGGGGGGCCTCCCCCGAGAGGGCGTGATGAGCTGCAGGGCCAGCGAGCCCCGGGCCAGCTGCAGCAGGTGGCACCACAGATGGCGAACTGTGGGCTGGCTGACCTGGCCGTGTCCCCCAGGGCCCGCCGGGCTGTGGTCTGCTGCTTTTTCGTGGAGGGGCAGAAGCATCGTGCCAGAAAGGGGAGCGGGTCCTGCTCACCCAGTACCTGGGGGAGTGTGGCCCCGAGTGTCTGCACCCCACGCTGCACCTCATCTGCACCCAGGTGAGCGACACCTTCCCCTCCTCTCCGTCCTGCACCGTCTCAGGCGGTCACTGGAGACGGTCCTGGACAGCTGCTGGGGAAGGGGGAAGGGCGTGGGCGTGGGGGGCAGTGGCCAGAGCTGGACAGTCCCCCCGTGTCCGGAAGGGGAGAGGAGGTCTGGCTCCACCCCGCCCCCTCAGGACCCTGGGTGTTAGTGGGTGTGTCTCGGGTGTATGTGCCAGGGTCAGGTGAGGTTGGGGGAGGCTGGGTGAAAGCCTCTCTCAAGAGCCCTTCTCCCAGCAAGGCCATCAGGACAGGGGACGGTGCCACCTGCTCGGGGGTGCCTCCTGTGCGGGGCTGGGCAGCTGAAGCTGGAGAGGCGGTCAGGGCCGGTCCCGGAGTGCTGAGACTTACCCTGAGAGCCACATGGGGCCCCGGAGGGGGCCACCCAGGGGGACCTGTCCCGTCCCTCTCTCCCATGCCTCAGTCACGTCCCCTCTGTTTTCTTCCTGGGCCCCCAGTTCTCGCTGTACCTGGTGGATGAGCGCCTCCCCTTGGTGCCCCTGCTGAAGTGGAACCACGGCCTCCCCTCCGCGCCCCTGCTGGCCCGGCTGCTGCCCCCGCCCCGCACAGGCCTCCCGCGGCCGCTGCTCCTGGCGGGCCAGGGTGGGGAGCTGCAGCTGCTGCACATCGCAGGTGAGGGGCGGTGCGGGCAGGAGGCGGGCAGGAGGGTGGGCGGGGCCGGGCCTGGGCAGGGCCTCAGCTGTCTGTCCCTCCTCCAGGAGAGGGGGCCTCCACGCCCCGGCTGGCAGGGCCGCCCCAGTCTCTCCCTTCCAGGAGCGACTCCCTCTCTGCCTTCCCCCTGCTGGAGCCCAAGAGTCAGTGGCGGCTGCAGGAACGTCTGAAAGCACCAGCCATAGGTGCGCTGGGGCAGGGGAGTGGGTTTGAGGAGCCGCACCTGCACCAGGCTGTGGGGTCACGGTCCTTCCACCTCCAGGTCTGGCCACCGCCATCCCACCCTCCGCTTCCACACCGGTGCTGTCGCTCTTCCAACTTTCGGCGGCTGGAGACGTCTTCCACCAGCACCTCCACCTCCAGGGAGAGGCCGGTCCTGACTCTCCTGCCCCCACGGCTTCCTGGACCCCCCAGGCCACTGCCTCCTGCAGCCGGTGGCTGAAGGCCCTGCTGGAGGTGCCCCTGGCTCCCCCCGTGTGGGCTGCACCCACCTTCTCCCACCGCCGCCTGCTGGGCTGCTTTGAGCCTCAAAAGGCAGAGGGCAAAGCGCCAGAGGGTCTTCGCATGGCCATGGCCAAAGGGCGTCTCCTGCAGCCGAGGGACCTGGGCTTGCTCCCCACGGAAGAGCGGGCCCCCGCCCCCGAGCCAGGCCCCGAGGACGAGCTCAGCGAGCGTTTGGAGGCAGCCTGGGAGGGCCAGGCGGCGGCCTGGTGGGAGAGGCGGCGGGGCAGCGGCTCGGGGCCCGGCAAACAGCCCAAGCGGCACAAGCGCCGGACTCAACTGTCCAGCACCTTCTCCTCACTCAGCGGCCGCTTAGACCTCTCAGACGCCACCAGCCCCCCTCCCAGCCCAGAGCGGACACTCCCCGAAGCCAGGCCTCAGCCCCCAGTGACCCCGCCCTCCCAGGAGTCCACCCAGGAGCTGTGGGCCCGGGGCGTCCCCTCGGAGCGGCAGCAGACCCTCCGGGACTACATGGCTGAGCTGCCGCTCCGAGGGGATGCCCCGGGGGCTGCCTCTGTGCCTTCCTCCCAGACCTCCAGCGTCCGGGCCACCCCCTCCCGGCAGCGGGCAGCCGTCCGCTCCGGCTCTCAGCCACACTGGAAGAAGCCCCGCATGGGCTTCTGACGCCCAGGGAAGCTGCCCCCCACCTCCAGGGAGCCCTTTGTCCTGCATAAGCTGTGCCTTTTGTGGTTGAAACGGGCCAGGGTGCAGACCTTCCTGCTTTCCGAAGGCCTTCGTGACTGCGGGAGACATTCAGAAGCGATTTGAGTCCACGTTGGAGGAAGGAGCACAAGGTAGTCGTTTCTCCTGTAGCTCGTGCTCCCGGGGGCACGTTGAGAAGTCCTGGGAGCCCCGTCCTGAAGGTCAGTGTCGCCGGGATCCCCTCTAGCCGACAGTGTCGTGCCGGAAAGCGGGGGCTCCAGGCGGCCGAGGGCTCCGCCACGCACGGGCCCCCGGGGACGTGGCGGTGACGGTGAAGTGAGCTGCCCAGCCTGCCGGTGCTCCACTGCTGGGTGTTAGGTGTGGGTGTGTGAAGCGGTTTCTAGCACCATCTAACGTTTTGTAGAGGGAGGCACTTTGGACCCACGTTTAGGGGTTGAATAAACTTGTCAGCTGAGCCTGGTTTTGAACGATCAAGTTTCTCAGGCTGGGCTGCGTCCCCTTACTTGGCTTTCGACATTCAGCGCGTCAGGTTCGCGTCCTCCGCAGCTCTGTGGCTCCGGTGAAGAGTCTGCCCTCTTGCAGGGAGAACACCCCCTGGGAATGACACAGGGCCCTGGGGCGGGACCTAGGTTTCTGATCACATGTGAAGAGAGGAATGGTCCTTGTCTCGGGTACCTGATGAAGTGAATCACGTGTGACTCACCGGACATCAAATAATCCAATAACATGGGGACTTGCGTGGGTGCTAGAATGTTTACAGTGCTCAAGGGAGACATTTACAGTTACGTGGTTTATTCTGCAAATAACCAGGGGTTGTGTTAGGCTTTGAGAGCAGGGAGCACAGTGCCATCCATGTCCGGGGCCCTGCACGCCCTCAGTAACTGCAACTCTTTGAAGGGAAGAGGAGCCCAGCCAAGGGGGTGACCTGCCCCTGCTGGGGGGTCAGGCCAGGGCCTGTCCCTGTTAGTCCAAGAGCAGAGGGGCTGCCTTGGGCTCGGTCCCGGCCAAATTCGATGTCGGCCCAGTCTTCTCTGGCCTTGGGCTCCGGGCACTCCTCAGGCTCCGTCTCAGACTGGACTTCATCCTTTTCAGGGCTGTTTCCTAAAGAGCCAGGAAATGGGTAACTCGGTGTTCTTGGGAAGTGCGGCCAGCCCTCATCCCTTCCCGCATGCGGGCCTTGGGGCAGCCACGCAAGCTGGTGTTCAGCAAGAAGCCTGGCTGCCATCCAGTGTGGATTACAGCGGGAGTTGTCTGCGTTCAACAGCTCCCCGAGTTGGATACCCGGAGGCACAAAGCTGAACACAGAGCTACCCCCAGTGCGCTTATGACCAGCAAGCACTAGCCAGCTTCCCCCAAAGTGCCTCTCCCTGGTCATGGGCACAGGCCCCAGCGCCAGGCCGGCGGGCATGTCAGGGTGTGGCTTTACCGGTCCCACCCAGCCGGGCACTGTGGGCGCCGTCCCCGCCTGCTGAAGCTCCCTTCCCGGCCAGCACCATCTCACAGTCATTCATCCTGGTCCTGGGCCTTCATGTGGAAGACCCACACCCTCCAGCCAGCTGTCACCCTCGTTTTGTCCCATATTCCCAGCTGCGGTATCACCGGTCCCCTCCTTCCCTCAGCAGCCTTGGTCTGGAAGGGCCAAGGATGGGGAAGGTCGGGGAGGGGGTCGGTCTGGCAGCTCCTTGGCCCTGGCCGATGACTTAGGAACATGCTGTAGCGATCTCTGTGGTCTCTGGAGAGGTCGTGAGTGACCCCCTCTGAGAACTCGGGTATTCCTAGGGCAAAGGCCCAGGTGGCCACCCACTCTGGGTTTGGGTGGTCCACAGTCCATTTCCCCCTGAGAAGCTTTTGGCCCCTGTAGCCTTGAAAGTTGGGTGACACTACCTGGAGGGGAGGCCAGAAGCAGGTCCCCATCCCTGTCCTCGCTGCACGGGGCTGGCGCGGCTTCCCTTTCGCAGGCTGGGGGCCAGGGTGGTCGCCCTGAAGGCTCATCGTCGTCCAGCTCCTGGATCAGTGGGCGAGGGGCCTTGGTGTCTCTCCTGTGGGTGTCCAAGTCCCTCTCTGCTGCTGCTTTAAATATGCCTGTAAAGGGCGTCTCCGTCTCAGCCTTCCTGGAGGTGTCCTTGGAGACTGCGAATATATTGGAAAGGGTGTCCGTGGATGCGTTTTCCAGCACTGGGAGTGAGGTGTAGTCTAGTTCAGGGTCACTGTCGTCACTTAGGCTCGAGATGGCTGTAATCTTTGGAAAGCACATCTTCTGCTAAAAGAGAAAAGATGTATTTGAACATTTCTGTTTTCACAATAGTCTCTAAAATGCACAATGCTAATTCGGCTTTTTTATTCCATCACACTGTGGGCCCGAGGGAGCACAGCACTCGCTGCTTGAAAATCCGGCCTCAGGATGGACACTCCTTGGCAGCCGTCTGTGAGCCCTGGAGACCACGGTGAGCCCTGCAGCCAGGTCTCCACGCCCTCCGGCCCTCGTCAGGTCTCTGTGTGGCACGGCCCCCGCCCACTCTGTTCCTGCTGCACCAACACCCTCCTGGGCCCCCGAACGGTTCGGCTGAGCCTGGGCTTCTGACGGGCTCCGCCTTCGCCCGGCCACCCAGTCGTGCTTGGCGGTCAGGCCCCCACGGAACTGTGGTCTCCTGTGTCTGTGTCCCTCCTTCGATGACGAGCTCCTGCCCTGAGATTACACCTTAGGCTTCCCTCTCCTTGGGGCCCCCGGGGCTGGCCCACACTGGCTCTCAGTACCGCCAGAGGGAGGAGGGTCGGGTCACCTTGGGAGAGGTCCCCATAGGGTCTTCTATGCCCTCCTCCCTCCCTTCCCCTGCCCGTGTGTCGCTGTGGTACAGACATTCACTAGATGAACATACGGATACATCAAAAGGATAGAAAAAATGTTCAGATAATTATGTACAGAACATGATTATTAAAAATCAGTGATAAAAGATCTGTTCCAAAACACCGAAGCGGCTAGTCGTGAAGCCTCAGCGCGGGGAGCAACAGCAAACAGCCGCATTTCCTTGGGTGGGGCGAGAAGGCTTCAAGCACCAAGCACAAAGGGCATGCAGCTTCCCGAGATACCTGGTCAGTGACGGGGCTGGAAGGGAAGGTGGGACGGGGGGGATGTGTGAGAGGTCACCTTGTGCTGGTCTCCCGGAGATCTGCCCGCATCCACGTCTTCCAAGTCAGGCAGGTCCTGGAAGAGAAAACGACCCCCGTCAGCAGAAGGGCACGCTCCCAACGCCCGGTCCACGGGCCAGACGCGGCCGCACAGCCAGCCAAGCCTGCGCTACGTGCTCCGAGTGTGGGGGGGCCCGCAGAGTGACCCAGGCCACTCAGGCCACGTGCACGCTCGAAACACACGCAGAGGCAACACCAGGTACCTGGATCTGATCGGTGAAAGAGATTTGCAAGGTGTGACATGTTTCAAAAACGTCCACCTCTTTCTCCTCTTCACTTTGGTGTTACTCACCCAGTTCATCTGGGGGGAAACGTACCTCCTACACACAAATTTGTCTTAGGACTCTATGTGGCATAAAACGAGTCTATTTTGGACCTCCCCCAAAGTAGGGGGGCTTTTCTGTTTTGTGCTGTGTTTGGGGGTATCTTCATCTACAGCACCCCGTCCAGCGTGTGAGGCAGGCACAGTGTGTGGTTAGATGCATGGGCTCTGGAGCCACACTGCCTGCGTTGCTACTTCTGCTCCATCGTTGCCTGGCTGTGTAGCCTTGGGCAAGTTGCTTAACCTCTCTGTTTCTCCATTTCCTCATCTGTAAAATGGGGATGACAATGCTACCTATGTCTTAGAGTTATTGGAAGGGTTAAATCAATCGATAACAAGATGTGTTTAAAATAGTGCCGGACAAAGAGGAAGAACAGTCAGTACTAGCTTAGTGTTGGGGTCCTGTATACGGTCAGTTATCAAATGTTAGGGAAGAATTGCCCACTTTTGTTTTGTCATATGTATATGCAGGCCCAGAAAACCAGAAACCCACTCTGAATATTGGCTGTACTCAGTTGAACACTTATTGAGCCACGTGAAATTGTGAGGTTGGGAATGAAACACCCGTGTAGGAGTTTATGGAAGCAGCGGGCGGGGGCAGGCGAAGCTGTGCACACGGCTTGAACGGAAGGAGCTCACTCGTGGGCAGAGAGGCGGGCCGTCCTCCGGGCGAGCAGGGTGTGAGGCTACAGGTGGGGGGCACCGGCCCCCACCCCTCGCCCCACCAAAGCACCGTTCCCGGGGGTCATGGCAAAGTGTGTACGTCCCCGGAGACCCATTCCTGTGGGCACAGCACGTCAGACTGTTATCAGAGCGGAAGGGCTTCAGGGAGGAGGGCCATGCTCCGGGCCGTGATCAGTCCCAAGGTCAGGCGGCCCCTCACTGAACAAGCCCCAGGGGACGGGCCGCTGGACAGTCAGGCCAGGGTGCAGGAGCAGCGAGAAGCCAGGAAGACGGGCAGCTGTCCACAGAGGATGAGGCTCTGACGATCAAGTGCAGCTTTCACAACAGTTCTGTATACGGCCAGCCACACAGAGCTGCTTTCAGTGTAGCTTCTTTGGGGAAAACACGTCAAGAGTTTTGTAGACGTAGTTCAAGGGGACTCATCTGGGCCATCACTTCTCAGTCTTAAAGGTGCACGGGCACGGACCCCCCTGGGGGAGGGCTTATTAACTGCAGGTTCTGAGCAGTGGGTCTGGGATGGGGCCTGGGGTTCTGCCTCCTAAGCAGCCCTCAGGGGAGACCATGCCTGCTGGCCCAAGGGCCACACTCTGGGCAGCGAGGATTTGGAAGTTTTGTGTCTGATCTGATACCGGCTGTACCGCAGGTACTTCTCTGCAGATGCACCAATTACGTACGTCGATGAAGAGCTTCTCCTTCGTCTCCAGTCTGATGGCTTCCAAATCTTCAGCTCCACAGAGCTCTGTACCTGATGCACTTTCAGTGGCCACAGTCTGGGGAGCTGATTCTAAGGAACAACAAAGAGTTATATTAATCTTGGAGTTAGTTTCATACACGGTGGACAGACAGGCAAACCCGAGGTTAAGGCGATTCCAAGAGGAAGGACAAAACCCTCGGGTCTGAAAGCCTCCAGCCCCTGTGACAGGAGCTGCAAGAATCCCAGGTTAGGACAAGATTATGTCTGAAAGGAAAGGGAGACAGCTGCCCCCTTTCTGGAGCTTGGAGATGGAAGCACCAGCCAGGAATCCGTGAAGAATACACAGGAACCTTGGAAAAGGCATGATTGATGGGCCAGGAGATGAAGAAAGAAAGGCCGTGGTGCCAAAGGCCAAGTTTCATAGCCCCTCCTGCTGCACGAGCGTCAGGGAGACCTGTGAAGTCACCGCAGGGTTGCCTGTGGAACGTGGAGTCCAGACAGGGCTTGTCTTCCTCCCCCAGGCCCCTCCTATCCTGCCCTCTGCTACCTCTCCAGTCTCCATGATTAGAGATGAATGGCCCCGCTCTGCTCACAACACGCTGGTCTGCCGTCCACCCTGAGGACTGGCTGTGCCCAGTTTGACTCAAGAGCCACATTGGGGCACCCGTTTAGAATGAAACAAGGAGGACTTCCCTGGTGGCGCAGTGGTTAAGAATCCACCTGCCACTGTAGGGGACATGGGTTCAATCCCTGGTCCGGGAAGATCCCACATGTCGCAGAGCAGCTAAGCCCGTGCGCCACAACTACTGACCCTGCTCTCTAGAGCCTGCGAGCCGCAGCTACTGAGCCTGCGTGCCACAACTACTGAAGCCCGCGCGCCTAGAGCCCGTGCTCTGCAACAAGAGAAGCCACCGCAATGAGAAGCCCACGCACTGCAATGAAGAGTAGCCCTCGCTTGCTGCAACTAGGGAAAGCCCGCGCGCAGCAACAAAGACCCAAAGCAGCCAAAAATAAATAAATAAAATAGGCAAAGTAGATAAATAGATGTTTAAAAAAAGAATGATATAAGGAAGTGGGCAGGGGCTTCCGGGGCTGCTGTGGACGATCCCAGGCCCACCTCCCAGGCCCGGTTTGTCGTGGTCTCTTCCACTTGGCTGTGCCCGTGGCTTTGCAGCTTCTAATTACGACAGCAGTCTGCTTCCCCTCCAACCAGCCCTTCTCCCGGACCCCTGTGTCCTGCTCGTGGCACTGTGGCGTCCAGCTTCCCAGCCAGCAGAAGCTTCTAGTGCAGGCAGCTGCCAAGTCCCTTTGTTTCCTAAAACCTACCTGCTTAGGCTTTGTGTGCCGGGAAAAGGCGAGGCAGGAAAGAGACTACAGTTGTTGGGCGTGTTCCTTACGTTGCCTCATGCGATCCACGGCAGAGACTGTTCCCACTTCGCAGGGGCTGGAACGGGCTCCGAGAGGTTTTGTGGCTTGCCTGAGGTGTCTCCGCTGGTTAAGGGGCTGGACTTGGGTCTGACCTCAGGGTGTCTGTCTAGAAAATTCGCTGCCTCGCCTGTTCACAGAGTGTTTTAGTGAAACGCGTGTGTCATCCTCTGTAATGTTTTGGTGACCACTGGAAGGAAGCTAAGGCTCCTCTAGACAGAGTGTCATCAGATAGAGGTGGGACACGTGTGTCTCCGTGACGGTATGCGCTCACATCACGTTTCCCCTGGTCCTGATATTTAGACTCAACATCGGGATGGGGAGCTATTCAAGCCTCCGAGCCCTGACTCGGTCCCCAGGCAGCCTTCCCTGGTTCCTGACTCCATGATGAGAGAGGATGAGCCCAGGAAACGCAGCAGAGCTGCTCGTACCGTTTATCTCCTAATTTCCTGCATCCTTCACTAGGCCTCGTGACTTGTAAGGAAAGACTGTGCGCCATGCAAGAAAGGTAAATGGAAAAGTGATTTTTTTTAAACAGATGGCTTTTATATTTAGATTTGCTTTTCTTGGGGTTGAGTAACTTGCGTGGAAGAGGGACCTCCCTGTTCTGACAGCCAAGCTCCCCTCTTGGGACTCAGGACACCCAGAGGGTTTAGCTCAGTAGGGAGGGGCCTATGGGGGAGGGGTGGGCAGCAAAGGCCCTGGGGGCTTAAAAGCAGAGAGGATGGCAGTGAATCGAGGTAGAGACCAGCTTAGTCTCTGCAGGCAGATCTGGCTTCAGTTCTGCCCCCACTATCACTTGCTGTGTGACGTGGAGCAGGTTACTTCACCTCTCTGAGCCCCAGTTGCCAACTCAGTAACATGGGTTAATGGTGAGAGCACCTGATCGTGGGATTTTGGGGAGGCTAAGCTGGAAGTCATGGCCTTGGCTGACATGTTCGATAAACATCTGGCTGTGCCTCCCTCTTCCGACCTGCCACAGGTTGCCAGCTCCTTGTTAAATGTGCCCTTCGTTCAGGAAGGCAATTGATGGTTTCACTCACAGAAAACTGCTTCTAGGCTAGATGCGGTTTCAAGGCAAAAAACACTGGAGGGGGAGTGAGGATGCAGGCAAAACCTTGTATCTGGATTTCAGAATACACGTGCCAACACCTGCATCAGTAGTTCAGAGGATGCTCTTTCCCCTGTGTGTTTAATACATGATTAGTGCCCCTTTTAAATAATAAAATCTATAACATCGCCATCTGTGGGAAGCTTGAGGGAAAACGTGACCCTTGTCTAGTAGAAATTCTCTCCCAGAAACCAAGGAGTGACCAGGTCTTGGAGGGTCTACAATCCCATCCAGCAAAGTGGTGCCAGGAGCCATAGAAAGCAGGGCTTCAGTGCCTCCCAAGGGAAATTAAATCGAGACAAGTCATGCTTCTCATAGATGCATTCCAGCCGCACGCAGTCTCACGGCAAAGTCAGAAGAGGAGCTGCGGCAGCCACCTGACAAGTGTGAGTGGGGCATCAGAGGGATGCGCGGGGCATGTCCCCCTCCCCGGGAGCCTATTCTCTCTGTGACTATGGCTGTTTAGATCCCACACACTTTCCTGCTCCTTCCCTGCTCTCCGCCCACTGCTCCTGCCTCACTTGCTGGAACCCCTGGGGACTTCTTGAGCTCCAGCATCCCTGATGGGGGCCAGGGCCATGGATGTCAGCACAGTCACAGGTCACCTCACTCCCTACACCACCCCTCCTTCCTAAGGTGCGTTTCTATTTCCCACAGACATCTTGTTAAAGACTCTAGGCTACAAGATAAATTTTTCAGATGTTACTGAACAAAACGGGGGTGGGTAGTAAATCCCAGTGAATAATGGAGCACTGATTGATTGGGGGTATGGAGTAGCCAGTAAGGTTTTGAAAAGAATAATTAAAATAGAGCTCAGTTGAGTTAATCTTTGAGGATAGTCTGCCCTGCCATTATCTTCAGCTGGAAAGATAATTCACCCATCTCTGGTGCCCTGGGGTGTGGCCTTGGCCCCCTCGGCAGTCTAGAGACTAGGATTACTTGGAGGTCTCTCCCAGACATTGGGGGCCAGACCAGCTGACCTCCCCAGATAGACCTCAAATCCTGCTCAGGCTGGGAACAGAAGGTTCGGGTCTCCCAGGGCTGCACAGACACAGCAGTAATGGGCAGTGTCCAGGGCCGAGTCCTGGGTTTATCTGTTAGTCAGCAGGACCCCAGGAACTTGGGAGAACCTGCCAGTGGGCTTCCCTTCTAGATCAGCATCATCCACTGTGGTAGCTATGGCCGTGTACCTGCAATGTGGCCAGTACTCCTGAGGGGCAGGATTTTAAATTTTATTTAATTGTATCTACTTTTAATTCGTTTCAATTGAAAAAAATGAAGCAACCCAAAACAACGTGCTTCTTTTCATAGAGCTGCATTTCACCTTAACCATTCAAAAGTGAGCATGTGAATTGAGATGTGCTATAAGTGGCATATACAGGCTGGATTTTGAAGACTTAGTGTCAAAAGAGGGAAAGTATCTCATGAATAATTTTATGATGATATAAATTATTATATTTTAGATGTACTGGGTTAGATAAAATACACTGTTAGCGTCTCACCCATTTCTTTGCACCCTGTTGAAGCTGATAACTAGAAATGCAGTCCTGGCTCCCCTTGGGGTTCTAGATAACTCGCAGACTCAGCAGTCAGAAGTGGAAACCCGAGGCCCCCAGATGGGTGCTGGCCCAGCGACACCCCTGTTGTTTGCAACCACCTACCTTCCCAGGCAGCTCCGGGGCTCGGTGGCAGGGCCTCGGCAGGGCGCGCCCCTCCTGGCTCCCTGTCAGCATCCACAGGCAGCTCCTCCGGGAGACTCGACTTTTCTGACTTTTCTGGGAATAGCTCGTCCTTGGCCTCGAAGCTCTCCTTGACAGACAGCTCCGTCTTCTGCCACCTTTCTCTGTCCTCTGCAGGCGCTTCCTCCCCTTCCACACTGGCGCCCAGGTCCCCGGCACTGTCTGGCGTGAGCACCTCCCCTGCGCGGAAGTCCACAGTGAGCTGGGAACGTCCTGGGAGGACAAGGGGGACCTGCGGCGAACTGCCGGGATGGTCATCAGAGCGCTGTTTAGGTGCTAAATACACAGGCTGAAAGTCCACCGGGCGATGCCTAGCGCATGCACTGCCGGCACAGGACACAGCCACCAGAAAGCTGTGCAGGGGGCTCTTAGGAGACGCAGGCTGAGGTATTTGGGGTTAAGGGCCATGATGTCTGCCTTTGCTTTCAAATGGCTCAGCAGAACAGGAAAGACTGTGTGCGTGTGTGCCTGTGTGTGCCAAAATATGAACCACCTTCCGATCTAAACAGACAATTCAGCTGTTCATTTTAGCTATTCTTTAAGCTTTTCTTAAAACTTGAAAAATATCAAAAGTAAAAGTTGGGAAAAGGGAAATAAAACCACGCTACAGGGGAACGTCTATTTTATGGGACTATTATGCTGATTCAAAAGAGTAGGCAAAAAGCAATATAGCTATGCCAGGGGCTTCCCTGGTGGCACAGTGGTTAAGAATCCGCCTGCCAATGCAGGGGACACAGGTTCGAGCCCTGGTCTGGGAAGATCCCACATGCCGCGGAGCAACAAAGCCCGTGCGCCACAGCTACTGAGCCTGCGCTCTAGAGCCTGCGAGCCACAACTCCTGAGCCCACGCACCACAACTACTGAGCCTGCGTGCCTAGAGCCCGTGCTCCACTACAAGAGAAGCCACCGCAACGAGAAGCCAGTGCACTGCAAAGAAGAGTAGCCCCCGCTCACCGCAACTAGAGAAAGCCTGCGTGCAGCAATGAAGACCCAATGTGGCCAAAAATAAATACATTAAATAAATAAATTTATATGTATAAAAAAGAAAGCAATATAGCTATGCCATTTTTTTCTATTAAAAAAAATACATATGTGTTACATGCATGGGGAAAAGCCAGGAAATACCCGCACTGAATATTGAGCGGTTCTTGCTATGATACTGTTATTACTCTTGCCTTTCTATGTTTTCTATGTGTAGCGTATTCATATTTTGTAATTAGGTGAAAAACACTAAATGTCATTTAAAAGCACACATAGAGACTCTGGCTCTTCTACTGGGTGTAAGAGGAAGAAGGGGGTTCCTACTTAATAAGGTGCCCTGAGCACCGTCCTTGCATGAGGTCAAGGGCAGGTGGATCCGCAGGTACATGAATGAATGGTCCCCACCCCCCACCCCCAGTCCCCGAGATGAAAGACTGTGAATTCAACAGCCCAGATTTTTAATCTAAACGGAGCTTGGGGTCCTCCTTGTGTCTCAAGCATGCACCTTGCTCTTGGCTTGCTTTCTGCCGTTTCCTCTCCTCAGCCCGGCGCTTGATTGCGGCTAAGGCCTCAATGCTGTCTGTGATCTTCTTCCGCTCTCTGCTCTCCCACTGCTGTCTCTCCTCCTTCTCAGCTGTGTACCCTCCTCGTGCCCAGGCCTCTGCACAAGCTCTGTTTAGGAGTATTAAAAACAAAAAACAAAGAAACAAGAACACCCCAGAAATCGGGGAGGTTTGAATTGTCACAGGTTCGAAGTAGATCCAAAACATATACTATCTGACCAAACTTGCTCATTTTCCCCAAAATCAAACTAAAGGCACAGGACATATGACTGCAAGGATACATATTAACACATGCACGTTTTAATCTTTAAAGTCTAATGGTTTGCAAAGCCTTCCAGATACGAGGCCAAGAGCACAAGTGACAAAAGAAAAAAATAGAGAAATTGGACTCCACCAAAATTAAAAATGTGTGTCATGCAAAGAATACCATAAATAAAAGACAACCCACAGAATGGGTATGCAAATCATATACCCGATCAGGGGGTTGTATCTAGGATATATAAAGACCTATTGCAACTCATTAATACAAAGATGACTTAAAAATGGGAAGAGGTTAAAAGAATGAGAAGACAAACTGCACTGGGAGAAAATATTTGCAAGAAAGATAACTGAAAAACGGTTTGTATCCAAAACATACAAAGAACTATTAAAACTCAAAAATGAAAAAACACATTTTAAAAAGTGGGCAAAAGAACTGGACACCTCACCAAAGAAGATAGGCAGGTGGCAAACAAGCTCCTCATCACAGGACGTCAGGAAAGTGCAAATTAAACCAATGAGATGCCACTTGACACTCAATAGAACGGCTAAAATCCAGAACACTGACAACACCAAATGCCGGGAAGGATGTGCAGCGACAGGAACGCTCCTTCATTGCTGGTGGGAATGCAAAATGGCGCAGCCCCTTGGAAGACAGCTTGGCAATTACAAAGCAAACATAATCTTACATATAATCCAGCAATCGTGCTCCTAAGTATTTACTCAAATGAGTTGAAAACAAATGTCCACACACAAAACCCTGCACACGAACACTGATAGCATCACTGTTCACGACAGCCAAAAAGTGGAAGCAACCCAAATGTCCATCAACTGACAGATAAAGAAAGTGTGGGCTGAGATAGCCTCATCCACCAGAGGGCGGACAGCAGAAGCAAAAAGAACTACATTTCTGCAGCCTGTGGAATGAAAACCACATTCACAGAAAGATAGACGAGATGAAAAGGCAGAGGGCTATGTACCAGATGAAGGAACAAGATAAAACCCCAGAAAAACAACTAAATGAAGTAGAGATAGGCAACCTTCCAGAAAAAGAATTCAGAAAAATGATAGTGAAGATGATCCAGGACCTCAGAAAAAGAATGGAGGCAAAGATCAAGAAGATGCAAGAAATGTTTAACAAAGACCTAGAAGAATTAAAGAACAAATACCTAGAATAATTAAAGAACAAACAAAGATGAACAATACAATAACTGAAATGAAAAATAGAGTAGAAGGAATGAATAGCAGAATAACTGAGGCAGAAGAACGGATAAGTGACCTGGAAGACAGAATGGTGGAATTCACTGTCACAGAACACAATAAAGAAAAAAGAATGAAATGAAGACAGCCTAAGAGACCTCTGGGACAACATTAAACACACCAACATTCACATTATAGGGGTCCCAGAAGGAGAAGAGAGAGAGAAAGGACCCAAGAAAATATCTGAAGAGATTATAGTGGAAAACATCCCTAACATGGGAAAGGAAATAGCCACCCAAGTCCAGGAAGTACAGAGTCCCAGGCAGGATAAACCCAAGGAGAAACATAATGAGACACACAGTAATCAAACTGACAAAAATTAAAGATAAAGAAAAATTATTAAAAGCAACAAGGGAAAAATGACAATTAACATACAAGGGAACTCCCATAAGGTTAACAGCTGATTTCTCAGCAGAAACTCTACAAGCCAGAAGGGAGTGGCATGATATACTTAAAGTGATGAAAGGGAAGAACGTACAACCAAGATTACTCTACCCAGCAAGGATCTCATTCAGATTCAATGGTGAAATCAAAAGCTTTACAGACAAGCAAAAGCTAAGAGAATTCAGCCCCACCGAACCAGCTCTACAACAAATGCTAAAGGAACTTCTCTAAGTGGGAAACACAAGAGGAGAAAAGGACCTACAAAAACAAACCCAAAACAATTAAGAAAATGGGAATAGGAACATACATATCGATAATTACCTTAAACGTGAATGGATTACATGCTCCAACCAAAAGACACAGGCTTGCTGAATGGATACAAAAACAAGACCCATCTATATGCTGTCTACAAGAGACCCACTTTAGACCTAGGGACACATACAGACTGAAAGTGAGGGGATGGAAAAAGATATTCCATGCAAATGGAAATCAAAAGAAGGCTGGAGTAGCAATACTCATTTCAGATAAAATAGACTTTAAAATAAAGAATGTTACAAGAGACAAGGCAGGACACTATATAGTGATCAAGGGATCAACGCAAGAAGAAGATATAACAATTATAAATATATATGCACCCAACATAGGAGCACCTCAATACATAAGGCAACTGCTAACAGCTTTAAAAGAGGAAATCGACATTAACACACTAATAGTGGGGGACTTTAACACCTCACTTACACCAATGGACAGATCATCCTGACAGAAAATTAATAAGGAAACACAAGCTTTAAAAGACACAATAGACCAGATAGGTTTAATTGACATTTACAGGACATTCCATTGGGAAACAGCAGATTACACTTTCTTCTCAAATGCACACGGAACATTCTCCAGGATAGATCAAACCTTGGGTCACAAATCAAGCCTCAGTAAATTTAAGAAAATTGAAATCATATCAAGCATCTTTTCTGACCACAATGCTATGAGATTAGAAATGAATCACAGGGAAAAAAATGTAAAAAACGCAAACACATAGAGGCTAAACAATACGTTACTAAATAACCAAGAGACCACTGAAGAAATCAAAGAGGAAATCAAAAATACCTACAAACAAATGACAATGAAAACACGATGATCCAAAACCTATGGGATGCAGCAAAAGCAGTTCTAAGAGGGAAGTTTATAGCTATACAAGCCTACCTCAAGAAACAAGAAAAATCTCATATAAACAATCTAACCTTACACCTAAAGGAACTAGAGAAAGAAGAACAAACAAAACCCATAGTTACTAGAAGGAAAGAAATCATAAAGATCAGAGCAGAAATAAATGAAATAGAAACAAAGAAAACAATAGCAGGGAGGGAGGGGCAAGATGGCGGAAGAGTAAGACGCGGAGATCACCTTCCTCCCCACAGATACATGAGAAATACATCTACACGTGGAACTGCTCCTACAGAACACCCACTGAACGCTGGCAGAAGACGTCAGACCTCCCAAAAGGCAAGAAAATCCCCACGTACTTGGGTAGGGCAAAAGAAAAAAGAAATAACAGAGACAAAAGAATAGGGACGGGACCTGCACCAGTGGGAGGGAGCTGTGAAGGAGGAAAGGTTTCCACACACTAGGAAGCCCCTTCGTGGGCAGAGACTGCGGGTAGCAGAGGGGGGAAGCTTCGGAGCCACGGAGGAGAGCGCACCCACATTGGTGCGGAGGGCAAAGCGGAGATTCCCGCACAGAGGAGCGGTGCCGACCAGCACTCACCAGCCCGAGAGGCTTGTCTGCTCAGCCGCCGGGGCGGGCGGGGCCTGGGAGCTGGGGCTCGGGCTTCGGTGCTAGCCGGGAGGGAGTCCGGGAAGAAGACTGCAGCTGCCAAAGAGGCAAGAGAATTTTTCTTGCCTCTTTGTTTCGCGGCGCGCAAGGAGAGGGGATTCAGAGCGCCGCCTAAACGAGCTCCAGAGACGGGCGCGAGCCGCGGCTATCAGCGCGGATCCCACAGCAACAGGGACGCAGAGGGAAAAACGGAGAGATTCCCGCACAGAGGCTCGGCGCCGAGCAGCACTCACCAGCCCGAGAGGCTTGTCTGCTCACCCGCCGGGGCGGGCGGGGGCTGGGAGCTGAGGCGCGGGCTTCGGTCGGATCCCAGGGAGAGGACTGGGGTTGGCTGCGTGAACACAGCCTGAAGGGTCTAGCGCACCACAACTAGCCGGGAGGGTGCACGAGAAAAGGTCTGCAGCTGCCGAAGAGGCAGGAGACTTTTTCTTGCCTCTTTGTTTCGCGGCGTGCAAGGAGAGGGGATTCAGAGCGCCACTTAAACGAACTCCAGAGACGGGCGCGAGCCGCGGCTATCAGCGCGGACCCCAGAGACGGGCATGAGACGCTAAGGCTGCTGCTGCCGCCACCAAACAGCCTGTGGGCGAGCACAGGTCATTCTCCACACCGCCCCTCCCGGGAGCCTGTGCAGCCCGCCACGGCCAGGCTCCCGTAATCCGGGGACAACTTCCCCGGGAGAGCGCACGGCGCGCCTCAGGCTGCTGCAACGTCACGCCGGCTTCTGCCGCCGCAGGCTCGCCCCGCCTCCTCCGTACCGCTCCCTCCCCCCGGCCTGACTGAGCCAGAGCCCCCGAATCAGCTGCTCCTTTAACCCCGTTCTGTCTGGGCGGGGAACAGACGCCCTCAGGGGACCAACATGCAGAGGCGGGTCCAAATCCAAAGCTGAACCCCGGGAGCTGTACGAACAAAGAAGAGAAAGGGAAATCTCTCCCAGCAGCCTCAGAAGCAGCGGATTAAAGCTCCACAAACAACTTGATGTGCCTGCATCTGTTGAATACCTGAATAGACAACGAATCATCCTAAATTTAGGAGATGGACTTTAGGAGCAGGATATATTAACTTTTCCCCTTTTCCTTTTTTTTGTGAGTGTAGATGTGTATGCTTCTGGGTGAGATTTTGTCTGTATAGCTTTGCTCTCACCGTTAGTCCTAGGGTTAGGTCCGTCCGTTTTTTTTTTTTTTTTTTGGCTTAAAAAATTTTTTTTTCCCTAATAAATGTTTTCTTAATAATTTTTTCCTTATTTTCTATTTTTAAAAAAATTTTTAATAAGTTTTTTCATATTTTTTATTTTAAAAAATTAAAAAATTTTTTTTCTTAATAAATTTTTTCTAAATAATTTTTTTCTTATTTTTAGTATAAAAAATTAATAAATCTATTTTTAAAAATTAAAAAAATTTTTTTTTCTTAATAAATTTACTCTTAATAATTTTTTTTCTTATTTTTTATTATAATTGCTTTATTTTATTTTATTTTATCCTCTTTTTTTCTTTCTTTCCATTTTTTCTCCCTTTTATTCTGAGCCGTGTGGATGAAAGGCTCTTGGTGCTCCAGCCAGGCATCAGGGCTGTGCCTCTGAGGTGGGAGAGCCAACTTCAGGACACTGGTCCACAAGAGACCTCCCAGCTTCACTCAACGACCAGCAAGCTACAGTGCTGGACACCCTATGCCAAACAACTAGCAAGAGAGGAACACAGCCCCATCCATTAACAGAGAGGCTGCCTAAAATCATAATAAGGCCACAGACACCCCAAAACACACCACCAAACGTGGACGAACCCACCAGAAAGACAACATCCAGCCTCATCCACCAGAACACAGGCACTAGTTCCCTCCACCAGGAAACCTACGCAACCCACTGAACCAACCTTAGCCACTGGGGACAGATACCAAAAACAACAGGAACTACGAACCTGCAGCCTGTGAAAAGGAGACCCCAAACACAGTAAGATAAGCAAAATGAGAAGACAGAAAAACACACAGCAGATGAAGGAGCAGGGTCAAAACACACCAGACCTAACAAATGAAGAGGAAATAGGTAGTCTACCTGAAAAAGAATTCAGAATAATGATAGTAAGGATGATCCAAAGTCTTGGAAATAGAATAGACAAAATGCAAGAAACATTTAACAAGGACGTAGAAGAACTAAAGAGGAATCAAGAAACGATGACAAGCACAATAAATGAAATTAAAAATACTCTAGATGGGATCAATAGCAGAATAACTGAGGCAGAAGAACGGATAAGTGACCTGGAAGATAAAATGGTGGAAATAACTACTGCAGACCAGAATAAAGAAAAAAGAATGAAAAGAACTGAGGACAGTCTCAGAGACCTCTGGGACAACATTAAACGCACCAACATTCGAATTATAGGGGTCCCAGAAGAAGAAGAGAAAAAGAAAGGGACTGAGAAAATATTTGAAGAGATTATAGTTGAAAACTTCCCTAATATGGGAAAGGAAATAGTTAATCAAGTCCTGGAAGCACAGAGAGTCCCATACAGGATAAATCCAAGGAGAAACACACCAAGACACATATTAATCAAACTATCAAAAATTAAATATAAAGAAAACATATTAAAAGCAACAAGGGAAAAACAACAGATAACACACAAGGGCATCCCCATAAGGTTAACAGCTGATCTTTCAGCAGAAACGCTGCAAGCCAGAAGGGAGTGGCAGGATATACTTAAAGTGATGAAGGAGAAAAACCTACAACCAAGATTACTCTACCCAGCAAGGATCTCATTCAGATTTGATGGAGAAATTAAAACCTTTACAGACAAGCAAAAGCTGAGAGAGTTCAGCACCACCAAACCAGCTTTACAACAAATGCTAAAGGAACTTCTCTAGGCAAGAAACACAAGAGAAGGAAAACACCTACAATAACAAACCCAAAACATTTAAGAAAATGGGAATAGGAACATACATATCGATAATTACCTTAAATGTAAATGGATTAAATGCTCCCACCAAAAGACACAGACTGGCTGAATGGATACAAAAACAAGACCCATATATATGCTGTCTACAAGAGACCCACTTCAGACCTAGAGACACATACAGACTGAAAGTGAGGGGATGGAAAAAGATATTCCATGCAAATGGAAATCAAAAGAAAGCTGGAGTAGCAATTCTCATATCAGACAAAATAGACTTTAAAATAAAGACAATTACAAGAGACAAAGACGGACACTATATAATGATCAAGGGATCGATCCAAGAGGAAGGTATAACAATTGTAAATATTTATGCACCCAACATAGGAGCACCTCAATACATAAGGCAAATACTAACAGCCATAAAAGGGGAAATCGACAGTAACACAATCATAGTAGGGGACTTTAACACCCCACTTTCACCAATGGACAGATCATCCAAAATGAAAATAAATAAGGAAACACAAGCTTTAAATGATACATTAAACAAGAGGGACTTAATTGATATTTATAGGACATTCCACCCAAAAACAACAGAATACACATTTTTCTCAAGTGCTCATGGAACATTCTCCAGGATAGATCATATCTTGGGTCACAAATCAAGCCTTGGTAAATTTAAAAAAATTGAAATCGTATCAAGTATCTTTTCCGACCACAACGCTATGAGACTAGATATCAATTACAGGAAAAGATCTGTAAAAAATACAAACACATGGAGGCTACACAATACACTACTTAATAACGAAGTGATCACTGAAGAAATCAAAGGGGAAATCAAAAAATACCTAGAAACAAATGACAATGGAGACACGACGATCCAAAACCTATGGGATGCAGCAAAAGCAGTTCTAAGAGGGAAGTTTATAGCAATACAAGCCTACATCAAGAAACAGGAAACATCTCGAATAAACAACCTAACCTTGCACCTAAAGCAATTAGAGAAAGAAGAACAAAAAAACCCCAAAGCTAGCAGAAGGAAAGAAATCATAAAGATCAGATCAGAAATAAATGAAAAAGAAATGAAGGAAACAATAGCAAAAATCAATGAAACTAAAAGCTGGTTCTTTGAGAAGATAAACAAAATTGATAAACCATTAGCCAGACTCATCAAGAGAAAAAAGGAGAAGACTCAAATTAATAGAATTAGAAATGAAAAAGGAGAAGTAACCACTGACACTGCAGAAATACAAACGATCATAAGAGATTACTACAAGCAACTCTATGCTAATAAAATGGACAACCTGGAAGAAATGGACAGATTCTTAGAAATGCACAACCTGCCGAGACTGAACCAGGAAGAAATAGAAAATATGAACAGACCAATCACAAGCACTGAAATTGAAACTGTGATTAAAAATCTTCCAACACACAAAAGCCCAGGACCAGATGGCTTCACAGGCGAATTCTATCAAACATTTAGAGAAGAGCTAACACCTATCCTTCTCAAACTCTTCCAAAATATTGCAGAGGGAGGAACACTCCCCAACTCATTCTACGAGGCCACCATCACCCTGATACCAAAACCAGGCAAAGATGTCACAAAGAAAGAAAACTACAGGCCAATATCACTGATGAACATAGATGCAAAAATCCTCAACAAAATACTAGCAAACAGAATCCAACAGCACATTAAAAGGATCATACACCATGATCAAGTGGGGTTTATTCCAGGAATGCAAGGATTCTTCAATATACGCAAATCAATCAACGTGATACATCATATTAACAAATTGAAGGAGAAAAACCATATGATCATCTCAATAGATGCAGAGAAAGCTTTCGACAAAATTCAACACCCATTTATGATAAAAGTCCTGCAGAAAGTAGGCATAGAGGGAACTTTCCTCAACATAATAAAGGCCGTATATGACAAACCCACAGCCAACATTGTCCTCAATGGTGAAAAACTGAAACCATTTCCACTAAGATCAGGAACAAGACAAGGTTGCCCACTCTCACCACTATTATTCAACATAGTTTTGGAAGTGTTAGCCACAGCAATCAGAGACGAAAAAGAAATAAAAGGAATCCAAATCGGAAAAGAAGAAGTAAAGCTGTCACTGTTTGCAGATGACATGATACTATACATAGAGAATCCTAAAGATGCTACCAGAAAACTACTAGAGCTAATCAATGAATTTGGTAAAGTAGCAGGATACAAAATTAATGCACAGAAATCTCTTGCATTCCTGTATACTAATGATGAAAAATCTGAAAGTGAAATTAAGAAAACACTCCCGTTTACCATTGCAACAAAAAGAATAAAATACCTAGGAATAAACCTACCTAAGGAGACAAAAGACCTGTATGCAGAAAATTATAGGACACTGATGAAAGAAATTAAAGATGATACAAACAGATGGAGAGATATACCATGTTCTTGGATTGGAAGAATAAACATTGTGAAAATGACTCTGCTACCCAAAGCAATCTACAGATTCAATGCAATCCCTATCAAACTACCACTGGCATTTTTCACAGAACTAGAACAAAAAATTTCACAATTTGTATGGAAACACAAAAGACCCCGAATAGCCAAAGCAATCTTGAGAACGAAAAATGGAGCTGGAGGAATCAGGCTCCCTGACTTCAGACTATATTACAAAGCTACAGTAATCAAGACAGTTTGGTACTGGCACAAAAACAGAAATATAGATCAATGGAACAGGATAGAAAGCCCAGAGATAAGCCCACACACATATGGTCACCTTATCTTTGATAAAGGAGGCAAGCATATACAGTGGAGAAAAGACAGCCTCTTCAATAAGTGGTGCTGGGAAAATTGGACAGGTACATGTAAAAGTATGAAATTAGAACACTCCCTAACACCATACACAAAAATAAACTCAAAATGGATTAAAGACCTAAGTGTAAGGCCAGACACTATCAAACTCTTAGAGGAAAACATAGGCAGAACACTGTATGACATAAGTCACAGCAAGATCCTTTTTGACCCAGGTCCTAGAGAAATGGAAATAAAAACACAAATAAACAAATGGGACCTAATGAAACTTAAAAGCTTTTGCACAGCAAAGGAAACCATAAACAAGACCAAAAGACAACCCTCAGAATGGGAGAAAATATTTGCAAATGAAGCAACGGACAAAGGATTAATCTCCAAGATTTACAAGCAGCTCATGCAGCTCAATAACAAAAAAACAAACAACCCAATCCAAAAATGGGCAGAAGACCTAAATAGACATTTCTCCAAAGAAGAGATACAGATTGCCAACAGACACATGAAAGAATGCTCAACATCATTAATCATTAGAGAAATGCAAATCAAAACTACAATGAGGTATCATCTCACACCGGTCAGAATGGCCATCATCAAAAAATCTAGAAACAATAAATGCTGGAGAGGGTGTGGAGAAAAGGGAACACTCTTGCACTGTTGGTGGGAATGTAAATTGATACAGCCACTATGGAGAACAGTATGGAGGTTCCTTAAAAAACTAAAAATAGAACTACCATATGACCCAGCAATCCCACTACTGGGCATATACCCTGAGAAAACCATAATTCAGAAAGAGTCATGTACCAAAATATTCATTGCAGCTCTGTTTACAATAGCCAGGACATGGAAGCAACCTAGGTGTCCATCATCGGATGAATGGATAAAGAAGATGTGGCACATATATACAATGGAATATTACTCAGCCATAAAAAGAAATGAAATGGAGGTGTTTGTAATGAGGTGGATGGAGTTAGAGTCTGTCATACAGAGTGAAGTAAGTCAGAAAGAGAAAAACAAATACAGTATGCTAACACATATATATGGAATCTAAGGGAAAAAAAAAAAAAAAAAAAAGAGGTCATGAAGAACCTAGTGGCAAGATGGGAATAAAGACACAGACCTACTAGAGAATGGACTTGAGGATATGGGGAGGGGGAGGGGTGAGATGTGACAGGGTGAGAGAGTGTCATGGACATATATACACTACCAAATGTAAAATAGATAACTAGTGGGAAGCAGCCGCATAGCACAGGGAGATCAGCTCGGTGCTTTGTGACCACCTAGAGGGGTGGGATAGGGAGGGTGGGAGGGAGGGAGATGCAAGAGGGAAGAGATATGGCAACATATGTATATGTGTAACTGATTCACTTTGTTGTAAAGCAGAAGCTAGCACACCATTGTAAAGCAATTATACTTCAATAAAGATGTTTAAAAAAAAATAAAAAATAAAAAAAATAAAAAAAATAAAAAAAATAAAAAAAAAAGAAAACAATAGCAAAGATCAATGAAACTAAAAGCTGGTTCTTTGAGAAGATAAACAAAATTGATAAACCATTAGCCAGACTCATCAGGAAAAAGGAGAGGACTCAAATCAATAAAATCAGAAATGAAAAAGGAGAAGTTACAACAGACACCACAGAAATACAAAGCATCCTAAGAGACTACTACAAGCAACTGTATGCCAATAAAATGGACAACCTGGAAGAAATGGACAAATTCTTAGAAAGGTATAACCTTCCAAGACTGAACCAGGAAGAAATAGAAAATATGAACAGACCAATCACAAGTAATGAAATTGAAACTGTGATTAAAAATCTTCCAGCAAACAAAAGTCCAGGACCAGATGGCTTCACAGGTGAATTCTATCAAACATTTAGAGAAGAGCTAACACCCATCCTTCTCAAACTCTTCCAAAAAATTGCAGAGGAAGGAACACTCCCAAACTCATTCTATGAGGCCACCATCACCCTGATACCAAAACCAGACAAAGATACTACAAAAAAAGAAAATTGCAGACCAATATCACTGATGAATATAGATGCAAAAATCCTCAACAAAATACTAGCAAACAGAATCCAACAACACATTAAAAGGATCACACACCACGATCAAGTGGGATTTATCCCAGGGATGCAAGGATTCTTCAGTATATGCAAATCAATCAATGTGATACACCATATTAACAAATTGAAGAAGAAAAACCATATGATCATCTCAATAGATGCAGAAAAAGCTTTTGACAAAATTCAACACCCATTTATGATAAAAACTCTCCAGAAAGTGGGCACAGAGGGAACCTACCTCAACATAATAAAGGCCATATACGACAAACCCACAGCAAACATCATTCTCAATGGTGAAAAACAAAGCATTTCCTCTAAGATCAGGAAGAAGACAAGGATGTCCACTCTCACCACTATTATTCAACATAGTTTTGGAAGTCCTAGCCACGGCAATCAGAGAAGAAAAAGAAAAGGAATACAAATTGGAAAAGAAGTAAAACTGTCACTGTTTTCAGATGACATGATACTATACATAGAGAATCCTAAAGATGCCACCAGAAAACTACTAGAGCTAATCAATGAATTTGGTAAAGTTGCAGGATACAAAATTAATGCACAGAAATCTCTTGCATTCCTGTACACTAATGATGAAAAATCTGAAAGAGAAACTAAGGAAACACTCCCATTTACCACTGCAACAAAAAGAATAAAATACCTAGGAATAAACCTACCTAGGGAGACCAAAGCCCTGTATGCAGAAAACTATAAGACACTGATGAAAGAAATTAAAGATGATACCAACAGATGGAGAGATATACCATGTTCTTGGATTGGAAGAATCAATATTGTGAAAATGACTATACTACCCAAAGCAATCTACAGATTGAATGAAATCCCTATCAAATTACCAATGGCATTTTTTACAGAACTACAACAAAAAATCTTAAAATTTGTATGGAGACACAAAAGACCCCAAATAGCCAAAGCAGTCGTGAGGGAAAAAAACGGAGCTGGAGGAATCAGACTCCCTGACTTCAGACTATACTACAAAGCTACAGTAATCAAGACGATATGGTACTGGCACAAAAACAGAAACACAGATCAATGGAACAAGATAGAAAGCCCAGAGATAAACCCACGCACCTATGGTCAACTAATCTATGAAAAAGGAGGCAAGGATATACAATGGAGAAAAGACAGTCTCTTCAATAAGTGGTGCTGAGAAAACTGGACAGCTACATGCAAAAGAATGAAATTAGAACACTCCCTAACACCATACACAAAAATAAACTCAAAATGGATTCGAGACCTAAATGTAAGATTGGACACTGTAAAACTCTTAGAGGAAAACATAGGAAGAACACTCTTTGACATAAATCAAAGCAAGATCTTTTTTGATCCACCTCCTAGAGTAATGGAAATAAAAACAAAAATAAACAAATGGGACCTAATGAAACTTAAAAGCTTATGCACAGCAAAGGAAACCATAAACAAGATGAAAAGACAACCCTCAGAATGGGAGAAAACATTTGCAAACGAATCAACGGACAAAGGATTAATCTCCAAAATATATAAGCAGCTCATGCAGCTCAATATTAAAAAAACAAACCACCCAATCCAAAAATGGGCAGAAGACCTTAATAGACATTTCTCCAAAGAAGACATACAGATGGCCAAGAAGCACATGAAAAGCTGCTCAACATCACTACTTATTAGAGAAATGCAAATCAAAACTACAATGAGGTATCACCTCACACCAGTTAGAATGGGCTTCATCAGAAAATCTACAAGCAACAAATGCTGGAGAGGGTGTGGAGAAAAGGGAACCCTCTTGCACTGTTGGTGGGAATGTAAACTGATACAGCCACTATGGAGAACAGTATGGAGTTTCCTTAAAAAACTAAAAATAGAATTACCATATGATCCAGCAATCCCACTACTGGGCATATACCCAGAGAAAACCACAATTCAAAAAGACACATGCACCCCAATGTTCATTGCAGCACTATTTACAATAGCCAGGTTATGGAAGCAACCTAAATGCCCATTGACAGATGAATGGATAAAGAAGTTGTGGTACATATATACAGTGGAATATGACTCAGCCATAAAAAGGAACGAAATTGGGTCATTTGTTGAGACGTGGATGGAGCTAGAGGCTGTCATACGGAGTGAAGTCAGTCAGAAAGAGAAAAACAAATATCGTGTATTAATGCATATATGTGGAATCTAGAAAAACGGTACAGATGAACCGGTTTGCAAGGCAGAAATAGAGACACAGATGTAGAGAACAAACATATGGACACCAAGGGGGGAAAGCCAGGGGGTGGTGGTGGTGTGATGAATTGGGAGATTGGGATTGACATATACACACTAATATGTATAAAATGGATAACTAATAAGAGCCTGCTGTATAAAAAAACAAAAACAAAAAAAAATGTGGGCTTTCCAAATGGAATATTATTTCACAGCATTATTTTGGAAGTATTTACTGACACAGGCTGCAATGTGGGTGAACCTTTAAAATATGCTCAGTGAAAGAAGCCATTCACAAAAGACCACATATCGTATGATTCCATTTATAGGAAATGCCCAGAATAGGCAAATCCAGAGAGATAGAAAGTAGATTTGTGGTTGCCAGGGGCTGGCAGAGTGGGGTTGGGGAGTGACTGCTAATAAGTAAGGGTTACTTTTTGGGGTGATAAAAATATTCTAAAATTGATTGTGGGGTGTGGTTGGACAACTCTATGAACATACTAAAAAACCACTGAATTGTACACTTGAAATGGGTGAACTGTTCTAGGGGCTGGGGATACAGCAGGTAACATAAGAGATGACATCGCTTGGTCTGTTAGAGCTGCCCTTTTATGGGGAAACAAGTATGTCAGAGGCAGATATGTCTTGAGAAATCAGGCTGAAGAGACAGCAGGTGGAAGTGGCAAAGGTGCTACTTAGATAGGTGGTCAGTCATGGAGATCTTCAGAAGATGACAGGTGAGCAGACACCTGCAGACACCTGTGAAGAGCATCCCAGGTGGAGAGAACGTCAAGGGCCCAGTGTGGAACAGCTAGAGAGTGCTGGAATGAGGCTTCAAGCCCAGGTGAACCCAACTCCTGAAGAGAAGTCATGCTGCACCGTCCAGGGCGGGGGTCTCCCTGCTGAGGGCCCAGCTCAGGTCCCTGTTTACACTTTCCTGCTGGGCGGCACTGCCGCAGTGTGGGGACTCACAATCCTCTGGGACAGCCGCTCCCGCTGGTTCCCTCCTCCTACCAGCTGGTACCTGCTTAAGTCCCACGTGATACTAACAGATACTCACAAGGACCCCACGGTCGGTATTGTCCCCACTTTCCGGATGAGGAACCTGAAGCTGGGGAGGTTGGCGCTCAGCCACGGGCACAGGACCCGCAGCTGCAGAGCTGGGCTTGGAGGTCCACCCGCAGGCCCTGCCCGCCCGCCGTCCCCCTGAACACCCAGGGCTCGGTGCTGGGGAAACGGATGCGTCTCGGCCCGACTGCCCAGAAGCAGGGATCCCGGTTCTCTTACCTGGTCCAAGTGGAGGCTCCCCCTTCCGATTGAAATCTGTGTTAGTTTGACTAAAATTTGTGAGTTCAAAAACATACTACCAGCTACATTTCTTTTTAAGTGTTGGAAAATTCAGATTTGCACTTCCCTTCAGGCCATCCCAGTTACTGAGGTTTTATTCTAAGCTGGAATGAATGAATAGTGGCCTCAATCAAAAAGTAAATTAAGGGAATTTCCTGGAAGTCCAGTGGTTAGGACTCTGTGCTTTCACTGCCGAGGGCGAGGGTTTGATCTCTGGTCGGGGAACTAAGATCCCACAAGCCACGAGGTGCGGCCAAAAAGAAAAAAAAGGTAAATTAAAAACCCAGATAAAAGCAGTGATGATACACATGGCAGTCCCGGGTTCAATATTCTTGATATGCAAAGAGCTCTTATGAATCAGTAAGAAAAAGCATCCCCACAAAAGGAAACTGGGAAGAAATCATGAATGCAATACTCATAGAGAAGGAAACATAAATGCCCGACAAAGGTAGTAAAAATGACCAACTTCATCAGTTACCCAAAAATGCAAATTTAAAACGAGGTACTGGGACTTCCCTGGTGGCGCAGTGGTTAAGAATCTGCCTGCCAATGCAGGGGACACGGGTTCGAGCCCTGGACCGGGAAGATCCCACGTGCCGCGGAGCAAGTAAGCCCACGCGCCGCAACTACTGAGCCTGCGCTCTAGAGCCCGCGAGCCACAACTACTGAGCCCATATGCCACAACTACTGAAGCCCTTGTGCCCTAGAGCCCGTGCTCTGTAACAAGAGAAGACACTGCAATGAGAAGCCCGCACATCACAATGAAGAGTAGCCCCTGCTCACCGCAACTAGAGAAAGCCTGCGCGCAGCAACAAAGACCCAATGCAGCCAAAAAATAAATAAATAAATGAATAAAAATTAAATAAATAAAATGAGGTACCACCTTCACTCATCAATTGGCCTGGCAAAGGTTTTTGTTTTTTTTTTTTTTTTTTACATGGCTGTGTCTGGGGAAGTTATAAGTTGATACAAACATTCTAGAAAACAATTAGAAAATATTTAAAAACACCTTTTAAAAGTCTCAAACCACAGTCTTTAATCCAATAATACAACTCAGGGTTCCATCCTAAGGAAATAACCGGCCACGAGATCAGAGACTTATATAGAAGGATAATTATCAAAGGATTATGAAAAATCTATGAATAAGTGCTCAGAAACAGGGAATTTCCTATTATAAACAATCATGTAAGCCATTAAACCTATTTCACTGGAATATTTAATGATGTGTGGAAATGCTCAAAAATCAGAAATTTTTAAAAGTTTAATATGGAGCATGCTCAACTATTACCTATTAAGTATGATCAAAAGGCTTTTCGTTTCCTTACCTGTCCTTTGGAAAAACTGGTCTATCATCCAGGTATGTTAAACGTTTTAGTCGAACAGTGACTGTCCTTCGATAATTAGGGATGTTCCTAATCACTGGGTTTCCCATCAAATTCAGTACACGCTGGAAGCACACAGGCAGAACCACATTAATTACTGAAAAATGGATGCGATTAAAACAGTTAATATGTGCAGTGTTCTGAAAATAAATAAACAGGGAGTGTTGACATCAAATCATGAAGACGGTATCAGAGAAGGCAGAGGCTTTCTTTGTTTCTGTGCCACCAGAACTGTCCCGAGAATTGGGCAGCCCTTTCTTCTATTACACTTGAACTTCAGATCCTAACTCTCATCGTCCTTCCAGAACAATACTGGAAAACACTTCCTGAGGCCTTTACCCAAGGGCAGTGACTGCATTCGTTTTGCTCGCCCAATCTCTTTTACTGAAATTAATCTCCGGTTGATCATTTTCTGTCCTTCCCAGCCAGGACCCATTTTAAGAAAATGTACACAGCAGCTAGACAGATAAGAAGTGGTGACTGAGGGGATAGGATGCAAAGTGCCTGCTTATCTACTGCCAGGCTTACAGGTCTCCTGGACGTCAAGTTGGGACCAGGAAAGGGAAAGTGACACAGCAGTGCCAGTGCGCCGTCCCCCCCCTCCTCTTTAGATACTGTCACCTCCCCTCCTGCCGATGAAACTCAAGAAGGTGAATGGTCAAGGTGACATGTGGGTGAAACATTTAACATCGGTTTCCCTGAACTGGTGAAATGTTTTTCATATCTAAAGTGATTTTTCTTGTTCAGGAAAATAAATATACTGGTTCAAGTGACCTGTTCTGTGGGGCTGAGTGGGGGGAGCAATGTGCCCCAGGGGCAGGGACTAAAGGGCCGCGTGTGTATGGAGAATGTAAAAGCCATCACAAAACAACCATGAGGCAGACTGTTCTTGTTATGGGTTGAACTGCGTCCCCCCAGCAAACTCATATGCTGAAGTCCTAACCCCCAGCGCCTCAGAATGTGACTGTATTTGGAGACAGGGTCTTTGAAGAGGTGATGAAGATTAAATGATGTCATTAGGGTGGGGCATGATCCAATAGGTCCTTGTAAGAAGAGGAGATTAGGACACAGACACACACACCGAGAAGGCCATATGAGGACCCAGGGAGAAGACAGCTGTCTACATGCCAAGGAGAGAGGCCTCAGGAGACATCAACCCTGCTGACACCTTGATCTCGGACTTCTAGCCTCCAGAATCATGAGAAAATAAATTTCTGTTGTTTAAGCCACTCAGTCTGGTACTTTGTTATGGCAGCCAGGCCAAAAAAAGGTATTATAATACAGCTTTATATTATCACCATATACTGGTGATAATATAAATTCTAAATTAGTCTTTGGTGACAGTCTCCTCTACAGATTGTTCTTGAACTATGATTTGCTTACTGTTTTTCTTTAAATGGACTCACTTTTTCCTTCTTATCCATACCCTAAGCAGTAAACAGTGAACTCATGTTTTTTGTGTGCTATTTGGAATATTTTTTCCTAGTTCACATGACAACACATATACACTAAAAAGCAAGGAAATCGTCAAAGGCTGCTGGAGTTGAGTCCAAAGGACACAGGAGCTGCCTGGAGGGGTTGCCACAGGCCAGAAGATGGGACCATTCAATCACCCCAAATTAAAATGACAGCAAGGGTTAAGTCATATCAAATACTCTATCTGTAAATCTTTGTGTTCACGATGATAACGTGAACCTTTAGAGGTTCAACCTCATTGTCACCTTTAGAGGTTCCTACGTTCTTGACTCATTTCTCTGAAAAGGAATACATAAAAAGAAAAAAAACCAACAAGCATTTATCCTAGCTTTTTCTTTCTTTTTTAAAAAATATTTATTTATTTATTTGGTTGCACTGGGTCTTAGTTGTGGCAGGTGGGCTCCTTAGCTGCGGCTCACGGGCTCCTTAGTTGCAGCTCACTGACCCCTTAGCTGTGGCATGTGAACTCTTAGTTGCGGCATGCATGTGGGATCCAGTTCCCTGACCAGGGATCGAACCCAGGCCCCCTGCATTGGGAGCGTGGCGTCTTACCCACGGCGCCACCAGGGAAGTCCCTATCCTAGCCTTTTCTATATGCACTTTATATTAGGGAGGCATGAATTGATGAGCAAAACTGCTCTTTGTGGAAGCATTCTAGCTAATAGGTGCAGAAGGAATAAGAGACTTAGAATATGGTCACTGTGTGACCCCTAATGAAATCACACATGGAGGCAACGTGCATCGGGAGCTGCGGAAATGATCAGGGGAAGGGTTGACGAGGGACTTCATGAAGGCTGGATCTGATTGACAGCAGCCAAACCCACGAATCAAGCTTAAAGTTACAAAAAGAGAGGCAACCAGACTTACAGGTGCCCTGACTGATGCAACAGCAAACCTCAAAGTTATATTCTGAGCCTGGATGTGATCAGGTCTCTGGCTCCACCATCATTTTACAAGAGATACTGGGGACAGCAGAACATGTTAAACCACACCATGAGGATGCAGTCAACTGAATCCAGGATGTGGCTGACAACCAGAGGAGGAACCCAGTTTCCTCAACAGATTTATGGTGGGGGTGGTGTGTGTGTGGGAAAACAGCCAAGGGGAGACTGTGATAGATCAAGAGATTTGAGAGATGCATAATCCAAATACGATGTGTGGATCTGGTTTGGATTTGCAAAACCCAACAGTCAAAGCACATTTTTGAGACAAATGGGGAACACTGAATATGGACTGGTTATTAACTGTCATTCTGATAATATTTTAGATATAATAATAATATTGTGATGATGCTTTTAAAAAGTCCTTATCTGTCAAGAATACACACTGAAATATTTGTGGGTGAAACGATACGGCAGCTGGCATTTAAAACACTGCAGCTAAAAATACAGAGAGGGAAAAAAAAGTGTGATGGGTGTTAAGAAAGCAGGGAGAAAGGAAGGGGGAAGGGAGGGAGGGGAAAGAGAAAAGAGATTTGCTGTCTACAGAACACAAGATAACGCAAGCTGTGTGCGTGTGTGTGTTTTACCAAGTCGGGCATGCTCTCGAGAATGCTCAGGATCTCTGGGTCACTCAGCTTGTTGTGGGAAAGGTCAAGGACACAGAGTTTCAAACACTCCTTGAGATGCTGAACGTCTTCCACGGTCTCTAAGTGGTTGTGGGCCATCTGGAGCGTGTTGAGGACGGGCAGGCAGGCTGGAAGGGGAGGTCGGCAGAAGTAAGCGACACGGGTGGAAAAGAATGTTACGAACCTCCGCTAGGAAACGGTGGTGGACGCGGGGGCCTAGAGAACGCCCCCCCCAACCCCGCCCCGCCACGGCAGGCCTTCTTACAGAGGTTTTCAACGGTCTTGATGTAATTGTTGCTGATATTGAGAGCATCCAGTTTCTGCAGAGGTTCTAGGTTCTCGATCTTATGGAGCAAGTTCACTTGCAAGAAGAGGCATCGCAGTTCCGTTTGGGCCTCTAGGTTCTCGATTTTCTGTATTCCATTGCACTCCAGCCAGAGACAACGCAGCCCTGTGTACTCTTCCAAGTTCTCGATGCGGTCAAAGCCTAGTGGGGAGGAAGGGGGAGTTGGTTAAGCTTCTACACACTCAGAGGCACAGGGGTCACCCTCTTTTTTGCCTATCTGCCCAGCATCCACACGTCCTTCCTCAGTTACACCACTGCCTCTTTGGAGGGACATCCCTGCCCTGATACTACCCCATGGCTCTCTGCAGGGAGCTGGTCACGCTTAGCCGAGTGGAGCCAACCTTCATGAATCCTGGGGAGCTTTGCTGGCTCCATTGGGAAGCGGTAACTTTCTGCTAGAATTGCCAGCCTGGTAGGGCGGAGCCTAACACTGAAGCAGCCACCTTCCCTTCTCGCCTGGGAGTGGGGGGAAGTGAGGGGTGAGCTGTCTGAAATGAATAAGCACAAGGGAAAGCAGGGCCAAGGAAAGGGGAGAAACAGCCTCGTGAAGATACGCGGTGAGCACCAGGGTCCAGCTGTACCTGAAGCCGGTCCAAACTTCGGGTCTGGTTTTACGGTAGTTTTCAGTTTTATGAGCCACATTTAAGGTGAGGAAAACAAACATTTTTGTTTCCTTGAGTGACTCATTATACATTTGTAATTCACAGTGCACCTGCTATTACCAAAACTTTTTCAAAGTCATTTGTTTTGTTGCCTGAAAAGTTTTAACCAAAAGTTTTTATTAAAAAAGGGTAATAGCAACGGTGAGGCAGAACCACCCAGCTAAGTCATTCCCAGATTCCTGACCCTCAGAGACAGTATCAAATAATGATAATTTTTTAAGTTGGTAAGTTTGGGGATAATTTGTTAGGCAGCAGTAGATAATATAGGCATCTCTCTCTCCTAATTCTTCTACCTCTCTGATTCTTTCTACTTGGTCTAACCCACTGGGTCTTCTTCTTCTTCCCACCTCTTAAATATTGGTCCTCTGGGGTCTGCCCTCCTAAGTCATCTTATCACTGTTACACCTAGACATTGGGTGGAGGATTTTGGAGGGGGCAACGTGGAGGTGAGGAGACCAGTTAGGGGTCGTTCCACACCTTTAAAGTAGTTGTGCTGCTGGAGCTCTCCGTGAATCTCCCTGGCACAGCGTGAACCTTCTCACAGTGGCCGCCCTATCCCCCAAGACACCAAAAGCATCTTTACCATATCCGTCTCTGTATCTTCAGCACTTGCCGGGCACACAGAAGGCTCTCAGTAAACATTTACTGAACAAATGAACATAAAGATGGTCTGATGAAGCAGGGTGGCCATCCCAAATTCAGCACAAGGTTGGGAGTTATCACTGCTTCCTCATTGCTAGAATAGCCCTGTCTATGAACCTGAACTTAAGTTTATGTGTGATACTGGACACCGACACAGTCCTTCACAACGTAACCCTCCCAAGCCCGAAGTATTTACAAGTAGCTACTGGTTCGAAAATGTATGAGTCCTTTAGCAAATATAAATAAAAGATACGAATGTGTTTCCCTTGAACCCATATTAACTCCAGTCACGTAAGACATTTTCTTCAACGAAATATTATTGCTTTTCCATGCATCTCCACTAAACTCTGAAATTTCTACTTAAATATAAGTTAAGAACACCAGATGATCCCTGCGAGTAATTCTTAACACCACTAGAGTCTTTCCACCTGACATGAGGTAGCTCCTCCACCAGACCCTTACCTTTATAGTGTAAATACAGCGTATCATTCAGTGCTGGGGTAATATAAAGCTTGTGCTTCTTGCACAGTTTTTGCAGAAAATTTTTAGTCATTCTGTTGAATGAAAATCATGAACAAGAAATTTATTTCAATTTGTCAGCTGTAAAATATATCCCATAAATTCTCTGCCACACCCATTCCGTCCACAAATTCCACAATATTCTATATGCCCGATGACTTTGTTCATAGCTTTCAAGGCCTCATCCAATATTGTGACTTTCAGCCTTCTCAAAAACTGCAAAGTGTGTTCTAATAGGAATACCTTTGTGTCATCAAGAACTACTCGTGTTTCTCTCTCTCCAGGTCCAGCATTAACGTTGTATAGATCGTGGTTAGTTATGCCACAGAGCAACGCCATCCTGACTCTGAGACTAATCCTCAGACATGGGGCCGACTATTTAATCTCTATGAGCCTCAATTTCCTTATCTGGACAAAGGGGTGATTATAACATCCACCTTATTGGGTAAAAGCGTGCTGTGAGTGGCAAGAGCACACCCACATACCTGGGGCCACGACCTTCTTTGTCATCTCTTTGGTGTGCTAAGCGACCATCTGACCAGCTATCACCACTGTGTTTCTGCCCGCTGAGGTAGGAAGTGTCCGGAGGACCCACGCATGTTTCCTTAGGATCATTAATTTCTGTAAAATAAGAGATTGGTTCTATAGAGATCGAGAAATGTATAAAAAAGTCCCCCAATTTCAACTTGATGAATAACTGTCCGCTTTTAGCATGGCACCGGTACTCTTTAAATGTATCACAGTGATTTTTAAAGCACTGATAAGGACTATGAAAATTTCACTTCTAGGCAGATCTTTGATACAACCTCTTGTACAGCTGGACACGGAGACGTGTGCAAAGATATTCACTTCTGCGTTACTTGTAACAGCCAAAACCTATTAACAATGCAAATGTTCATCCATAGGGACTGGTTAAATAAAGCAACAGATTACTATTCTGCCTTGGAATAGAATGCACTGGAGCTATGTCAATCAATATGGATAATTCGCAGAAACACATATGGAGTGAAAAAAGCAAGTTTCGTAATAAGCACAGGATATCATTTACATAAATCAAACCCACACAAACCTATGCTATGCATTGTTTAAGGACACATTTTAGATAGATAGATAGATAGCTAGGGAGAGAGACAGACGAGATTGAAAGAACCCACACAAAATTCTGGAGGCGGGGAGAAGGTAATGGGACTAGGAATAGAGGTGGGGTAGGGCAAAAAACGTCAAACTTATCTGAAATGTTTTATTTCTTTAAAAAAAGACTTCAGGTACATATGATTAAAATGCTAATCATTTTCAATTCTTGGTGGCGATACATGGGTGTTTGTTGTAATGTTCTCTGTTCTTTTTAAAAAGTTCTCAAAAGAGGAGGGAGGACCAAGATAGAGGTAGGGGATTAAGAAATATAAACTACCATCTATAAAATAAGCTACAAGGATGTATTGTACAGCATAGGGAATACAGCCAATATTTTATAGTAACTGTAAATGGAATATAATCTATAAAAATTTTGAATCATTATGTTGTACACCTAAACTAATATAACATTATAAGTCAACTATACTTCAATTTTTAAAAAAGCTCTCAAAAAACACACAAGAAGAAACAAAAATGATGGGAATATCTTTGGTAGAAAGAAGATGAACACGTTCAAATGCACTTATTTTTTTTTAAAGGTCAATCAAAATTGGCTGATTCAAATGCACTTAATCTTAAGGGCTGTTTGCTCCTGCTCTCTGGGTGTCCCTGTGGACTACCGAATGAGATTCAACACTCCGTGTGTGGGACTGTATCTTATAATTTCCCATTTCCCACTGCATACAATGCCCAGCCACAAGAGACACCAGATAAAGGTTTGTGGAAGAAAGACTAGGTGCTCAATATACATAATAATTGATTGGTTATATTAATAACAAGAACTACCATTTATTACTGGCCCAATGTATGCCAGACACTCAAATTACAACTATCTCGCTTGCAAAACAGGAGACTGCCCTATAGAGAGCTTAAGCTCTGGGCAAACAGCCATAAAGCCGGCAAGTTGCAGAGGGGTAGTGTGAACCCCGCAGGAGTGGCTTCAAACCTGTGTCTGTGCACAGAGCAACATGGCTTCCCTACAGCAACTCTTACAGGGCTTGCCTGGACAGTCAATGCTCAAGATATATTTGTTGGCTGGGTTCAAAAAATGAGACACAAATCAAGTAGTTTCTTTACCAGTCCCTAAAAAGTTTCCCTTACAGTCCAAGCCAAGCAGGAGCGGAGGCTGTTTTCTAAGCCCATTCCGGAAAACTTTGGTGAGGAGTCACCTCAGAAGCACCAGCTCGTCATTCACTCTGTCTACCATAGATCAGGCACTGGACCGGCCACTGCCAGTTCAATCAGGATGTCCTGCCCTGACATAGCTTGCCGTCTAGAGGGGGAGAGAGCCTTTGATCTTACATGGTGCCGGCAATAAAGGGAAACATTCAAAACATTAAAAAGTTGGGCGGTGGGGAGAATGGTGTGTTCAGTGAGGGCTTGGGCTCTGGAGTCAGACTGTCCAGGCGTGAGTCTGTTCTGTAGTTGACTGGCTGAGGGTAATCTGTTTGGAGCAAGTTCTATAACCTCTTTAAGTTCCAGGTTCCTCATCTGTATGAAACCGGGAGAGGAGTGCCTACAGCAGAGGGTGTATGGCTCGAAGGCAGTGAGCGCACGGCACGCATCGTTTAGTAAGTGTGGGCCGCCATTATTATTATTATTATTACTGCTGGCTGTGAAGACTAGGTGTGCGGTGCTGGGCGCAGCCCGTCACCCCCCTCGCCTCCCTGGGGCGGCTGTCGGCACCTTCCTTGCGGCCCCCTTGGCCTGCGTTCCTGTGGTCACCCGCCGACTCCTCCACGGCTGGCTCCAAGCCCGGCTCCCGCGCGCAGTCCTGCTCCGTTCCCCCGTCCGCCACGGGCTCCGAGGCCTCGCGGTGCATGTTTATTCCGGAAACACTGAACACCCCGTAGCAGTGGGGAAGCCCGGTTGTGTGGGATCACTACGTCCTCCAGCCCGCCAGGCCACTCTGCGTCTGCGTCTGCGTCTTCGTCGTTGGCAGCCCTACGCTTCCCTGGTCCCCACGGCAACCGCTGCGCACGCGCACTCGGGACGCCGGGGGGCGGGTCCCGTAACGGCCCCGCCCCCAGCGCGTGCGCGGGTCACGTGGGGGCGCGGCCCGCGGTAGCTGCGGCGGCGGTGACGGGGGCGGTGGCCGAGCGTCTTTGGTGGGACCGGCTCCGAGAGACTGCGTCGCCTCTGCAGGTACCGCGCCCCCCACGCCGGGCCCTGGGACCCGGACCCTCCTGGTCTCCCTCGGTGCCCACTGGGACTTTGGCCCGGCCCCTCCTTCTGCGCCCCACCACGCCCCCCTGGACTAGTGCCCTCAGCGCCGAGACATCCAGGCCTCCCGGACCCTTTCGTCCCTCCCTTCCCTCGGACCCCGCCCCCAGCGTCCTTCCTTCCAGAGTGTCCCCCCAGAGCGCCCCTTCCACAGCTCCGTCCCGGCGTTGCACCCACACAGGACTCCCTTTTCTGGGCCCGCCCCTCCCCCAGGACCCGGCTGACCTGGGGCCCCAGCCACCCCGAGCGCGGGCCCCACTCTTTCCCAGACCTGACCCAGGTGCTCCGCACGAGGCTCTGAAGATCACCCCTTTGTGCTTCTTTATTGTCGTTTCCAAAGGACTTGGTCTGAGTGGGATTCGTTGTCGTCGTCTTTGTTCTGAAGTAGAAGTAATTCAGAATAAGGGCGCTCTTGGAGAAAGGGCCCCACCAGTTCCCCAGCGGCGGTCGTTTGTTCGGCCCTGCCCGGTGCTGGAGGGGAAGGGTTCCGGAGACCAGTGAGGCTGTCTCTTGTTCCAAAGGAACGTGCAGCCCAGACACAGACCGGCGCTTGAAGCCAAGCCCAGCGGCCCTCTCGGTGATGCTAGCAGGATGCCTGCCTGGGGGTCTTACAGTGGGCGTCACCAGCCAGGGCTCAGGACTTTGGTAGACCTTGATCTGAATTCCCACAGCCCAATTCTTCACTTTACCTCGGTAAGCCTCAGTTTCTCCGTCTGTAAACTGGGAACGATTAAAACTCTGCCTCGTAAGGTTGATGAGAGGGCAAGTCCGATGATAGGAATAAAGCACTTAGCGGAGTCTTTTGCATAAAGCCAGCTCTCCGTTTTAACCCTGAGCACTGCAAATAGACAGGCGCTAACGTTGAACACTGAATTATAGTGGCTAATAGCCAAGGTTTATGGAGCAGTTATGTTCTGGGCTCTGTTCTGAGTGCTTTTTGCATATGATCTACTTTAATTCTCATTATGATCTTAGGCAGGAACTATTAGCCCCATGTTTACCGGTGATGTAAGGAAAGCTCAGGTGAAGTAATGTCACCTTCACCCAAGACACACAGCTCTTATATGGGGAGAGTGGATTCGAATCCAGGATGTCTATTTTCAGAGTCTGTGGTTATAATCACTACAGTAATGTTCCAGGGGCATAGAGTTCAACAAATTGGTATTTTTTAGCAGATTCTTTCTTTTTGAGATAAAATTCACATAACATAAAATTCACCATTTTAGTCATTTAAACATGTACTGCTCATAGCAGCATATTCACGGTGTACAGTCCTCACCACTATTTAATTCCAGAACATTCTTATCATCCCCCAAAGAAATCCCACCCCATTAGCAGTCGCTCCCCATTTCCCACTCCCCCTGTCCTGTGGCAGCCCTAATCTACTTTCTGTCTCTGGATTTGCCTTTTCTGGACATTTCATATACATAGAATCCTATGATGTGTCGCCTTTTGTGTCTGGCTTCTTTCGCTCAGCATACTGTTCTCAAGGTTTGTCCATGGCGTAGCATGTATCCACACTTCATTCTTTTTATTGCTGAATAATGTTCCATTATGTGGATAGACCACATTTTGTTTATCCATTCCTCTGTTGTTGGACATTTGGGTTGTTTCCACTTTTTAGCTAGTGAATTATGCTGCTATGAACACAACTGTACAAGTTTTTGTGTGAGCCTAAGTCTTCGGTTATCTTGGGTCTATATGTAGGAGTAGATGCTATTATTATTTTAATTCCCACTGCACAAAGGGAGACCTGAAGCTTAGGGTTATCGGATCTTGGATGAGAACTCCCGTGCTCTGCTCTTTCCATGCAATTCAGGGTAGTGGTATACTGCAACTTGGCAAAGGAAGGTAAGGAAATTCCAAAGAGTCATGGTACACCAAAAATAACTTCGTCAAAGTGCTGATGCAAAGTTTGAGAAGCTTCTCAAGTTTTCTCTCCCCGAGAGGGAAGTTTAAACTTTGAACACAAAGCATTATTTTCTTCTATTTACTAAATAAACATCATATACTTAGCACCATGCCAGGTGCTGAGGAGGAATAGTAAAGATGGATGTGATCCCAGCCTCACACCATCACAAGGCTGTGGGAGGATTAAAGAATTAAATCTGAAAAACAAAACTGTAAAAAAAATTTTGGAAAATAATATGGGAAAATATCTTTATGATTTGGGACTAGGATGGAATTTCTGAAATAAAACATGACAAGCCCAAACCATGCAGGGAACAGATAGATAAATTTGACTACATTAATATTAAGACATTCAGTTCATCAAAAGCACTATAAAAAGACAAAGCATACAGAGAACTAGTATGTACAATATGGAAAGAATTCCTATAACTCTGAAAGAAAAAGAAGACAACACGTCAAAAGCTAGGAACAGGCATTTCATAGATGAGAAGACACAAACAGCACATAAACATCCAAAGAGTGCCAGTCAACCTTATTAGTAGTCAGGAAATGCCAATGAAAACCATGGTGAGATCCCATTTCACAGCCAGCCTTTGGCAGGAGGTGAACTGCTGGATGTTGCCAGCCATCGAGAGGAGGCAGCATGAGCTCACACTTGCTGCTGGTGGGCGTGTAAATTGGTGCAGCCGCTTTGGCAGCTTCTCGTTGTACGCGTGGATGCCCTGTGGCCCAGCAGTTCGACTCAGGCCTATCCCTTCGAGAAACTCTTGTACACGTGCCCAGGAGACATGCACGAGAAGGTTCATGGCAGTGCCGTTCATAATTGTAAAGTCAAAACCACCGAGAACAACCCATCAGCAATAGCATGGTTATGTGAATTGTGTGTCTGTACCGTGAGGCAGCGCGGCAGTGAGAGTATATGGCCTACAGCTGCGGAGGCGTGGGTGAGTCTCAAAAACAACGCTGAGTGAAAGAAACAAGTCACCAAAGGATACTTGGAGTTTGTATTCCTTTATGTAAAGGTCAGAACCAGGGAAAACGGAATATTTCAGAATCCATGCTGCAGTAATAGTACAACTGTTAAAAAAAAAAAAAGAAGCAAGGGAATATTACATCAGAATTTAGGAGATTGATTACCCCCCCCACCCCGGGTGGCAGAAGGGGATGTGACCAGGGAGGAAGCATCGGGGCTTCTAAGACTCTGCTTTGTGAAGTAGGGTGTCTGTGTGGGTGTTTTGTTCATTACTCTTTGAACTGTGCATAATAGGTTTTACAACTTTTGTGTACATTTTCCAATTTTCTTAAATTACAGAAAAATTAGTTTTAGATCTGTTTCCTGCCCTCAAGAGGCCTTTGTTCTAGTTGAGGAACCAAGATAGAGTCCAGATACTGCCCTGCTCTGCATTCTGTTTAAGTGTTTAAGTGTCACGTGGGGGAGAGAGACGGAGGGGAACTCATGCTGGTGGGTGTGGAGACCTGGGAAGGGAAGGGAAGAGGGGCGTGGGCCTCCCGTCCATCGGTCCATCCCCAGGGCTGGTGTGTCGTGGTGCTTTGTCAGCGAGTCCTGGGACTGAGCTGGGGAGAAGGGGTGGGACTTGAGCTGGTCTTGTGAGGAGAGACAGGACGGGAGTGCTGAGAGCAAGGGTCTGAGTGAAGTAAGATTTCTATTAAAAAAAAGTTTAAAGTCCTAACCCTGCAGCCTTACTGAAAAGTTGGACAGTGCCGGCTGTTGACAAGGGTGGTGAGGACCACCTCAGCCAGTCGAAGATCTGAGGAGCCTCTGAGGATACTTTCTGGTTCCTGAACACACTGGAAGATTTTGGTTTGAGGGATGTTTCAGGGTTTGCAACTTGTCTCTATACTGTCTTAAAAACTAGACTGACAGTCTGTCTGTCCCTCCATCTTAATTTCCTATGACTGCTGTAACAAATTGCTACAAGCTCAGTGGCTTAAAACAAGACATAGTTATTCTCTTACAGTTCTGGAGGTCAGAAGTCTCATGTCAGTCC
Source organism: Eubalaena glacialis (assembly GCF_028564815.1). Classification (NCBI taxonomy): domain Eukaryota; kingdom Metazoa; phylum Chordata; class Mammalia; order Artiodactyla; family Balaenidae; genus Eubalaena; species Eubalaena glacialis. The sequence continues at coordinate 4,900,709 of NC_083733.1, forward strand.
CACTGGACTAAAGCCGGGGTGTCAGCACGGTTGTGTCACTTGGGGAGGCCCTGGGGAGAATCCGTATCCTGGCCTTTGCCAGATTCTGGAGGTGCCTGCCTTCCTTGACCTGTGACCCCTCTCTGCATCTTCAATCCAGTAGCCTCTGGTCTTTAAATCTCCCTGGCACTCTGTGACCTCTGCTTCTTGGTCACAGCTCCTTCTCTGACTCTGACCCTTCTGCCTCCGTCTAATAAGGACACGTGTGATCACATTGGACCCACCTGGATAATGCAGGATCATCTCCCCATCTCAAGATCCTTAATCTTCAAAGTCCCCTTGCTACATGAGGTGACATATTTACGAGGTTTGAGGATTAGGATGTGGGCATATTGGAGGGCCATTATCTACCGACCCCACTACCTTTTGTTTGGTGGTGTTTTAATTGTCTTTTTTCCATCATACTTGCTTTATTTTCTTTGAAAACATTTTGGACAATCTGTCTTATGTTCTTGTAGCATCACCCCCAGGTAGCATTCATTTGGATAGCCTGGGGATGCCTGTGTTTCAGCCAAGACACTTCTCCCAGAGCTCTTTGATTCCCGAAGGGTTTTGTATTAGGTCTGATCGTCTTTTTCACGGTGAAGTTGAGTCAGCTAAACTGTAGGTCAGGATAATGTTACAGGCACAGCAGCCATGCTTTGAAGACGTGACTTTGCTTCTTGGAGTCTTGACCATAGTTTTCCCATGATGCCTTCATAGTTGTGATGTTACCTCAAAGGGGTTTTTTTAGGCTTTTTTGGAGCAGTTTTGGGTTTATAATAAAATCGATAGGAAGGTACGGAGACCCCATATGCCGCCTACTCCTGCACGTGCAGAGCCTCCCCTGTATCAGCATCCCTCACCAGAGTGGTGCCGTTTCTACTGAGGGTGAGTCATAATCACTGACACGTCATAATCACTCAAATTCTGTAGTTTACCTAAGGGTCCTTTAGCCCTGATGAATATTGCCCTGGAGAAGTAGAAAATGCCTAGAAGACAGTAGGGAATTGCACTGCTTTTCCTATTTCGGGGACAGTTCTGACTGTTTGCCTCTGTTGTTCGCTGATGTTTTAGTTTCCGTAGAGGCAAGAAAACAAAGCTTTATAATAACTTATACAGGTAGGGTGTAGAGGGACCAGGATTTTACTGTGTTTCAGTGTTGCTTTCTAAGTAATGGATTTCTCTAAGTTTTAGACTAGTACCTATGCACAGAACAATGAACTAGTCAAACCCCCAAAGCAAGTTAAAAGCAGCCTGCTGGGCTTCCCTGGTGGCGCAGTGGTTGAGAATCTGCCTGCCAATGCAGGGGACATGGGTTCGAGCCCTGGTCTGGGAAGATCCCACATGCCGCGGAGCAACTAGGCCCGTGAGCCACAACTACTGAGCCTGCGTGTCTGGAGCCTGCGCTCCGCAACAAGAGAGGCCGCGATAGTGAGAGGCCCGCGCACCGCGATGAAGAGTGGCCCCCGCTTGCTGCAACTAGAGGAAGCCCTCGCACAGCAACGAAGACCCAACACAGCCAAAAATAAATTAAAAAAAAAAAAAAAAAAAAAAAAGCAGCCTGCTATCTGTGCGTACCTTGGTAGCCTTCTCGACCTAAATGTGTAGTAAACCCCTTTAAAACTGCTTCCATGAGCTTTCCTAGAACTGAATGGGGGGGAGTCCTGATTTCTTCTTCCACTAGAAAGACATTATTTTCCATCAGCTACTTACGGATGAGGAGAGGATTAAGAGGATGTCGGGTGTGTAGAATTTCCAATCCTTTGCCATTTATGGTCCATCGAGGTGCGAGCAAATGGGTGAAAATGTCTGACGTGTCTGAGGAGCGGCAGGGAGTCGGTCACAAAGCCGCGTGCTCTCCGTCTGGCTTTACTTCGTCCCCGTCTGGATGGACCAGGGCTCAGGCCGCCTGACTTCCTGCCCGCGAGGCCACTGCCCCTCCACCGCGGCCAGCTGCCTTCTGCGCTAAACCTGATGAGCTCCAGCCTTTGGCCCAACGTTTCTGTGTGGCGTAAAGGCATCTCACAGCCTGGGCTCCCCTCCCGGCCCCGTTTCCACCCCTGGGTGCGCATCCCGCGCTGTGAGCTCGTTGCTGTTGTCACCATTTCCTGGCAGGCCGGGCTGTGCCTCCTCTCTGCCCAGGCACGTCTCGCCCCCGCCCTCCTCCCTGGGGAATCGCTCTGTTGAGAGACCCAGCACGGGTCCTCGGCGTCCGACACTTACTGCTTTCTTCATTGCTGTCCTAGTAGTTTGGCTTTCCACGTAGACTTTCCTACAGCCTAGTGACCGTGTGTGTTTAGGCTTCTTGGCTGCATCGTTTATTATTCATAACTAAATTGGCGTTTTAATTTATCAGTCTTTTGTGAGTTTGGTTGGCGTGAGTCAGGTCTGTCCACGTTGAGCTGCCTCTGGGCAACGATGAGATGCATCTCAGACCTAGAATACCGTCAGCCCTCTGATGATCCGCGATTAAAAAAAAGAATCCAGCAATGATAATCAACGTGTAAGGTAGCTGTCTGTGACGGAATTGCAATTTAAAATATCGTGACGGTCCCCCCGACTGGTGGTGCAGGGGATCCAGTGGGTGGAGTTGAGAAGCGGGGTTGGAGGCCCTGGCACCGCTGATCTCTGCTCCCCTCCGATGCCTGCACATCTCCTGCTGGGCCTGCGCAGGATGGCCCCGGGGGCCTTGCCCACGAGGGGTTTCTTTCTGTAAAGGATCGCAGGTGTTGGTTTGGTGGTCCCCTCCCCGCGGGAGGGGACTGAGAGCTGAGCTAGGCTGGGTGGTGCGATCTCATGCAGCAGCTGATCTGGGAGCTCCTGCTCCGTCCGCGCCAGGGCTTGTGTGAGGCGCTGGAGGAGTGTGTGTGGGGAGATCTGGTCCCCCAGGGAACGCAGCCTTGGGTGGGGGGTTTCAAGACCGAAACAGGCGCCAGGCGGTGTCTAGGGTGGAGGGAGAGGGGAGAGGTGGCCCTGGCATTTCCTTCCACCTCCTCATCCTTAAGCCCCCGGCCCCAGGCAGGCTGGAAGGGGCCATCCCTCCCTGCTGCTGCCGCCAGCCCAGGACCCACGTGCTCAGGTGGGCAGCCCGGATCTGCCGGGAGTGTGGAACAGGTGCTGCGGCCGAGTGGAGGGTCTAGTGCTCTGTGGCTGGAGCGCAGCACAGTGGATTGCAGAGAGAAGGATGAGGCCCGGGGAAGCCCAGCAGATGCCCAGGGCGGGTCGGGGGCAGGGTGTCTGCTCGCCGTCCTGGGTCTCCCTCCAAGCGGTCTGGACAGATTTTGTCCTGTGTGACGAAATGTTCCTTAAGGAACAAGGTGCGGGAGCCGGGATGCCTCCCAGCCCAGCCTTCCACCAGACGGGCACTGGTGGCGCCTGCCTTCTTCCCAGACCAGGTGATGCGTCTCTGCCTGTGCAGGGAATCACGGCACGGGAGTTGTTCCGTTTCCTTAACTTTTTGTTTTTTTTAAATTTTATTTATTTATTTATTTATTTACCCATGGCTGTATTGGGTCTTCGTTTCTTTGCGAGGGCTTTCTCTCTAGTTGTGGCAAGTGGGGGCCACTCTTCATCGCGGTGCGCGGGCCTCTCACCATCGCGGCCTCTCTTGTTGCAGAGCACAGGCTCCAGACGCGCAGGCTCAGCAATTGTGGCTCACGGGCCCAGCTGCTCCGCGGCACGTGGGATCTTCCCAGACCAGGGCTCAAACCCGTGTCCCCTGCATTGGCAGGCAGATTCTCAACCACTGCGCCACCAGGGAAGCCCCTTCCTTAACTTTTAAAACGCTTTGGTCGTAGTTTTATATAAACTTATCCCAGCTGAGCTGTGAAGGAGAGGCATTTGTTTCCTGTTGGTTTTTGTTCACGGCTTGTCCTGAAGAGAAGACAGAGCAGTGTATTCCTGAAGGCCCAGGGCTGGCAGAGGAGGTAAGAGGAAACCACGGGTACTTAATGACTTGAGCAGAAAAATCGGGGAACTCGGTCTCAGTCAGGCTTCTTTTGCTGAAGTTTTTCCTTCTGAGATGTTCAATTCTTGAAAAAAATGGTGTTTGAGAGGGTCGAAGTTCCCTTTACACAGCTTCCCCTTGGGGTGAGGTCATTCCCTGAGGCATACCTGACCTTTTTAGCTGGAACCCTATTACAGACACTCCTGCAATTCATTTTCCCACAAGTATTTCTTTGGCTGTGATCCATTAGTCCTTGATATGTGGTTTTCAATTTTTCATTGAAAACACTGTTTTAACATTTTAGATGTACGCCCACCTGTTATTTTGAAGAATAGATTTAATGTTCCAAGTATCTAGTTTTTTTGGTCATAGTTTTGTTATTTCGAATTTTATCACATTTTGTTTGAAAAGTACTGGTGCATACAAGTATTATGTTTCACATTTGCTTTCTTCATGGCCTAGTATTTGATTAATTATGACAAAAGGCACATGTCCACTTTAAAAAATTACTTCAGGAACTCCTAACTTAGGATGGTTGGACTTGGATTCTCAGTTTTTATGTTCTTCCTTGTAAGAAGCTAATGTTTTGGTTTTTTCTCTGGGAATCTTGAATTGGCACCATTCGGGGACGGCAGCCAATGTGAGCGCTCAGTGCCCGGCAGGGGCCTCTCCAGCCAGCACCTGCCTCCTCAGGATGTGGCTGTGTACTGAGATGGGGCAGCAGGGGGGACCCTTGGAGAGGGTGACACGTCACTGCCTCATCGCTAGCATCCGGAAGCTGTGAGAGGCGCTCACGCGCAGCAGAAAAGGGGTGAACACATTTGAGGTGGATGGCCGTGACTGTGAACGTCTTTCCAGAGGATTTGGAGCAGCGCCCAGAGTGTACTGCCTTAGTGGGGCGGACTGACCCGAAAAAGAAAAGCGTCTTCAGCCCAGACTGCACTGATCTTGATAGTTCATGTTTTAGGGAATCTCAGCCAGTGAGGTCCATGAAGAAGCATTACCCCAGGGGAGCATGTAATTGTTGTTATCTTGTTAAGTAATTGGTTTGTGTGCTTAACAAAGTTTATAATGTTTTCTTTTCTTGACCAATTTTGGCATCCTTATCGTAGGAGGTAAGTTTCTCTGAACAGAACCCCAAAGTGTACAGCACTTTACTTACTGGAAATAAGGTGGCCCCTTCAGTCATTTCCTGTATTGCTATTTGAGAAGGATGTTTCTTTAACTTACTTAGTGCCACACCAGCTTAGAGTTACGGTAGGAGTGGAAATTTTAACGTTTGAGGGGTTATATCCTCATTGTGAGGCATTTAGGAATCCTACTGCCTATTTCTTTCAGTTTTCTGTCGTATTTCTTTAGTATGTTTTGTTGGTTTGTAATTTGGACTGCACACTCGTGTACATACTCAACACACAGATATATATAGATACATACATATTTATATTCAGTAGTTTTTTCGTTATTTTATGTGCCTGTTACCACAGTGTGGTATCATTCTTACAGTGTGTTCCATTCCAGGGGTTAATTTGTTTTCTCCACTACGCAAACCTTGGTTGAGCTCAAACTGCATCGCGGTGGAGCGGGAAGGAATTCACTTATTCTTCCTTAAGCTTATGCCAATTTTTGCTGCTATTGTCGGGGATTTTTCTTAGTTTCAGGATTTAGTTTTTTCCTATTCTAATGCAGTTTCTATGAAAGGGGCCACTTCCAGAAGTTTTACATAAATGTTTGTTTGGCTGAAATCTATTTTCTTTTATTAATATGTAATAAATGCTGTATCCTTGTGTTTGTGCATATCTGAGCTCCCTGTAATTTAATTGTGGTCTGTGCTGATCTTTTGGATGTTTGACCCTCACTGGATAGCACACAGTTGGCTCAGGCCTCAGTGGCTCCCCGGGTCTAGTCCAGGATGAAGTTCATCAGCCTTGGTCGTGCCCGGCCTTTCTCTGCCTTTCTGAGCACAGGCATACAGACACCAGTTCGTATGGCATTTAAAGTTGTTTTGTTAAATGTTCGTCTCTTCTTCTAGGTAGTTATTTACTTCATCTTTGAGTCCTTAGCGTCTGTCACGGTACCTGGCACATAATAGGTGCATCGCGATGCTTGCTGTGTGAATACTTACAAGAATTGAATTGGGCTTTTCTTTCCCCAGACGTTAAGGGGCCAGGCAAAGGTAATGGTGTGCCAGTGACATCAGCAAGATGGAGCATGCTTACGCACTATCATTTGAGAAAACCATTTCTTCAAGTTTGGGGAGTATCTCTTTTTAAATATACATTTATGAATATTATTTATACATAATCTAATTTATGTTTATTTGATGTTAAAGTTTATTAGAGCTTAGTTTTGTCTCAGATGGGTTGTAAGGTCTTTGAGGCCAAGGCCCTGTCTTAATATTGCCTCTGTTTCTTCTACTTTGTCTCTCCAGGGATAGTAGGCCCTCTGCGCTTGCCGGTTTTGAATAAATATAATTTCAGTAAAAGAAAGAAACATACCTCTCAGCTGTTATGTGAATTAAAAGGTCTGTGTCTGTCAGTGTGCTGGACCAGGAGCTTTTTTTGGCATAGGGCATATTGTGTTCATCTCCGTAGCCTGGAGCAGTGCCTGGATCTTAGTAGGAATTTGGTAACTCTTGATAACTATGTTGACTAATCTTCTTGGAGGGAAAGAACTTTATAAGCTACAGATGTTAAATAATGAGATCATAAATTGTCTGGATCCATGGGCTACGTGCATCTGAACAGTTACTGTTATTTGAATGCAAAATTGTTAAGCTCTGATGTCCTCAGATGCCTTTCTTCCCCCGCACTGTGTGTGTTCCTTTAACTTACTAAGCAAAGGCCACCTCTCTCTCGCTGCCCTCCCTTGCAGGCTGCCATGGCTGCCGTCGACAGCTTCTACCTCTTGTACAGGGAAATCGCCAGGTCCTGCAACTGCTACATGGAAGCCCTCGCCTTGGTTGGAGCCTGGTACACGGCCAGAAAAAGCATCACCGTCATCTGTGACTTTTACAGCCTGATCAGGCTGCATTTCATCCCGCGCCTGGTGAGCAGAGCAGACCTGATCAAGCAGTACGGAAGATGGGCAGTCGTGAGTGGTAAGAGATGAGTTTTCAGTTCTTGCCTAATCTAAAAATGAAATCATCTTTCCTGTTTAATCTGTGTTTTAAGTTGGATGCATCATTCCTGGAGTTACTGAATTTGATGTAATGTTTTCATGGGATAAAAAAATAAGACTTACTCTGTTATGATTATGTGCGCATTTCTTACCGCCCTCGTCTTGGAAGAATTTCCCTGTGATTTCTGTGCTGCTTATTCTGCCCCCTCCTGTTGCCAGCCCTGCTCCAGCCCCCCCTTCCTACCCTTTGCTTTTCCTTCTTGCTCTCTGTTTTGAAAGTGTCCTTACAAACTGGTACCACTTTCAGAAACACTTCCCTTATTTTAAATTGCATTTTAATTTACCATTGTTTCCCAGGAAAGTACCTCCTGGCACTCGTTGAAGCCAGATGGGAGCTTGAAAACAGTTTCCCACTGTGTCTCACGGTCAACTTGGTGAATGTAACACAACTCTTCCTCTGCCTGTCAGAGTGTCTGGGCGAGTATTTGACTAGCTTGTGTCCTGGATTTGACCTTGTGCTTGACTGACCACTTGCAGAACTTGGTTTATTTCTAGTGTGTATCCTTCTCTGATTAAACCCGGACACAGGGTATTTAAAGTCCATTTTAAAGGTCACACTGAGAAACGAGTTTGCTCACTTTTCCCGGCTTGTACTGTAGGCGCAACAGATGGGATTGGAAGGGCCTACGCAGAGGAGTTGGCCAGCCGTGGGCTCAGCATCGTCCTGATCAGTCGGAACCAAGAGAAGCTGCAGACGGTCGCTAAAGACATAGCCGACGCCTACCAAGTGGAGACTGACGTCATTGTCGCGGACTTCAGCAACGGCCGCGAGATCTACGGCCTGATTCAGGAAGCCCTGAAGGACAGAGACATTGGCATCCTGGTGAACAACGTGGGCGTGTTCTACCCCTACCCACAGTACTTCACGCAGGTCTCGGAGGACACGCTCTGGGACATCGTCAACGTGAACATTGCCGCCGCCAGTCTGATGGTCCACATAGTGTTACCCGGGATGGTGGAGAGGAAGAAAGGGGCCATCGTCACCATCTCCTCCGGCTCCTGCTGCAAACCAACCCCCCAGCTGGCGGCGTTTTCCGCGTCTAAGGTAATGCGTTCCCAGTTGGAAAGTGAAATCATCATGCAGGAGAACGTTTATCACGATGGTTTGGTCCAGTTTGTTGAGCTCTTTGTCAGCAGCTCATGTATGCTTATGCTGTATATTTTTTCCCTGAAATGACCATTAAGTCTTTTTTTCCTCCTGAATTTCTTCCGAGTTCCTGAAAAATTAAGTCTTTTCCCCTCCTGTTTTAACAGGCTTACTTAGACCACTTCAGCAGAGCATTGCAGTATGAATATGCTTCCAAAGGAATCTTCGTACAGAGTCTAATCCCGTTCTACGTAGCTACCAACGTGTCCACCCCTGGCAGCTTTCTGCACAAGTGCCCGTGGTTGGTGCCTTCGCCACAAGTGTACGCCCATCATGCTGTTTCTACCCTTGGCATTTCAAAAAGGACCACAGGATACTGGTCCCATTCCATCCAGGTAACAGTGTGCGCTCAGCTCTTGTAATTAGGTTAATGCATCCTAAACCTTTTTTGGATGATACACGGGAATCTGATTGAAGAGTGATGCTGAAAGATGAGGATTGTAAATCCTGATTCTCAAACCTTAGAGTGCTCCTGTTTAAGGATCCAGCTCACGTTCTTTGAGTTCTTTTCCATCTTCTGCATTCCCATTTGTTTCTTACCTTTTTAAGTCCCGCCTGTCCCAGTCTCTGGGGAACGCATGGCATTTGTATTTTAAGTGCTGTGCACTTTTCCGACAAGCTGGATGTGTACCCTCGCTGTGGACGTCCTCCCCTCGGCTCATTGTTCCCAAGTCCTACTGAGCCGGGTCCCCGCGGGGGCCACGCTGTGTCACATTGGTCAGGAGAAGGCCTGGACACACGGGTCAGGATCCCCGAAGGCGCCCAGAGCCTTGCAGAACCCAAACGCCCCCCCGGCTTTTCCTCAGTTCCCAGTGCCTGGAGACTTGGCACCCCTTTCCTGTTACTGCTATTATCTCAGCAGGCCGATGAGTCAGCCTCCGGAGTTGATCCGTCAGTACCCAGAGGATGAAATTCTCTTCTTTTCCATTAGCTCTTTCCCTCCCACTGCCCAGGGTACTGAAACCTCCCTGGGACAAGCCAGTGAGTCTCTCCTGCCCCTCCTTAGGAAACGGGCAGAATCTGTCTTGATGCTGGTCCCCCTGTAGTAGGCAAGTGGTCATGAGAGGAGATTTAAAACAAACAGATTTTTAGATGCTGCTTCCATCTCCACTCAGTAAATACTGAAAATAAAATGCCCTTTGGAGGGGGATCCGATTACCTAGCCTATGTCAGGCGCCCCCATGTTTCAATGTGACCCTCCTTACAGAGTCCTCCTAAGGGACCGTATATTGCCTTCTTTCATCTCCTTGGATTTAGAGCCTTCTGCTTTAGGACAGTGGCCCCAAGGAGGAATATTTGGGTATTTTTTCCCATGAAATCCTGACTCTTTAAAGAGGTCCAAAGAGACCTTGGTCATTTTCACAGGTAGTTACTTATGGCTCCAGGCCAAACACGGGACCCCTGTCTCCAAGGTGGCTAAGCTGAAGCTTCCGTGGAACCTGCTGGGAACAGCTGCAACTCTGGGACCCTCACCCCACAGTTCATCGTGCTGGGACCCCCTTCTTGTTCACTGTGGTTCCTGGAATAGCAGAGTGACCTGGGTCTGTTTCTTAAGGAGGATGTGGAGTGACCTGTATTACTACACCTCTGGTCAAGGCTAGAACATCAGCACCTGCCAGGGGCCCGTCCATCTCCCCTCCTTCACACACAAGGTGTTAAACTTTCGCTCAGTCTCGGACAGATCCGTCAGTGTTGCGCAGGGCTTCTCCACCTGGGCACTAATGGCGTAGAGGTTGGCTCATTCCTTGTTGTGGGACCTTCCTGTGCACTGTACGATGTTCACAGCGTCCTGGACCTCTGCCCAGTAGATGCCAGTAGCACCACCACCCCACTTGTGACAGCTAATACTGTTTCTGGACCTTGCCGAATGTCCCCTGGGGGGAACGTGGCCCTGGAGACCCCCTGGAGCAGAGCAGCATCAGTGGACGTCCTCCCTGTGTCCCCGAGCCTTCCTCGTCGCACCTCAAGACGCTCTCTCAGGGTCCTGGTGTTTTGGACTCAGTGCTTTTGTTTAACTTAGCACCACTCTGCCCCTCAATCCCCAGTTTTCTCACGCAGTACTAAGCACGTATGCAGTTTTCTCTTTCACCTGCCTTTTATTCCTGGGCTGATTTGTAATTCTTATCCACATTCCATGCTATTCATGTCACGTTAAGTAAAGATGAAATCGTATCACTGCACGTAGGTCTGTCCCGCCTCATTAGAGAAAGGGGGCGGGTGGGCGGTGATCACATTTCTGTTCCCTAGAGAGTCTAGCATAGGGTCTTATACAGAAGTAGGTGCTCAGTGCAGTAGCACCTAAGGTTTTTTCCTTTTTTGTATTTAATGGGGTTGGTGATGTTTGTTGGTTTAAATGATTGCTGATCTGTGCATTTTGTTGTCGATGACTTTGGGTTCTAACCTTACAATCTTTTTCTCTTTCATTTTTAGTTTCTTTTTGCACAGTATATGCCTGAATGGCTCTGGGTGTGGGGAGCAAATATTCTCAATCGTTCCCTACGTAAGGAGGCCTTATCCTGCAAAGCGTGAAGCTGGCTGATGGTTGGGAAGTGTTGCCAACTTGGGGAACCTGCAGCATTCTACATTTGGAAGAACACATGTAATTTATCTTCTGCATTTTCTTTCATTACCGATCATTTAGCATACTGTTGACTCATCATTTGCAAAACAAACATAACGCTTTTAAGAATGCTGTGGAAAAGCCTCAAGGGCCACTTGGATGGCACAGAGTAAATAACGACCACCACACAAGAACTGATGAGGAAACCTAAATTTTGATGCTTTTTTTTTTTTTAAAGCTGTTCAAAAGTTGTGTGATTTATGTTGTTCTAAGAGCTACTAGCAATCTGATATTGAAATATGATATGACTTGTCAGCTCTTACAATTTCACGTGTTGTTTCTTAAGGGAAATTATTTCAGTAGATGGATTATAGTATTGGTTTTCAAATGTTCATCAGGAAAAACTATTTAAAAGTGTTATTTTCTAGGTAAGATTGCTGGTATAATTAGTGGAAATCTGTATTATATTGTGTAACTCTAGTTGTTTGGCTGTCTGTGTACGAAATGCTGCTCTTCAACTGCTATTTCGTTAGAGAACCATATATGTATGTATGTTGTGTGCATCTAGGCAACTTTATTTATGGGTAAGTTACTTTAAAAAAGATTTCTCGTCAAGATGGCTTAATGTGGAACCTTAAGGGTATTAAAATTCTAGATTTTTCCTTTTCATACTAAACAAGGCTACCCAATTTTGTGCTATAGATTTGCCAAGTATAATATTACTTACGACATTCTGTTTTTTTTAATCTACTAAGGAATTAATTCATTCCTAGATTTGGACATGTAATAATTGACCCTCAGTCATCTTCTGATTTATAATTACTGTGGATAAGTAATGATTTCTCAGCCTATGACCCATTTTATAACAAATTTAGCCCTTTAGAGCTTGTTATACCTCGTTGTCAAACACTTTTCTATGTAACATTATTCCATTCCAGTGGCATTATTGGTGTAAACATCAAATATTTATAGAATAGTAGTTAAAATATGGACAGATTATGTGTGTGTGATATGACATATTGTACCTGTTGAAATAAGTTAGAAGCTCATTCTTGGTTCGTGTAATGGATTTATGCGTTATAGTGAATACATTTATTGGTATGAAGATAATTATGCACAACCCACCACAATATGGGTTTGCACTGAAACCTACTGTGAAGTCTTTTTGGTTCAGGTCCTATAAAGCCAAGCATTTTTGAGAACCACATACGTAGTGCTTTGACAATTGTAAATCACTATACGAATATGACCGTATGTGCAAATTTGAAATTCACAGTTTAATATTGCAACATTGATTCAGAAACCGGTAAATTGAAATCAGGACTTTTATGAAATTGCTTTCTCCTGAGATAATATTCCATTACGAGTAGGCCTAAGCATGCTTTTATGTTATGCCCACAATTTTGTCAGTGACATTGCCTTAGTATTCCCAGATCTGACTTGGACTCAAGATCAGAAGTTAAGTTCAGAGCTCTTCTACTTACAAATCAGGCCTTCATCACATAAGAGGAAGAACTTCAGGTGTGAAAATTTACACACTAGTGATACTACGTAGAACTGACCGTTCTACGATACTACGTAGAACTGACCGTTTTGCTTCCAAGTTGGCTTGGAAGCCTTTATTTTGTCATATTTGGCATTTCCCCACCTGACAATTTATGGTCATTAAGACTAGAGAAAATTTGACGTCATGCCACAGTGACTTGAACTTTAATTGACATATAATAAGAAGCAGCAACTTAATGTAAAAATACCGTATTTATATCTAAGGTGT